>NC_141056.1:28442029-28902781 GCF_041138505.1 Cibotium barometz | reverse complement strand
GACGAGGAGGTGGACTTGCAGGAGGGTGAGCGGGAATCACTTCACCTTCCGTTGGAGTAGGTGCAGAGGACGCTCCTCAGTGCCATCCACATATAGCCATACATTCTTGGCAACCAATACATGACGCATCGTATAAGCCCACATAGGGTAGTTATCCCCATTGAGCTTGTCCTCTTGAGATAACATTCCAAAGAGGTCATTATTACTGTTGGCCATGATAACACAGCAAATCTGTCACAAGTCACCACGAGTAGGCAATGCCCAGCAAAACCGTAAGAATGCGGGAGATAAATAGCAGGATAATCAATGGACTGAAAGGGAACTCCTTCACCACGAGAAATACATATGCATGTCCCAAATCTGTTAAGTGTACTGCACGATGATGCAAATCTGTCAAAGTGTCCACAATGGCATACATATATTGCAACAAACCACAAATGTATACATGTTGTAGGGGTTGGAGATGTCGTAACATTTGGCCCTGAAGCATGTGTTTCAAATGGAAATGCCCTACCTCTGAGTGCGATTTGAATATTTGATTTACGTATTCGAAAAGTAATCAATTGGGTCGGAGGCTGGGCCCACGAACCTAGCACTAATTCAAGATTATTGAATCTTTTGGAATAAACCTCATTGGGGCAACTAAGGAGGAACAGTAGCGGGTGATAAAGTCTAATAGCTTTTAAATACCTATTAACTTGCAAAGGTAGGATAATACGGAGATAGATAAATAATCTTAAGCTTGAAAAAACGAGTAAAGGGGCACTCTCTGTTCATATTCAATGTGGACGAGATAGGGGTAACTCACGACATTTGATGTGACGGTTAGAGGCATTAATCGAAACTATAAAGTGAAATAGAGGTAAGAAACCTTTTGTCGCATGAAAATCTGTTTAAATGCGAAAGATAGATATTTCCTAAGTCATCCATAACATTGAATAATGTTAACGTGAATCAGTAAAGTCATCAATTCTGTTGCTGAATTATTGAGAGGGAGCCAGGTGCAGGCGAGGAAGCCGAGGATATAAATTGGGCCTGGAATTTATTTTATGTTTTTCAAAACGTCGCTTCTATTCGGTACTATCGGGACCTAGCAACAACGCTCAGCAACAGCGAAAAAGTCTCGTTTTTTATATATGGGAGAGTTAGAGGTGGGTGGGTCTACTCCAACCAAGATACCTTTGGGTACCACTATACATAATATAGAAATGAAACCTGGGAAAGGTGGATAATTAGTTAGAGCAGCTGGTGCGGTAGCAAAAATAGTCGCAAAAGAGGGTCAGTTGGCTACATTGAGACTACCTTCCGGTGAAAATTCGTTTAATATCCCAAAATTGTTTGCACGATGATGCAAGTCTGTCAAGGTGTCTACAATGGCATACATATATTGTAGCAAACCACAAATGTATACATGTGCCGTGAAAAACACGATCAGCTGTGCTGATACCTGTAAAAGCTACAAGTGCGCAAATCCTGGCAAAATCAAAGGTAAATTGATCGAATGCTGCAAAGAATGGGCTCAATGTAGAAGAGCCCCAATTTTTAGGTAGCCAATTAGACCAAATCTGAACCGGACTCACCTGTACCAAATGTTGTAATGCAAAAAATTGGGGGAAATGCCCCAATGCCAAGTAAATGTTGGCTGGAATACCCAAAAAATTGGGGGAAATGCTCCAATGCTAAGTAAATGTGCCTGTAATACCCAAAAAATTGGAGGAAATGCCCCAATGTCAAGTAAATGTGCGTGTAATACCAATACAGGTACAATCGACTGGCAACAGCACAGCAGGTGTGATGTTCACTGCTCAGTGTAGTAAGCAACAAAACCCTAACCCTAATGTTGGGAGGGTAGCAGGGTGTAACCCTAACCCTAACCAGGCTTTGATACCAATGTTGGGTAGGAGGACAGCTAGCCTGCACACAAACACAACACAAACACAAACACAAAACGTGAGAGTGCTAGAAAAGATGTACTCAATAATAATGAAATGAAAGTACAAGTGAGTACATATAGTAGCCTAGGGCAAAGTGCCCAACACACATAAGTGCGTTCATGCGGAAAAAAAACCTGTGCCCAGTCATAGGGAAAAAATGCTCGTGAGTAAGCTGTGTTCGCACCTGAACTAGTCAGGAGTGGACATGACCAACAGTGTCCTTGGCAACCACCGACTCCAAATCCCACTTCGTCACCGGGTCTCCACTCAAGGGAAAGGAGAAGATCATCGTGCCACACTGGCGTGGATGGCTTGGAATGATGAAACACCACACAGATACGAGAATCGATGAATCAAACGGTAGACATAGCTTGCGGGCTACCTCTGGGTCATGCATCGTCGGATGGCAGTGAGAGTGCTTAGGAGAGGCTGAGGGAGGGGTGAGTGTGGGCTCAGGGAAAGAGGACAGGGCGCCCGCGGGGGGGAGGGGGGGGGCGTAAGAGTGAGAGGCGAGGATGGAGGATGAGGAGGGAAGATTGTGAGCTCAAAGAAAGAGGACGGGGGAGGGGGGGAGTGCGGGCTCAGAGAAAGAGGACAGGGTAGGAAGTGGACTAGAGGATGGAGGATGAGGAGGGAAGAGTGTGGGCTTAAAGAAAGAGGACGGGGCAAGAGGGACTGCTGCGGTAAGAGTCGAAGGCAAGGATGGAGGATAAGGAGGGGGGAGTGTGGGCTCAAAGAAAGAGGACGGGGCACGGGGTGACTAATGTGGGAAGAGTCGGAGGTGAGGAATGGAGGTTGGGAGGGGTGGGAAGAGGGAGGGGGGGGGGGGAGGGGGATGCGGGCTCACAAGAAGAGGACCAAGGCAGGGGGGACTGTTGTGGTAAGAGTTGGAGGCGAGGATGGACGATGAGGAGGGAAGAGTGCGGGGCTTAGAGAAAGAGGATGGGGCAGGGGGGATTGTTGCGGTAAGAGTCAGAGGCGAGGATGGAGGTTGAGGAGGGAAGAGGGCGGGCTCAGAGAAAGAGGATGGGGCAGGGGGGGACTGCTGGCAGAAAGAGTTTTGAGTCGGAGGCGGGGATGGAGGGAGGGGAGGGGGGGGGGGGTGGGGAGGTGAGGAAGGAGGAGATGGGAGCGACAGGGAGTGATCCACGACAGAGGGAGGGTGTGAGGAGGGGCTCGACGGGGGCTTCGTGGGGCTAGCTGGCCTCATGAACCGGAGGAGTTGTCTTGGCAGGTAACGGACGGCCCCTAGATTAAAGGGGCTGGAGGTAGGACCATTGCAGTGTGCGAGCGCCCCCCCCCCCCCCCCCCCCCCCCCCCCCCCCCCTCTTTCCCCCTTGGCTCCGTCTCGCCGTTCCCTCCATTCCTTCAGGCAGTTTCTTTGTTCTTGGGTTATTCTTATTTGGCAAGCCTCGGTCCCTTTTGGTCTTCACCCCTCAGAAGGACTCCATGGTAGCCACTCCATTATCTTCGATCGAGGCGACTGTCCCTTGCCTATCCTTCTTAGAAGTGGACCCTCCAACTACTCACTAACGACTCCACTCTGCTCTCCCCCCCCCCCCCCCCCGCCCCCCCCCTTCCCCCTTGGCGTCTTTGCTACCCCCCCTTCTCCCCTTCCTCCCCCCAAACCCCTACCGCGTTTCCCCCTAGGCTTCGTTCCCTCCGTTTTCCCCTCGGCTTCGTTCCCACGGTCGGCCGGATTCCATCTCTTCACTTTGTCCCTCGCACGGATGGCCGGGATTCCATCCCTTCGCATCTGTATTGCCTTGCCCGAGACAACGCCTCATGTCATATCCTTTCCTTGACTTTGAGGAGACCCCATCTTGCAAAGAGTGGAGTACTCTGGCCCCCTGGCATGGGACACCTCGCCCCTTGGCGCCAGTCCAGGAGATCGCCTCCGGTGGTCCACCCCACTGCCGCTTTGTCCCTTGCACAGGCAGCTGGGTTTACATCCCTTCGTATCTATATTGCCTCACTCGAGTGTCCCTGTAGGCCATCCGCGCCAGAGAGAGGCGCAATGATCTTCTCCTTTCCCTTGAGTGCAGTGTCGGGGACGGAGTGGGTCGGTGGTTGCCACTATCCAGGGGTAGGCAATAGATCTCTCTCTCTCTCTCTCTCTCTCTCTCTCTCTCTCTCCCCCCCCTCCTCGGGGGTCCGTTTCCCCTCGATTCCGTCTCTTTGTCCCTCCATTCCTTCAGCAGTTTCTTTGTTCTTAGGTTATTTTCATTTGGCAAGCCTCGGCCCTTCTGGTCTTCATTGTCCAAGAGGACTCTATGGCAGTTTCTCCGTCATCCCTGACCAAGGCCACCATCCCTTTCCTATCCTTCTTAGAAGCGGACCTCCAGCTCCTCGCTACGACAATTGCATCTCTAGAGGCCTCCACTCTGGTGTGCAAGATTGTTGGTAGCCGTCAGCCATGGACAACTCAGCCTCCTTGGAATGCCTGCAAAGATCACAAACATTCATCCTTACTACCAGGTTGAGTTTGACTTGCCAACGGCATCAGAAAGAGTCATGCAGCTGAGCCCCGTCGCATTGTGTACGGCCCAAGTCTTCTTTACGTGTGGTAGCATGGCTTCAACCCTGCATCCGACCCACTGGCTAGGGTTTCAGGCTTTCCCGTGAGAGTTTGCTTCCAAGGCCTCAAGAAGGAATAAGCAGAGCATTGGCCCGTGCGAGCCGACTTCTAGAGCTGAGCGTGCCACCACCATGCGCTAGGCTGGCAGAGTACTGGAGGATTTGGTTTTGTTAGAGAACCATTTCGAGCATTTATCGCAGCACCCACCCATTGGGCGCAGGTGGGGGAAGGGGGGGGCTGGAGCTGGAGGTCCGCTTCTGAGAAGGATAGGCAAGGGATGGTCGACTCGGTCGAGTATGATGGAGTTGCTGCCATGGAGTCCTCCTGAGGGGAGGGGAGGGGGGGGTGTCGTGGTGGGGAAACTGGGGCAGCGAAGGGGCGGAGGCAGGGCTGACCGCGGTGATGGCGGGGGCAGCACAGTTGGGGGGGGGGGCTGACCGGCAGCAGCCACAGTTCAAGGGGGGAGCAGCTCGGAGCTCAACACGATCGAAGCAGTGGCTACCTTGTTTGTGACCTTTTTTCCCATGGATCAATTTATAGATACTTCAGTAATATCTCTTGGTCCAATGGACCCTTTGGGGCTTGTAGATGGCGAATATAAGCTTTCTTTCTCTCTTTCTCCAGTACCACTGCCTTACACTGCCTGCCTTTCAGCTGGGCTCTCAACATCTCAAATGCGAGACCGGATGCTCCCACGGGGAATTGGAGTTACATAGGTATTGCCTGATGCCCCTATGAGAAGCAGCATATCCTGTGCACACACGTGGACATGGCTAATCTCATGGCTAATCTGCAGCAGTTTGAGGGTAGTTCTAGGGCACTAGCAAGCTCTGACAAGGTGATACACCATCATTCAGGGGAAGTCGGCATCATTAAATGCAAGTTGTACTTGTCCTCTGCTGGCCGCGGACAGCAGTTGGCTGTGTGTAGGGGCATTTTATGAGCCTATAAATAGCTAGGCCAGGTTTAGTCATGAATCATCTGATCCCTAGTTGGGGCAGGTCAATAGTCAGTCCATGTATACATTTAAAGAACGAGCTGGACAGATCAACCCCTTTGAGGAGCCACACAAAATAATTTGCAACGAAGGCCCACTAGAGCTACAACTGATTCTCGACAGTTGAATATTCGGAGATCATCAGCACATGCCAAACCTGATATACAGTCCCATTTCTATTACATTTAAAGAACTAGCTGGAAAGATCAACCCTTTGAGGAGCCACGGAAGATAATTTGCAACAAAGGCCCACTAGAGCTACAGCTAATTATCGACAGTTGACTATCCGGAGATCATCAACACATGCCAAAACCTGCACCATAGTAGTCCCCAGGCGTTCCAAAAAACGAGCCATCGACTTTCAACAAGGCAAAGGGCATTAGTATCTTGTCGTTTTTGCAAACGAAGTCGTAGTTTTTTGGTTGACACTAGACTGCTGCCATGCATTTTGAAGTTTAAGTACTGATTAAATCTACTCTGTTAATATGGCCTGGTTTCAGGAGGGTTTTAGGTTTCACCATGCAGAACCTGAATTATGTCATGCTAACAAATTGGATTTCTGAATCCACTTCAACTCTTCCTGCCAATGCATCTCATATAATTGGTGTTGGTGCGATTGTTATAAATGACCAGAAGAGGTGTGACTATGATGCCATTCTTGCCCATATACTTGGTTCGGGGTTAGCTTCTCTAGGGCTGAGGGTTTAGGCTTTGACACTGCTGTTTGCAGATCCTTGTGGTTCAAGAAAAGGCAGGACCTACACCAAAGTTCTGGCACTTGGAAAATGCCTACAGGAGTAGTTAATCAGGTAATAATGCAATGCTTAGTTATGTTCTCAATGCATACTGCTTAGTTATGTTCTCAGTGTCTGTCCTGGTGCTTTTTTGGGAGGAAGGAACAGAGCTCTTACACTTGAGTAAGTTATGGTGATGAAGTGTTCTGACTCATTTACTTAATTGATTATTGGCTATCACAAAATATTTTTTTGCCATGGACAGGCCGAAGATATCTTGGCAGGTGTGCAGCGGGAAGTCAAGGAAGAAACTGGGGTAAGATATAGAGAAGAGGATCGCTTCTTTGAAAACAAAGGAATGTGATTTTAAGTGTGCAATTTTTGGCTTACGTTTCGGTTTGGAACTCATCTTTGGATAGGCTTGCCTTACAATGTGGCTCCTCTACACTTTGCAGGTGGATGCTGAGTTCATTGAAGTTCTTGGCTTCAGGTTTGATGACAGTTTTTCTAAAGATTTGAGCTTTGGATAATGCATCGTATCTCGCCCTTCACCCCAGAGTTCAAGAGCATTTGACCATGTCAAACTAGAACTTTGATCATCTAACCTTTACTTAGCATGGGCAGCACTTGTTCCTCCTCTCTCAGCACTTAGCCACCATCAAGCTATTTTACCCATATTGGCTTCATGAAGGATGCAAAAAATATTGTAGCTGATCACCTTTTTTCATGCAGGCAAAGCCATAATGCAGCATTTGGAAATCGGATATCTTCTTCGTATGCATGCTCCGAGCTAGATCCTCCCAAATAGTAATGCAGGAAACTGAAATAGCAGCTGCTAAGGTAAGGGCCTTAGGCTTTGGGCTCAATGTCCCCATCACCACATAAATTACACAAATTCAGTAATCATACTTTAATAAAAAATCAAACCTGAAAGTCTTACACCTTTTTATGTCTTTTCTTATCAATGGGATCAGTGGATGTCTCTTGAAGAGTTTAAAGATCAACCTTTCAATACTGGAAGCAGCATGTTAACAAGAATTTCAGATGTTGCCAGTGCCAACTTAGATGGACACTACAATGGCTTCTCTGCAGAGTTGCTGACTTTTGGTTTTCGGAAGAAAGGATCCTACTTCTACCATAATGTGAAGGACATAAGGAATTACATCATGTCAAGAGATGGTGCTGCTTCATGAATTGAGACTCAGGTATTTATACTAGCATCCTGTTGGATACGTGTTCTTAAATGACAGTTTTATTTATTCTGTTGGTTCCTGTTTATGCAGTATGTCCATGTGTGATGCTTTTCCATAGAAATGTATTGACAATTCTATTGGCATTCTCATATGTATGGCGTTGTGTAATATTGACAAATTTGTTATTGAACCTCTATGTTAGCTTTGTTGCGTTCTATACTCCAATGACTACTCTAATAAAGTAAAAAAAAATTTCAACTGCTTGTGTTGAGAACAAATCCCTAAGAGGGAAATGAAATTTCTACCAAAGGGTACAAAAAACCACAAAAAAGGCTTCTTTTACAGGACTAGTGTTAATCAACAACAACGTGGAATCTTTTCCTTCCAAGTTTTACTGAAGAGAGGTGTACGCAGCAAAAATGCTTCTGCTTATTTGCTTTTGCTTGTTTTGGTCCAATCTACTGGCTGTCACGAGCTAGATGAAGTATACTCATTTGATGACTCTTATTGAATGTTCTGTTAGGCAGTCCAGTTGGGTTTTGCATCATTCTTTTTTCTTTACAGTAGTTGCGCATTCCTGCAACTTGTCGCCGCCACTTAACCGTCCTGCTCTGAAGGTGATCACCTTTGTCTCGGCCTTGAGACTGATGTTCACCACCTTTGTCTCGACCTTGAGAGTGATGTTCATCAACTCCTTGAGGTGTGTAATGTAAATCAATCGTAGGGTTTGTCACTTTTGCACCAGAATAGACTCACTTTTCCACAGCTTGAGAAAAATTTGCACCAGCAGTCATGGAGATGTAGTGATGCCACCCTGCAAACTCATGGTGTGCCATGCTAGAGGAATCGCCAGAAGATGGCTGCCCATCACCTTTGCACTGTATATAATACATTGTCACTCAATTCATACTGAGAGGCAATTGCCAAAATATGGCTGCCCATCACCTTTCTACTGCATAGAATACATTATCACTCATTCATACCGAGAGGCAATCACCAGAAGATGGCTGCCCCCATCACCTCTGTACTGTATATAATACATTATCACTCAATTCATACTGAGAGGCAATTGATGGCTGCCCATCACCTTTCTACTGTATATAATACATTGTCATGCACGCACGCAGGAACCTTCCCCGAGCTTGCCTTTTTTTATTTAAAACTTCCCATTCCTAAGGCTGCGCAACCTTGCAGATTGTTCTCGCATGCGCTTTCCCCCCCCCCCCCCCCCCCCCCCCCCGTTCTCGCATGCGCTTCCCCCCCCCCCCCCCCCCCCCCCCCCCCCCCCCCCCCCCGCGCCCGCCTCAAGCCCAGATTGACGTAACTGTCAAAATAAGTTGTCAAACCACAAGCAACATGATAAACCTTTGAAACACCCCTCCAGAAAAGGACATCGTATTCCTAATTAGTCAATTTTGATTTTTTAAAAAACAAACAATTGTCCCCTATTTCGAACAACCATTTGCTCAATCAAAAGCTCATATCTCCCATTAATTAAATTTCTTAAGGTCCATGCACGTTAAGAAACAACTTTATATCCACTCAAACACCTATTTACTCAAAAGTTCGTATCTCCTATGAACTAAATCTCTTGCTATTGCAAGGGATTGAATTTAATGAGGCTTTGTAATGTGTCTAAGTTGCACTCAAAACACCTATTTACTCAAAAGTTTATATCTCCTATTATTAGGCCCATGCACGTTAGGAACAAGTTCATGTCCACTCAAACACCTATTTACTCAGAAGTTCATATTTCCTATGAATTAAATGCAAGAGATTGAATTTAACAAGTTTTTCTAAGGTGTCTTAAGTTGCACTCAAACAAATTCATATGATATGTATACAAACTTTTCTAAGGTGTCTAAGTTGCCCTAGAGACAGAGGGAGGGAGAGGCTTGGCTTGCTTATGACATTCTCCTGCCCATATTATGTGCAGAAAGATGCATAAATGCCCAAATTGATGGAGAGAAGTTTATTGACTTTAGGAGAGGTTACTAAAGTGCCAAGTGAAATCACCTCCCAAGCTCTAGAAGTGGTCTGGCGGTGAAGCAAAAATTTGAACACCATCTCCATGGCTTGAACCTCTATTCTGCCTCTCTTTACCTAGATCTGCTCCTACACACATCATGCACATCTTCCACCCACCGTAGCATGAGCTCTGATCCTTTCGATGAGGCCATATTTATACACATAGGTATGAGTGAGGAAAATGCCCATGTTGTGGCATGGCTAGTGAGGCACGCTCACTTGACTTCTTATTAATAGTTTGTGAAGCCGTAGCATGAGCTCTGATCCTTTCGATGAGGCCATATTTATACACATAGGTATGAGTGAGGAAAATGCCCATGTTGTGGCATGGCTAGTGAGGCACACTCACTTGACTTCTTATTAATAGTTTGTGAAGCCGTGTGAGAACTTATCCAGTCCAAAATGTTTGTAGTGTTTGATCCATGATACCTTATGAGGCCTAATCCAATCCACATTTTTTGTAGTGTTATTTGATTCGTGTATCCTAATATCCTAAGATGGTGGCTAGAAGTGAGGGAGTAACTATCGGGAATATGTTTAATCCTTCTCATAATCATCACACTTTGTATATGGGATAAGCTATCAAGTGCTATCAATTTTTTGTATTTTTTGGACACCTATGACACATCTTATCTTTTTGGACTATTAGAATGCATGCATTATCTTTACAAGGCTCACTTTGTTAATGAAAACCAACTAGTACAATTTCATCTAACTTGTGCAATTCCAACTTGTCATGTTATTGTGTAATTCCAACTTGCCATGTTATTGTGTAATTCCAACTTGCAATGTTATTATTGTCTTAAAAAAGAGTGTGAGCATGATAGAGGAGTTTACACAAAGTACATTTTGGATGTTGAGTATAGGTTAGAGTGAAAGAGGAGAAGAGGTAATGTTAGGGACACAATCCTTGAGATAATAACCATAGGTGGGTAAATTGATCCATCCTCCCATAGATCTACATCTTTTTCCCCTACTTCTCTTTCTTGTTGCACCATTGATGGTTGTATCAATGAGACTTCAGTTCGCTCGTAGAGTGGGGTATACTTGGCATCTAGTTGGAAGTGTATATCCCTCTTCTTATTTATGCTTAAATCCTATTAATCATTTTTCAACCACAGCATTTGGATTAGTACACATTAACTAAAACAATTGAAACACAACATTAAAACATTACCCACATTCAACATATCATCATGGAGTCAAACTTTATAATAATAATATAGAGAGCAAGCACAACACAACACAACACTAAGATTGATCCAATCACAATAGAAAAACAAACTTAATCATACTAACAACTTAATCACACATTTAACACATCATGAAATCAAACTTTTTGTCTAATAGTCAATCATACTTAAACACATTAGCAATATTAAATACAATATTAATCCAAACTTAAAGATTACATATAAATATAAAATATAACCTTTACTAAAATAAATTATTAGCACAGTCCTCCATAGATCTCTTCTCATTCTCTTTTGTTGCTTTGTGGATGCAAAGTATTCATCCACATCATATCATTACAATTAACCACATTAAACAATATAGAATGCTAACTAACAAGTACAAAAAAGTATTTAGCATGAAATATAACTATCACAATTTTATACATAACATGAAATTATCTTAATCCCAATATTGAACATAATTATTTAACTAAACTTAATAAAAAATCAAAAAAACATTTAAAGACACGTAGTAATCATAATAAAGCTCGAAAGTATAAAACATACCTCTATACTTCTTTCTTCATTGAATTTGTACAAAAAGATCAATGAAAGGAAAGATAAATTTCAGGGTCCAACTAAATGGCACCAAAAAATCAACACACCCTTTATTCTCTCTTGTGCAATAGTTTACAAATTGTGGTTTATGCAATACAAGTAACGTTGGATGTGAAAGAAGCTTTGCATAGACTCATAGACAAAACACGCACACGAGCTCAGAGAGCAACGGAGACGATGAACTGGAATGTACTTGAATGAGATAATGAGCGAGGGGAGTACAACTCTAGTAGTCCTAGCACTAGGGTTGACGTGGTTGCTAACACACTAAGGGTGTGTTCTCACAGGGAAAAACCCCCTGCCCCAACACAAGGTAAAAAGTGCTTGCGAGATCAGCTCAATTCACACCAAAACTTCTTGGAGGCAAAAGGCTAGCGAACCCCCCTTGAAGTGAATGGCATGAATGGCATGAATGGATACAGGGTATAGCAGACTATCTTGGTAGAGGTAATAAGTTCAAAGTTTGTTTGAAAGCTTCAACTTTTCCTTGGAAAGAGGCTTGGTAAACTCATCTACCACATTGGCCTATGTCGGAACGTAGGTCAAGGCTATCTCTCTAGCTTGGAGCCGCTCCCTCACATAGTGGTAATGCACCTCAATGTGCTTTGTCCATGCATGTAAAACTGGATTCTGTGCAATTGCTAATACAGTGTGACTACTATCAGTGTAAAGGGTGGTAGTAGTAGACTGCTTTCCTATACCAAGATGGCAACCAAAAGATGGCGGAGCTAGACACACTCCACAGTAGCTGTGAATGCTGCCTTGTATTCAGCTTCACAATGACGTGGCTATTGTGGGCTGCTTCTTGTTGAGCCATGAGATGCATGAGTTGCCACCAAGAAGGAAACGACGTGGCTATTGTGGGCTGCTTCTTGTTGAGCCATGAGATGCATGAGCTAAACAATATCCACTGGTTGACACTCTTGTGTTAGAACATCTTGCCCAATCATTGTCAGTGTAGGCACACAAGCATAAAGAAGACTCACTGCTATAAAACAATGCATAGTGCTGAGTGCCTTGAGGATAGCAAAAGACACGCTTCACTGCTTGCCAATGTAGAGGGCTGGGACAATGCATAAACTTGCTCGGTTGTGACACTACATACTGAACATCTAGACGGGTTTTGCATAAATATATAAGGCATCCAACAACTTGCTAATAGGTGGCTACATTAAAGGGCTCAGAAGAGTCCTCAATTGATAGGCGGAGATCGGGTTCCATAGGAGTAGAAATAGGTTTGCAATCTGTCATTTGTAAGCGTTCCAAGAGCTCCTGAATATATTTGCATTGAGATAACGTGATTGCAACAAATTTGATACCCAAATAATAATGTAGAAAACCCATGTCTGAAACGTCAAATGTATTCTGTAGGTGGACGATGAAAGCTGCAATGTGCCCCTTGTCAAGGCTTGTCACGAGCAGATTGCCCACATAAAAATTGAGGATAAGGAGATGATCCCTATCTTTGTGCACGTAAAGAGTGCTTTCAGTGGGGCTATTCTAAAACAGGAAAGAGAGCAAATACGCATGTATCTTCTGATACCAAGCACAAGGAACTTGTTTAAGGCCATATAGTGCTTTGCGCAATCTTCATACTTTTGATGCTCTGCACCCTACTGAACAAAGTTAGGAGCTTGTTTGACATAAACCTCTTCTTGCAGATCACCATTCAGAAATGCAATTTTGACATCCAATTGATGCATTTTTCATGCTTCATGTGCAGGCAATGCAACCAGAGTCCAATGGTTGTCGTACATGATGTAGGTGCAAAAGTCTCATCATAGTCAATGCCTTCCCTCTGAGCATAGCCCTTGGAGAGTTTTATAACGATTAAGCCGTCAGGCTTTTTCTTTTTTCAACTTAAACACCAACCTGGTGCTCATAGCACGCTTGCCAGCAGAGCAGGCAGATCACATAACTCCCATGTATCATTTTTGGGGATTGAGTTTTATTCTAAACGCATGGCTGAAACCCAATTGTCATCCTCCAGGGCATCAAAGTGAGAAATTGGTTTCTCAAAATGAGATGCATGTCTAGAGGCAGCTTGTGTCTAGAGGCAGCTTGTGTCTTGCCTGGCAAAGGTTCAAGCACCTTGTTGTCATGCAAAGGAGTCGGAGCCAGCGTAGAATCTGTTGAGAATCACGAATAGCTGCGTCCTCTTCAATTAGTGCATCCGAAGCAATACGGATATTGTTGAATTGCTGAATCCACCAATGGACTATAGGCAGGTGGCTGAATCGGCGGAGCTAAGGTGGGCTGAGAGGAGTCAGTACTAGTACCAAACAAAGACAATAATGTATCACATACATCTGGAGTACCGATTGATGGCTATACCGATAGGAAAGCATGGGTTGAGATGCATGTTCATCAAAGATGACATCGTTGGATACAATTATCTTCAAACTGGAGGGAACATACAGCCAATATCCTTTTCTCTCACTACTATACCCCACAAAGATACATTTCAAAGCCTTTGCTTCAAGCTTATGTCTCTGTGCTATGCTGGTACATGCACATAAGCCAAACACGCATGTGAGTAATGATTGAAATTCTACCATTCCAAGCTTCAAAAGGTATCATAGATTTCAAGGCTTTATTTGGACAGGGGTTTAGTACATAATTGGCACACATGACCGCTTCAAGTCCAAATCTAGAAGGCAGTGTGAGGGCAAAAGGACGAAAGGACCAGATATAGGAGAGATCAGAGTAAAACCATACAGCATGAAATATGTGAGTGAATATATATAAAAAGGTGAGTGCAGATATGTACAAGAGGCCTCATATGAGAGGTGACTCTGAGTAAAAAGAAGACCAGTGTGCTGAAGCAGAGAAGGACATTGGAGCTAAAGACGAAGGCTTGCGTCGATGTGTGGCAAAGCACTCCGAGAGAGGTGATAGTGGCAGCGAAAAAAGGTAACGTCGATGATGATGATGGTGGTACAATCTTTGATGACACGGGTGCTACGTACCTAGAGCAGAGAGGGTTGTCGTCTCCCGAGTGGTGCAAGCTATGGTGACACGGGTGCTGCGTACTTGAAGCAGAGAGGGCTGCCGTCCCGATGTTGCAGAGAGGGATGCTGTCCTTGATGTGTAGCATAGGGCTGCGTCCCCCCGATGTGTAGTAGAGAGGGCTGCTCTCTTGAAGTAGCAGAGGGCTGCCGTCCCAATGTGTAGCAAAGAGGGCTACTGTCCCGAAGTAGCAGAGAGGGCTGCTGTCCCAAGGGCTGTGCCAAAACGCACAAGATATGCTGGATGTGAGCCCTGATGTATGCACTGAAGAAGGTTGAGATAAACGTTGATATAAACCCTGACATAAGCCTAATGTAAGCGCAGATGTGGGCTGATGTGAAGTGCTGATGTGAGCTGCAGCAAAACGCAGATGTCTGCTGAAGCAAAACACTGATGTAAGCTGATGTATAAACGTTGATATATGCTCTGATATGTAGGCGCTGACATATGCTGAGGTGAAACGCAGATGTGGGTTGATGTGAGTTGCAGTAAAACACAGATGTCTGCTGACGCAAAACGTTGATGTTAGCTGATGTATAAATGCTGATATGCTCTCTGATGTAGGGCTGACATATGCTGAGGTGAAATGCAGATGTGAGCAAAAGAAGGCCTGATGTAAGCGCCAGAATACAGCTTGATGTTGGCTGATGTGAGCCTTGAAGTAGGCGGCCTGGACCAGCAGAGGAAAACACAGATGAGAGCCTCTGCTTGTAGGCGGCCAGATGGTACCTGATATGGTGATGAAGTGGTACATGGATGATGAGGTATGGGCAATGCTATTTATAGTAAAGGGGGGTGCTGGTCGGTCAGCATAAAGGTGTAGGCCAGCAGCAGCCAAGACAAACACCCCAAAAATATAAAATATAAAATAACCAGAAAGTCCCTTTATAGGGTTGGAAAAGCGTTGTTTCTTCACAAGTAGATCCTTGCTTTTGAGCATACACTTGGCCATTTCCATGAGTGTTTGATTCCAACGTTCAACTACACCATTTTGTTGTGGTGTATAAGGAGTAGTACACTGATGAGAAATGCCATGGGGGACAGCATGAAAGCGGTAAACTCATTTGACAGATATTCCCCCCCTCTGTTAGTACGCAATGTCAGCAGCTCATGATTACAAGCATTTTCAACAAGAGGAAGAAACTGACAAAAATATGTGAAGGCATCTGAGTTGACTTTCAGACAATACACCCAATAGAAGCATTTGTAGTCATGAATTAAACTCATGAAGTACAAATGTCCATCAAAAGAGGGAGCCCATAGGACCACAGAGATCACTGTGCACTAGCTACAATGGACGAGTAGCATGGATAGTGCCATCTTTTCCAACATACATCCCTCGCACACATAGTTGTGGAGGAGCTACATCGGCGGACAACTCTTGAACCATAGCTTGACGCTATAATCACAGAAGAGATGGAAAGTTCAAGTGACTAAATCGAGCATGCCAAAGCTCAGTGTCACGCTGAATCTATGGCATGGGACAATTAAGGCATCTACATGAGAGTCAGTACTCTTGTCATACATGTCAAGCCTATATAGGCCATTGCACAATGTACCAGACAAGAGAAGCGCATTTGAATTAGTTCTATATGAATGGAATAGCAATAATAAAAAAACTGAATCTTCAATCCGGATTTGGCAAGTGTTGGGACATAAATGAGATTCTTGTGGATTTCGGGTACATACAAGGTGTCAGCAAGAGTATAAGGATTGAAGTTAATTCACATTGCCAATACCTTTGATGGCATAGGATGCATTGTTAGCACACAAAACTGTTCCACCTGATGGAACATCTTTTAAGGTAGAAAACAATTGCTTGCATGAAGTAATGTGATTTATGGCACCGAAATCAAAGTACTAGTGAGCATCTGACAAGGATAGACAAGAGGTAGGTAGATGACTGCATGTTACTGTCAGTGCATAGCCATCATGTGCAAAATTGGCTTCCTTTGCATTGTCACTTATAGTGGCAGCAAGTCCTTTCTTCTTCTTCTTCTTTTCACTCTCTTTTCGTTTTTCGCTCGAGACAATCCTCTAAAACATGACCAGGTTTTCAGTAGTAATTGCATCTCTTCTTCTTCTTAGCTAGCTTCTCTTTGGGCTTAGGGTTATATGACTTGTCTTTGCCCTTAGGCTTAGCACGTGGAGCCTGATATTTTCCTTTGCCACAATGGGAGGCAAAAAATGCCTGATCAGAAGCAAGAATATTTTTTCGATTGGAAACGAGACTGCTCTTCTCGAAGGAGGAGAGCCGCCACCAACAACTGATCAAAAGTATACAATGCTAAATTTCCCTTTATTAAGAGGCGGAGTGTGGTAGCAAATCCTCGATATGATTCAAGGCCATTGAGGATAGTAGAGACAAGAGAGCTATCCGAAATACCCTCATCAATACTGATCAACTGTTCCACAGATCCTTGACACAAGTAAAAATTGCAGCCATAGATTCACCCTTTGTCCGATGCTCCAAGTTAATATTTTTTTGGAGATAGGCAAATTGGGCTTCATTGCCGATCTGGTATAGAGAGGCAAGGACATCCCATGCACTCTTAGTAGAGGAACATGATCAGATGTTAGGAATAACTTGCTGTTCGCAAGAGAGAGCAATAAGTCCATGCGTCTGTGCATCTTTGGCATCCCATTTGAGTTGTTCCGGTGTAGGAGGAACATGTGTAGGTTGTACACTACCCACTGGAACCAGATTCATTGGTTCCAATAGCGGATCCAAAGGACGTGTTGATAGAAGATGCGGGCCTAGCAAGCCGTGTGTTAGCACCAAATACATATACCCATAGGTTCTTTGCCACTAGAACATGACGCATCATGTATACCCACATGGGATAGGTTGTTCCATCTAACTTGTATACCCACATGGGATAGGTTGTTCCATCCAACTTGTCCTCAACGGACAGCATGCAAACAATTCATATGTGTTTCCGGACATGTTGCTTAGCAAAGGAGTATTCAGACTAAAGTGTATTTGACACAGGGATTACCTACAAGGGAGTCAAAGTACTTCAAATGGCTGTAGAGGGATGTGTATACTTAACAGAAGCAGGTTACTGAATTGGCAGGTGTGTGGAGTCGGATGGGGAAGCAACATGTCGGAATTAGCTGACTAAAAGCTGACGTGGAATCGGTAAGACGGAAGCAGATGTAGAATCGGCAAGTTTGATATGCTGACATGGAGACAATAGGGAGACAGATTTGCAAGACAGAAGAGGAATCAACAGGATGGAAGCTGTCGAGGAATCTGCTCCGTGTTCATAAGTGCTACATGTGATCCACCTCTTGTAGGTCATCCCTTTGTGCCTTTCTCTCTTTAGCACCTGTGATGGTTTTCCAAAGCATATCGACTATGTTCTTGAATATGTGCATAGGGTCAAGAACATGATTGACTAGAAGATCACTCTAGCATGGGAGTATATGGAAGATGGACAGCCGCTTCATTCCGGGGGGTGAACAACTTGGATCTAGTTCCCATGCCCTCCTCCAATCACTTGGCTTTAGTACATGAGGAGGCCTCCCTAGAAATCTCTCTCGCAACTCATGGTTGTTGGAGAGATACTTTTTGTGGCCCTCGTAGACAACCTTCCTCAAAGATGTTAAGTACCGGGCCTCTAATCCAAGCTCGCATATAGGGCATGCATTATAACCAGATATTGAAAGCCCTGCCATTCTAATCATTGTGATGAGATATGCAAATAATACAAAATAATAGAAATCGTGAAATTACATCTGATCAAGAAATCATATAATAATTAGCTTACCAGAGCACTCTCCATATCCTGACCAATGATGCATGGTCCACATAAGTATTTCTCGCATTGTTGTAGCCCTTTCTCCAAACCTCTTAGATGCATCATAAACTAGGATACCATCCCATAACGTGCATAGCTTGTTACCTAATGGATCCAAGTAGGTCTTAACCTTGTACTTCCATGGAACTATCAAGGAAAGTAAAAGGTGCCCCTTCTTTATCACTAACCAAGGCAAACAGGCCATGTACTTCAGGATGAACTTCGTAAGTCAAATGGATTTACTATATCCCCATTGCAAGTCCGAGACGAATGTGACGAGGCTATTCCCCAAAGTCCACCTACTTCTCTTTGATATGCGTCCATGCTGGAGAATTAACACGCACACGCATAACGACGCATAACGTCATCTCTGGATCTGGTGTTCCGATGCCAAGTCATTAAAGATGCAATGGATTCGCATTTGAACATTGTTTGAATATGTGGAATGATGGGGAAGTGTCCCAAGACTCTAGCAAGGATGCTTTGTCCTTAGACATCTTGCCTATATCACGACGAACCACACTGTGGACAATCTCGTGAAGAGTGGCGTACTCTTGCCCAAAGAGAATACAATTCTTTGGACAAGAATGGTGTGTGTTATAGTCCATCCCTATGGAGTGCAACATTGATTTTGCTCGTACATGGTCCGAAGGCATCTCATTGTCTTTTGGTAGAATTTGATCCTTCAATAACCTATATGATATAACAGCATGAATAGTAAAGGAGAAAGACCTGTATGATATAACAGCATGAATAGTAAAGGTGAAACATAGAGAAGGGAAGGGACACATACCCCATAGTTTTGAAAAACAAATTTGTATTTTTCGTAGACCATTAGGTGCTTCTCTACTTGGTCAACAAGCCTTGTGCTGCTATGTGGGAAGGATAACTTGATGGCTCTCTTGATCCTACTAGAGTTTGACTTCATGGTGATATATTTTGTAGACCATTAAGTGCTTCTCTATGTTGTATACTATTAGGTTCTTCTTTACTTGGTCAATAAGCCTTGCGCTATTACAACGGGAAGGATAACCCGATGTTTCTTGATCCTACTAGAGTTTGATTTCAGAGTGTCGCCGTGTTGAAAGGCTCATATCATGTGCACACTGAGCACTTGTCGTGCATCCCCAATGGAGAACTATTGGTAGTCGGGGAGTGGAGGATGAAGTACCTAATGCTACGCGATTCAAACTCTACATTATTCCGAAATGGGCTTAAGATATTGTCCATTGGCTAATGATTTTTCTCAAAAGAGACCCCTCAATAACGACAGAGCATGGTGCCCTATAAAAAAGGTAGCCCCTTACCAATTTATTGTAAATTATACAAGTTAGGCCAAGATGGGATCATGAAGCATCCTCAAGAATATAAATTTGTTGATGTCCTTGAGGAAGCCTACTCCAAGGTGGGTGGTGGACATTTCTGAGTAAACACCACTGTAAAAGAAAGTCCTATTGGTAGGCTTGTTGTGGCCAACTTTGCTTGGAGATGCCATTAAATTTGTAAAAGATTGCGATGAATGTCAACGATTCTGTGGGGTTCACAACCATGAAAAAATGCCCTTGCACCCTATAGTGTCTTTACAATCGTGTGAAAAATGGGACATTGACTTTGTTGGACCAATTAGTCTAGTAACTCGAGGAACTCAAACATGATTTATCATCACTACTACAAACTACTGTACCAAATGGGTTGAGGTTCCCTCTACAACAAAGGTTGATGCCAATGAAAGAGCCAGATTCCTTACAAAAATATAACTACTAGATTTGGGTGTCCACTTGAACTAGTAAGCGGTAGTAAACTACAAATCCTCACTGACTAACCCCCAAGCCAGTGGCTAGGCTGAGAGAAATAATAAGATTATTTGTGCTATCTTGACCAAGATGATGGAAGCCTCATATAATAACTAGGGGCAGAAGTTACTAGGTGCTCTTTAGGCTTACACAATGTCCTACAAGGTAGCCATCCACATGACACCTTTCAACTTGATTCACGGAACAAAAGCCGTCAATCATGTCCATGGAATTCTTAGTACGAAGATTAAGAATTGCCATCAAGGAAAGATTGACAAGAAATGTATTGACAAACTGGTTGTTTGAATTTAAACGCTTGTAAGAAGCTAGACTACATGTCACATGCATCCCGCACTTGGATGCCATGTAGACATATCTGAATAAGAAGGTGAAGGACTTGGAGTGGAAAATTGGTTCCATGTGAGCCTAGTCCGGCCAGGGTTCCACTCCATGCGTCCAAGGTCTGGTGTGCATCGTCCTACACATGCGTCCGAGGTCATTGTCCTGCACATGAAGCAGTGCCAGTCCACGTTGTGAGTCTCCCTTTGGAATGATGTCAGTTTCTCTGTGTTTTTGTCTGTGAGACCATATGCCAGATAGTTGTGTAGAGCATGTAGGTTTGCATATAGACATGGGGCCATCCCATAGGGCTACCCTAATGCTTAGGTGTGCATTCATAGAGTGGGCATGGGGGAGGTGTAGAACCACCCCCAAGGGGCCAGGAGGGCCCCAACTATGCCCACAAGCCATGTGGGCGGCTGGAAGGGGCTGTCGGCCAGGGCCTTGGGACAGCCAGCTGAATGGGCACCCAAGCCTAGTTTGGATGTCGGCCAAGTGGGGGACAGCCCACACTGGCTGCCCACAACAGTCCTTTGTCCATGTGCAGGGCTGCCCATAGCAGCCCAACATAAATGTGCAAGATGGACAAGCCTTGTAGGTGTGAAACTCTGGATTTATTAGCAAAAAGGTGCTACTTTTCCTAGTCGTGGAGAATAAGCTGCTGGCTGCCTTTGTTAAGCTGGCTGACTGAAGTATAGAGAGGGTGTAAATACTCGACCATGGGTTGCATTTGAGTCATCTGACTCTTCACAAGGTGCTGAAGCTATTTAAAGGGCCCATACAAGCCAAGGAGAAGCTAACGCAAGGGTGAAGGCTGAAGGTGAAGGGCAGAGGTTTACCTCAGTCAAGAAGGTCTAGGTTGAGTCTTTTATTTTTTTGATTTATACCGACTATGTGAGACCCCTCTGTCCCCTCTGCGCACCGGATTCCCGGTTGTTAGCAGCGGAAGTAGCTTCCTCTTGCGCGGGGCAAGGTTTCCCACTCGGGGCCTCGTCCACGAATGTCCGGACACGAGACTAATCTTGTGGTCATTTAGAAATCGAAACTAGGAAAATTTTCCTTGCCCGAAAAACGAGGATGATTCCACCTTTTTGATTTTCTTAACGAATATTAACGGCGTCAAGAGAACTAAACTATCCTTCACCTGATTAAACCAGATAGAAGAAAAACTATTAGAGACTTAACTTGAAGAAATCAACGCTTTTTTCCTAATCAAAATCAGGCACAACCGTTGATCTAATCATTTGAGAAAGTCTTCAGGTTTTTATTTAACTAGTCGAATTCTAAGCGTATTCCTATTATTTCAATTTCATTATTAATACTCCACCCATTCCAACCTAACTCCCCATCCAGCCCCACAGAGGGTATTCAGGACCCAATATTGTGTCCCCTTCTCCCTCCCTCCCTCTCTCTCTCTCTCTCTCTATTTTCTCCACATGTATTTTCAATTTTGTTCATTATTCTCGTGAACGATTGCTGATTTCTGAGCATTGAAGTTACCGATGTACCCCGAAGCTTTTGCATGTTACATTACATGCCGTCTATGGAATGATAGTTGAAAAGTTGAGGTGTAAGCAGTGATTTGATGAAAAACTCAAAGACAAAGATATCAAAGTCAGGGACATGGTTCTCATGTACAACATAAAGAACCAAAAGCACAAGCTAAAGCATAAAGGGATGCGACCGTGCTTGTTGTGCAAACTCACCCACAAGGATCCTCATACATGAAAACACTTAATAATGTGGGAATGAAAGGATTATTCAAAGGTAGAAAATTTAGACGCTACTATGGTCCATTGTGAATGCCTTGAAGCCATTCATTAGAAGAAAGAGGAGAGAATAAAATATGTTGCACTCAAACGTAAAGCCTAGCGAGAAGCTAAGGCTAGATAAGAAAAATTGACAATCACCACATTTCTATTAACATGGAACAACTCATTGAATTAGAATAGGAGGACTGGGAGATGAAGCCTCCACCACACTCTGGCTAGGCATGACCATAAAGGATAGCCTAGAACACAAGCTTGTGCTCATCGACATGGGTGCTTTCTATAACATAATGTCCTATGCAACTTGGTGTGCACTACAACAATCGTTAATGACATCCACAAAAGTGAGAGTTGAAGAACTAGACGCATTCAAAACCTCATGCATAGAATCATTCTCCCTACTATGTTTCACATTGGAAATAACCCCTTGGAAGGGAAGTTCTACATTATGCCTATAGGTACCATGTATCAAAAAGTGCTCCTTGAACAAAGATGGATGGGGCACATTCGATGCCAAATAGATTGGGACTTGCACATTACTACCTTATAAACTGATGCTAAATAGGTCTCTATGTTGACTTGAACTTCATCTATTTCATTGTAAGATGTTCCAAGCTTCCCGTTAGGGATTCTCTTTGCCTTCTCAAAGTGTACAAAGCGGTAACACATTCTACATTTTGAAATGCTTAGGAACTTGTCTACAGTTTAGTGTAAGCACTCTCTTGCAGGATGCACTTTGCTTCATTTTACACCTTTGCTAAGGCTTTTTTCCCCCCCTTCTTGTTATGGAGTGAGAGAGTTTTATAGATTCATTCGACTTGTAGGTTTAGCTCTCTCCATGGCCATTAACTTGACCAATACTTCAAAAAAACTGACCTCCTTCTGTCACTTGATGGTAAAAGTCTACATGGGAGTTTATGGCTTTGATAGAAGCCAATGATATTCATTTCCTCCCTTGAAAAGATATAGGTAATCCCTTTTTGATCTTTTTAGCCCCCTCTTAGTCATGAATATCGCCTTCAAATTTTGGTGCATGTTGCATTGCTGTAGCACTCAACATATATATTGAATAAATTTACTCATCTGTTGTGGCATATCTTGTCCTCGTTCATTGGAGGATGCCCATAGTCACTAAGAATGTGCAACCAAAGTCTTTCATCTCTGTAAGTGAGGTTAACTCCAAGCTCTCATATTCCTCAACCATCAACGTTTTGTGATTAGTTTGTTTAGCTCAGTGGTTGTTGTGGTTGTTGACTCTTCGACAAAAGGTCCACCGCTCATAGGATGAGTTTTCCATGTTCCTAAGTGAACTTTGAGGGTTTCATTCCTTTTCCAAATGTAGATGTGGTCTATGTCCCAATCATGGACCATTCAGGTCTCTCTCATGAAGTGTTTGCCAAGGATGTAGTCTATGAAAAGTTCATCATCACAAAAGAGTGGTATAAAAATAGACCAAAAGTCTTGATTCTTAGATTTTGCAATAGCCCCATGGGTTATGCTATGGAACCATCCCCAACAACGAGCTTGACTATGAGGTTGGTAGTAGTGTCAAGTGATGGTTGTTCCCATTTTTCCCAACACTGTTTGGTAATGATGTTGACTCCAATCCCTCCATATAGGATGGAGGGAATGACTCGGTTGTCCTTTTATTTTATAGGGAGGACGGCATTCATGTCATCAATCTCGGGGTAGTGGCCTAGCTTATTCATCACTTGGTGAACCGCCTCTTTCTTAGCAGGCTCATCATTATTTAACTCATTTGAGGAGTCTTGAATGGGCTGTTCTTCCATACCTCCTTTTAACTTTCCATTCATCCAATCCTTTAAGTCCTTCAATAGACTTGGACTTCCTTTCAAGGAGCCAATAGAAATTTACACTTGGGTTCTTCCAAGTAAAATAGCCCTCACTCAAGATAGCATTCTCACAATCGCTCATCAAATGTTCGGTTCCTAGGGTTGTGAAGTCTCAGGGATTGCAAAGCGTGCCTCTTGAGAAGATTCTCTTGATTTAATATCATTTGAGGCACTCTTGATTTAATATCATTTGAGGCACTCTCTTCAAGCATGGGATTAAGTCAAAAAATCCTTCCTGACCTCGTGTAAATGTAAGCATGATTTGCTTAAAGTACACCCCTTGACATAAGTCAAGCGGTGGGCGTAGATATTATGGATTTAGCTGAATTTTTTAATGTTTTAGTCTCTATTAAACTCGTAAATGTGCATTCGAAAGTTGACAATGTGTGTTCCCATGTAGGTACACAGGTCGGGAATGTGTATGGCCAGGTCCCAATAGTAAGACTTGCAAACACACATGGGGAACTAGAAATATGCATGGCCAAGAAATATTTGTGAACGAGTGTTTTGAGATAGAAACGTGTATGGTAAAAAAAAAGGAACGTGCATAGCTAAGTCGAGATAGGAACGTGTCTGTGGACTTATAAATATGCATTCATAAGTGAGAACACGCATTCCCACTTTGGCACATGCATACGTAATTCTAACAAGTTTGCCACTTGTAGTGGTGGAGAGTCAAGGCCATATGATGGTTGGTTTTCAACAGTTTTAATCATTATGGGCCTTTATGGGAAGAATATCATTTGACCTTTCCTTAATGAGAAAATTATGTAGATCTTCCTTGTTAGACTTAGGAACATACATTCTTACTTGTTGAGAACATGTGTACGCAGGCCTAGTCGAGTACGTATGTAGTTAAACCAGAGAGTAATTTTTTATGTTTTGCTCAAAATCCAGGTTTTGTTCTCTAATTTCTCTTTAATGGTATAGGTTTTTGGATTTTTGATTTGATAACATAATTTAGCTTTCCTTAACCTATCTAATGATGTGCACAATGCAACCTCATGGTTTTTCTACAAAGATTAGTGGTGGTGAGATTAATTCCTAAAATAAACAAAAACTTTTACAAATGCAAGAAGGAACTAGAAAAAATCAAAGGAAATTGAATCGAATACTCACTTGTAATCATGAAAATTGATCCCGAAGGGTTGCTCCATGATCCATTGTACCAAGATGGGCAAAATAAACCATAACACAACAACAAACAAAAGTTAAACTGGTGAATTTACACTCCAACCAGGCTATGTCAATGCTACAAATGCAAAGTATAACAAGGGAATCCTAAGCAAAGGTGCTTACCTAGTGGTGCCAAAGATGTCACCCAATTGAGAACATTCGAGCCTTGAAAATTAGAGAGAAGGAGAGGAGAATGTAAGGGTATTACTGGTTTGCACCTCAAACCACTCATGGTAGAGTAACTCTCTCTTATGGAGAGCCAGGGTCCTCAACCTTGCCTCCTTCGTTTGTCACTATGAAGGAGCTTTGCAAATGCGAGAGAGAGCTATGGAGATCTCAACCTTTGATCTGATGCTGCGGTGAGTGAGATCATGACAGAGTAGACAAGAAAAGGAGAGAGGGAGAAGAGATTACACATCAACACCATCACTCACGAAAATAATCCGTAAGAAAGCATACAAGCAAATCTAATCACAAGATCAAGAAGACTCAAACTCAATTGTGAGAATGGGATTATGTCCTTTAAAATATCTTATATACAAGACTCGTTGGTATAATGACCGGCCACCCAAATAAAGTTTGAGGGCCCAATAAGTTAGTCTAGGCTAATTTCCTAGTCTAAGTGTATATTACCGACATTACATGAGTCATAAGCTCCGTGTTTGACTATCTTCTAGCATTACAAAAGTTGTAAGCTCGGAGATTTTCCATAATCACATAAAGTTCATTGCATGGTACAAAAATATGGCTTGAAAATGTTGCTACAAATTTGGATCAATGTTAGCCGATGTTAATGTGTGTTCTCTTCTTCCTCTCTCCTCCTCTTGTCTAGTCTCTCATGCTCTCACTAACTGTGGCATCAAAGCAGAGGTTGAGCTTTTTGTAGCTCTCTCTCTCTTTGCTTCCCACCCATTTCTAAATCTTCTTTGTGATAACAAACTTGCAAGGGTGAGAATCCTAGCTCTCCATAAGAGAGAGTTACTCTACCAAGAATGGCTTAAGATGCAAACCGGTAAGACCCTTGCATTCTCCTCTCCTTCTCTCCATCTTGCAAGGCTCGAGTATTTAGGTGAACACTAAATAAGTCCCTCCCCTTCCCCCCCATTTCCATCTTTCCCCTCCCTTGCATTTCTAACAAGCTTTTCCCCTTCAAATTTTTAAAACTATTTTTTCATCTCCCTATTTCTCTCTCCCCACATGAGCACTTTTAATTTGCTTCAGCAAATCACTATGAGATTAGTGGATTGTGTTGTTAGATTGCTACTGTTAACACTTGACCCGGTGGTTCAAGATAATTGGATGACAAATTAAGGACTCGTTTGACTAAAATTCCCGTGGAGGAATGGTCAGAAGGAAATCTTTTTTCAGTCCAATGAACCATTATTGTGTTAAAAATAAGAATGTTATGATCTGAATGAATTGTTATCTGATGATGAAATCTATATAAGGGATCTTTATCCCCGGATTCTATTGGGTTGACCAAAATATAAGGAACCCTAGAATCAATTGGATCTTAAGGGAAAGAGTTGTCCTCTAGTTTGCGAGATGAGGACATCTCGCGTTTTTTAAGTGGGGTAGAATGTAAGATTCCTCCCTCCAACTTTTTGAGGTGTGCAGGTGTAGGAATCTTCCCTTCTGACTTATAATTATTCCCCTCTCTGAAATAAAAGAAAGATTCTATTTTATCCTGTTTTGATCTAGAGAGAGAAAATGTTTAGAGGGAGGTAGTCTAAAATTGAGATATTTTTGGATATAAAAATCCTCCTAGTTTTTAACTAACCTCTGCACTCCCAGCTAGTGGAGGAGCTCTCTCTCCTTATAGGCTCAACATTAGCTCAAATGCTTCTAGCCCAACATAGCTAACTCAGTTGTGCTCCAGCCCATCAAGTCAGCGCAGCAAACTGCTGATTATAGCTCATGATTTTCGTAGATTTGCAGGCACCGTTTTTTCTATGGAATTATGGGATAATTTATTTACTTTCAAAAATAAATTTTTTAGATAAATTTTTTTAATCTATGAGAAATAATTAAATGTTAAAAGAGAAAATCCCATTATATTTGGAATTCCATGATTGGATGGGAAAAAATAATTTCCTATCATATTGGAATTATTGGATAATTCATTTAATTTAAAAAATAAAATTTTTAGATAAATTTTTTTATATATAAGAAATAATTAAATGTTAAAAGAGAAAATCTCATTACATTTAAAATTCCATGATTGGATGGGAAAAGATAATTTCCTATCATATTGGAATTATTGGATAATTCATTTAATTTTAAAAATAAATTTTTAGATAAATTTATTTATCTATGAGAAATAATTAAATGTTAAAAGAAGGTGCCTACTTCACATGCTTGAATGAGTTTTAAACTCAAAAATAATGTGATATTTTTATCTCTCCTCTCTCTTGGATCAAACCAAATAAAAAAGGAACCAAACCGAATAAAAAAGGAACCAAACTAGGTCCAAATCTGATCCAAATTCAACCAAATTGATTCTGAAAAATTCTAGAAATCAGTTGGTCTTGGTTAGAGTCTCCCTCTCCTATAAATAGAACCTGAGTCCTTTGTAAAAAAATAAGAGAATTATACTATGTCAGAATTATGTTGAAATAATGATAATTTTTACTATTCTCTAAAACTCTCTTCAAATTGAAGAAATTGGAGCTTCCCTCCTTCAATCTCCATTGGTGGCTCCATCAGCATACCAAACCCATCGATTGGTTGGGAGCCTCTAGTCGTGATCAAAGAATCAAGCAATTTGTAAGGTAAAGTGTGAATTTTGATCTTTTTTCATAATTTCTCAATGTTTCTCTCTTCTCAACCCCTCTCAAGCTTGAGAAGCAAATTGGAATGGCTTTTTAATGCTATTAAAGTTAATTGATGAATGGAATTAAGAAAATACATAAATTTCTATGTATGCTTAACTTTTATGGTTTTTTTTTATGATTTTTGTCTTCTCTAAACTGAATATGATGTTATGCCTCATTGAAAAAAGGCATTCCCCTCTCTTCTTTAGTAAATCCAACCATTCTTTATCCTAGATAAATGATTAATGGATAAAATCAAGTTTTTCATAATGTTTCACTTTGATAAGTAGAAAATGTTTACATTAGAATGATTTAAATACTCTTGGTGAACTTTCAATTAATTTTAGAGAATTAAAAATTAAAAAATGATCAGCCATACAAAGGAGATTATAGTAAAATTTTCTAAAATTGTAAAAAATAAGTTTTATTTGTTTTATTAAAAAAGAGTAATTTTCATCGTGTATGTATTCTTAAAGTGTTAATTTTCATCCTAGGTATAAGAAAATGCATACTAAAAGTATTTTATTAAAAAAGGGTTACTTTCTTTAGAATTAAATTCCATGCATAGAAGGAAGTATATTGAAATTGTTATTTTGATTATAAAAGTGTGATTTTCATCATAAATAAATTTTTATGCATAAATAGATGTATAAAAGAAATTCTTTTATATTAAAAGAGTGATTTTTATCATAAATGATTTGTATGCATAAACATATGCATAAAAGATAATTTTTTATATTAAAAGTGTGATTTTTATCATAAATGATTTATATGCATAAAAGAAACTATTTTATATTAAAAGAGTGATTTTTATCATAAATGATTTGTATGCATAAACATATGCATAAAAGATATTTTTTTAATATTAAAAGTGATTTTCATCATAAATAGATTTTATGCATAAATTAGATGCATAAGAGAAATTCTTTTATTCTAAAAGTGTAATTCCTACTAAATTGGATTTATGCATGGAAAGATGCATAAAGAATTTATTTTAATCCAAAAGTGTTATTCTCATCAATTTTATTTTTATGCATAAAAAGATGCATAAAGAATTTTATTTTTAATTCAAAAAAGTTATTCTCATGAATTTTGATTTTATGCATAAATGGATGCATAAAGAATTTTATTTTTATTTTAAAAGAGTTATTTTCATCAATTTTGATTTTATGCATAAATAGATGCATAAAGATTTTTTTTAATTCCAAAAGAGTTATTCTTATCAATTTTGATTTTATGCATAGAAAGATGCATAAAGAATTTTATTTTTAATTCAAAAGAGTTATTTTCATCAATTTTGATTTTATGCATAGAAAGATGCATAAAGAGTTTTATTTTTAATTCAAAAGAGTTATTCTTATCAATATTGATTTTATGCATAGAAAGATGCATAAAAGATTTATTTTTATTTCGAAAGTATTATTTTCATTGAAATTAAATTTATGCATAGTTAGATGCATAAAAGATTTATTTTTATTTTGAAAGTATTATTCTCGTTAAAATAAAATTTATGCATAGTAAAATGCATAAAAGATTTATTTTTATTTTGAAAGCGTTATTCTCATTAAAAAGAAGAAGAAGAAGATGGAAGAGATCATACTCCACCTGCGAGATGAGGACATCTCATGTTTTTTAAGTGGGGTAGAATGTAAGATTCTTCCGCAGCCTCTCAGGATATCCAGTATCTTCCCCTGTAGTCAGATTCCTCTTTAAAAATATAAAAGATCTTGTTTCTATCAGTTTTGGCCTAGAGAGAGAAAATCTTCTAGAGAGCGATAATTCAGTTTTTAAATATTTCTGGATGGAAAAATATCTCTTCTTATTAAAATAAGTTCCCCAGAAACAGAAGTTGAAAAAGATTTTCAGAAGGTGCATTAGAAATCAAGTATAATTTGTTCAAGAGTCCTTATCCTGAGAGTCAAGATTTTTTTCAAAATTTTAAATTAAGGTTTCTATGGGCTAATAAGCTTCATCCAAATGTGTGGAAGGAGAAAAATGGAAGAAATAAAGAAAATCTCCCCAAAATGAGTAAATGCTCACATAAGATGAAGAGTTGACTATGTACAAGGTTTATTAGTAAAAAACTATGAGTATTACTAAAAAAATGAGATATTTTGGATATAATGATTCCATTTTGACACATGTGTAAGGAAGGGGAGTCCCTTCAAGGAGGTACCTACTTCACATACTTGGATGAGTTTTAAACTCAAAAGTAATGTGATATTTTTATCTCTCCTCTCTCTTCGATCAAACCGAAAAAAAAGGAACCAAACTAGGTCCAAATTCAACCAAACCGAATCAAAAAAAGAAACCAAACTAGGTCCAAATCTGGTCCAAATTCAACCAAACTGAATCTAAAAAATTCCAGAAATCAGTCGGTCTTGGTTAGAGCCTCCCTCTCCTATAAATAGAACCTGAGCCCTTTGTAAAAAAATAGGAGAATTATACTATGCCAGAATTATGCTGAAATAATGATAATTTTTACTATTCTCTAAAATTCTCTCCAAATTGAAAAAATTGGAGCTTTCCTCTTTCTTCAATCTCCATTGGTGGCTCCATCAGCATACCAAACGAATTGATTGGTTGGGGGCCTCTACCGTGATCAAAGAATCAAGCAATTTGTAAGGTAAAGTATGAATTTTGATCTTTTTATATAATTTCTCAATGTTTCTCTCTTCTCAAGCTCTCTCAAGCTTGAGAAGCTTAATTGGAATGGCTTTTTAATGCTATTGAAGTTAATTGATGAATGGAAGTAAAGAAATACATAAATTCCCATGTATGCTTAATTTTTATGGTTTTTTTAAAATGATTTTTGTCTTCTCTAAATTGAATATGATGTTATGCCTCATTGAAAAAAGGCATTCCTCTCTTCTTTAGTAAATCCAACCATTCTTTATCCTAGATGAATGATTAATGGATAAATCAAGTTTTTTATAATGTTTCACTTTGATAAGTAGAAAATGTTTACATTAGAATGATTTAAATACTCTTGGTGAACTTTTAATTAATTTTAGAGAATTAAAAATTAAAAAATGGCCAGCTATACAAAGGAGGTTATGGTGAAATTTTTTAAAATTATGAAAAATAAGTTTTATTTTTTTAAAATTCAAAAAGAGTAATTCCCATCGTATATGTATTCCTAAAGCGTTAATTTTCATCCTAGGTAAAAGTGTGATTTTCATCATAAATGATTTTTTATACATAAATAGACACATAAAAAACATTTCTTTCATATTAAAAGAGTGATTTTTATCATAAATGATTTGTATGCATAAAAGATATGTTTTAATATTAAAAGTGTGATTTTTATCATAAATAATTTATATGCATAAATAGATGCATAAAAGAAATTCTTTTATATTAAAAGAGTGATTTTCATCATAAATGATTTGTATGCATAAACATATGCATAAAATATATATTTTTTATATCAAAAGTGTGATTTTCATCATAAAAATAAATTTTATGCATAAATTAGATGTATAAGAGGAATTCTTTTATTCTAAAAGTGTAATTCCTACTAAATTGGATTTATGCATGGAAAGATGCATAAAGAATTTATTTTAATCCAAAAGTGTTATTCTCATCAATTTTGATTTTGTGCATAAATAGATGCATAAATAATTTTGCTTTTAATTCAAAAGAGTTATTCTCATGAATTTTGATTTTATGCATAAATGGATGCATAAAGGATTTTATTTTTATTTTAAAAGAGTTATTTTCATCAATTTTGATTTTATGCATAAATAGATGCATGAAGAATTTTATTTTTTTTCAAAAGAGCTATTCTTATCAATTTTGATTTTATGCATAGAAAGATGCATAAAGAATTTTATTTTTAATCCAAAAGAGTTATTTTCATCAACTTTGATTTTATGCATAGAAAGATGCATAAAGATTTTTATTTTTAATTCAAAAGAGTTATTCTTATCAATATTGATTTTATGCATAGAAAGATGCATAAAAGATTTATTTTTATTTTGAAAGTATTATTTTTGTTAAAATTAAATTTAGGCATAGTTAGATGTATAAAAGATATATTTTTTATTTTGAAAGTGTTATTCTCGTTAAAATGGAATTTATGCATCGTAAAATGCATAAAAGATTTATTTTTTTTGAAAGTGTTATTCTCATTAAAATAGAATTTATGCATAGTAAAATGCATAAAAGGTTTATTTTTAATTTGAAAGTGTTATTTTTCTTAAAATTGAACTTATGCCTAAATAGATGCATAAAAGAATTTTTATAAAAGTGTTATTCCTATTAAAGTTACCTTTATGTCTAATTAGATGCATAAAGAATCTTTATATATAAAAAAAATCTCTTACATTCAATAAATAGATGTGATGAGATGTGATAGGAATCAGATAGATGTAAATGGATGGATGAAAGTGATATGAATCAGATAAATATAAATGGATAAATGGATGAGGATGTTTGTGAATGTGGATGTTAATGAGGATGTTTGTGAATGTGGATGTGATAGGAATCAGATAGATGTAAATGGATGGATGGAAGTGATATGAATCAGATAAATATAAATGGATAAATGAATGTTTGTGAATGTGGATGTTAATGTGAATGTGGAATGTGGATATGGATGTATGAATGAGGATGTGGATGTGGATGTGAATGTGGAAGTGAAAAATAGATGTGTAGATATATGAATGTGGATGTGGATGTGGATGTATGGATGTGGAATGTGGATATGGATGTATGAATGTGGAATGTGGATATGGATGTATGGATGTGTATGTGGATGTGGATGTAGATGTATGAATGTGGATATGGATGTGGATATGGATGTGTATGTATGAATGTGGAATGTGGATATGGATGTATGGATGTGAATGTGGATGTGGATGTATGGATGTGGATGTATGAATGTGGATGTATGGATGTAAATATGAAACTTGGATGTGGATGTGGATATGGATGTATGAATGTGGATGTGAAAATGGATGTATGGATGTGGATGTAGATGTGGAAATGAATGTGTGGATGTGGATGTGGGTATGGATGTATGAATGTGGATGTGGATGTATGGATGTGGATATGGATGTATATGTATGAATACAGATGTGGAATTGGATGTATGAATGTGAATGTAGGAATGTGGAATAATGAATGCGAATGTGTGTGAAATGATGAGACGTCGATATGAGTGAATGGATGAGATGTGATGACATGTGAATTGGGATGTGAATAAATGATATTATGTGATGTGAATGAATCTGATGTGATGAGATAGAAAATGACGTGATTGGATAAGAATGAGTACACATATGAATTGAATGTGGAATAAGTAATGTGGACTAATGAGGGATAATGTGGAAAGACGAGAGTTCATTGTAGAAACTGTATTTGACCTGTTTGTAAATGGCTATTTTATGTCAAGAATGTTGGGGAAGCATTTTGACCATCTTGTGATTAAGGTTGTGGAGACCTAACTGATAAAGTTGCAACTACTGAGACGGAGAGTCAATGGAAGACATCTCGCGTAGCAAGGTTGACCGAGGTCTTGACCAGCCTCGGTTTGATTAAAATGGTGAGCTTCTCGTACGGTGGATGAGGGACCAAGGAAGAGGCCTATGAGTGAAGCGCTAGGTGACATGCGAAGGATCCTAGAGGGTGTTGACCATATGGTGCTCGGGCTCTGGGTCGCCGAAGATACCCAGGGAAGATATTGGAGCAAGGAGTAAGAGTTGTTTTCTGAATTCGGGTGTGGATCTGGTTGATTGACCTTGCTGGTCCTCAACAGATGAGTCCATGACTCTTTTATATGGATCTGTTGGTTGATCTTATTGATCTTCCACGGTTACTATGAGCTAGGAACTATCGAAAAGGTCCCTGAGTGAACAGGTAGTCAGCGTTTTGGTTGCCAATGATGCCATAAGTACACCGATGAAGGAATGATTGGAAATAGGGATTCAACCAGAGATTTTGAGGATTGTGATCAGTGACAATGGTTTCATCAAAGGATTGTTTTAAAGATAGCTGATGCGGAGAAAAAAGACAATTTCATATTGGATGTGTAAGTGGTGTGACTAGTTTTATGTTTGCATGAACATCCGGCTAGGGGGCTTGGGAACTCTTTTTCCTCGTACCCGGGACAAAACCTAATCAAATTCCTAATTGGATCCCATCACTACAGTGGTTGGGTGGTTGGCTAACCCATGGGAATGGATGGGGTTAGGCTAGACTGATGGATCCGTAAATCGAGACTCAATTTTTGTTTAGTTTGATAGATGAAGTAAATTCCGGACAAAAATTGTTCTATGGAAAAGAATCAACGACTGTGCCTCTCAATGAGGAAAAAAGCATTGGTCTCTATGATCCAAGTACAGTCTTTTTTCCTGATCTGACTATGGGACTTACGGGTTAGGTCAGATGAGCTCAATTAGTTCAGGTTTTTGACTACGTTAGGGAAAAGTTATCTTGGTGGAATCGCCCGTGCTTTCCGGGCAAAGGAAGTTTTTTCGGGTTCGAAAAACCAATGGATTAGTCTCTTGTTTTGATATCCGTGGGCGAGGCCCAGAGTGTGGGACCCTGCTCCGCGCAAGAAGTGCTACTTCCGCTGCTAGCACCCCTGAATTTGTTGCGTAGTTGGGACAGGGATCTCACAGCCTTTGTTAGATCCTGCATAAAGAGCATGTTCAGTAGGCAAAGTAGATGATCCATTTTCTTGGTCTTTGGTTTTCTCTCTAGAAGAGAAGCTTCAATGTCCACAAGCTTTGAGGTAGGCATGTTAGTCAAGGTTGTGACTACATGATCATATTCTTCAAGTAAAGACTTAAGTAATACACCAATGGAGATGTCTTCATCCATCTTGAGATCTATCCCTGCAAGTTGTGTTAGGAGACCTTTCATGTAGTTCAAGTGTGAGGCTAGAGATGTGCTAGGCTTCATGTGTAGCTTAAAAAATTCAATGAGCAAGCCAAACTTTGAACTTTTAGAGTGAGCACCAAATAGAGTTATGAGTTGGTGTCCCAAACTTCCTTGGAAGTTTCACATCCATCCACATGATGAATATATGTATTATCAAGCTCCAATGTGATGATTGTTGAGATATCGAGCTCATCTAGTGAGGCGATAGACACTGATGACCCGCCTAGGGGATAGGCCCCACACTTATACCACTGGCATGGTTGGTGAGATCTTGGGTGATATGCGGCCAGTGGGATGACAGGCTGTGTGATAGCCATTCTAGAGACTGTCATAGTTATAACGCCAGCTCATTTAGTTGGATTCACACTATAGAGAACCCTTGTATGTATTGGTTGAGTACCTTTCATATTATGTGTACTCTTATCTTTGTATATGGTGTGTTGGGTGTTGAGTGAAGAAGAAGAAGATTTTTAGCTTCTCACCTCGTGTGTTCTCTATTAGGGTTTTGTGAGTGTGTGTGTGCTTGCAAGAGCTCAAGCTCTCTTCGCCCGTGCATCTTTTCATGGTATCAGAGTTTGGTTCACGCTAAGGGCTGAGCTGCAAGCAAGAGAACCACAGGAAGTGGTACGAGGGTAAGAGCTTCAACTACTCCTCCCTATTTGTGTTGGTGACTATACCCTTGTCGGGAGCTCTACGGGAGGCACTGGCAAATGATCTCTGATTGAGGAGCTTTCTTCGCGGGAGTAAAGCTATAGGGCAACTAATTTTTACACAAGTTCAGGAAGAGGACGAGGTAGAGGAGGCCATGGACGCGGTTAAGCCTAGGTGGCCGAACAGGTAATCAAAATTATGGTCAGTAGAGCAGCAGCAACAACAGTCCTAGAATACACAATAACAACATCAACAACACACAGGTGGAAGAGGTGAATTCAGAGGCAGGGGGAGTCAAAGAGGACGTGGAAATTGGCAAAGGCAATATAATGATGCACGTGAATGCTTTTATTGTGGTAAGCCTGGACATGTGCAGGTAGAATGTTATAAGAAGCAGGCTGACATGCAAAATGGGAAAGTGCAACAGAACAACTATGCATCCTCAAGCAGAAACAATGAGGATAATGAAAGGTTTGTTATGTAGCATGTCGTGAATGCCATGTCTGAAAATGTTGAAGCAGCACAAAAAGATGATGTATGGTATGTGGATTCAGGTGATTCGAACCACATGACAAGTCATGGGGAGTGGTTCAAGGAGATGAAAAACCTTGAAAGACTAGGTTTTGTGGAAACAGGGGATGACACTGCTCATCCAATTGCCCATGTTGGAGATGTGCCATTGTCTATGCAGGATGGCAAAGTGAAGTACCTTTGCAGATGTACTTCACGTTCCGAATATAACAAAGAATCTGGTTTCAATTGGCCAGATGATTGAGCAAGGTTTGCAGGTTCGGTTTAACCCTGATGGTTGTTATGTTAAAGACAAGTGCAGGTTGGTTGCAAAAGGCAACAGAGTGGGCAAAATGTTTACGTTGAATGTAGACATGTATGAAATGAGTGTTGCGATGTTTGCAAATGGTTCAGGAATTGTTGCAGACACAGACATTTGGCATAAAAGAATTAGACATGTGAATGTGCAGAGAATGAAGTCTATGCAGACTAAAGGAATTGTGACAGGGCTGTCGAAGTTTAAAGTGGAAGGTATGCAGAGAATATGTGAAGCATGCCAATTTGGAAAGCAAACAAAGCATGTATTTTCGCATAACAGATATGTGAGCAGAAATGCACTAGATGTTGTGCATTCAGATGTATGGGGTCCTACGAAGACCATGTCTATGGGAGGCTGCAGGTATTATGTGACATTCATTGATGACCACACAAGGAAAGTGTGGATATATTTCATGAAGGAGAAGAGTGAGGTGTTCACTCACTTTTAGAATTTTAGAGTTTTGATTGAAAAGCAAACAGGGAAATATGTAAAGTGCCTAAGGTCAGATGGAGGGGGAGAGTACTTCTCCAATGAGTTCTCTAAATTTTTGAAGAAGAATGGTATTCATAGACAGTTTACATGCAGATACACTCCGCAGCAAAATGGAGTTGCTGAGCGAAAAAACAGGCACATTGCTGAGATTGCGCGAGCATTGATGGAAGAGAAGAATATGCCGCATAGCTATTGGGCTGAGGTTGTTTCTACAGCACAAAATGCAGGTCAGCACAATCACAGTCTTTGAGTGGACCAGGAGAGTCCTCATCTATCGGGTCTGTTGATAGACCATGGAGTGGCGGGCTACGTCATAATACCAGTCCTGCAAATGTGATTAGTACATCACGTAAAGGAAAAGAGAAAGTGGTTGAGCCCCTTCGTATGCCTGACATTTCTGCAGGGCATTCTCATGTTGATGGAGAGTCTAGTGGCTCAGAGATGAGCCTTGATGAAGAGCTTGGGATCCCAACTATGAGAACACCTGGTGTAAAGAAGGCTATGGAAGCCATGAATAAAAAGCTGCGAAGATTTGGGAGAGTGAAAAACCCTGTGCAGAGGTTTACCTATGATGGTTATGTAGCACATCACTATGCATATATGGCAAAGGTTGTGCAGGTTGTAGAGCCCACATGCATTGATGAGGATGCTGGAAATGTGTGTTGGGAGAAAGCTATGGATGAGGAGATGGATGCACTATATAGAAATGAGACTTGGGATTTAGTGCAATTGCCTGAAGGCAAGAAAGCCATTGGATGCAAGTGGGTGTACAAAGTAAAAACATAACAGTGATGGAAGCATAAATAGGTATAAGGCTAGATTGGTAGCCAAAGGATATGTGCAGACATATGGCATTGATTATGAGGAAACTTTCAGCCCAGTTGCCAAGATGGCAACAGTGAGAGTTGTGATAGCAGTGGCTGCATCAAAGCAATGGTCTTTACATCAGATGGATGTAAAGAATGCATTCTTGCATGGGGATTTGCAGGAAGAAGTGTATATGTTGCAGCCACCTGGTTATGAGGATGTGAGTCACCCCGAGCATGTTTGCAGGTTGAAGAAAGCCTTGTATGTCTTAAAACAAGCACCAAGAGCATGGTCTGACAAGATTTCTGAATATCTTGGCACTATTGGCTTTCATGTAGCCAATGGAGATTTCTCATTGTATGTGAGACATGGTGATAGGGGTTGTGCTTGTTGTCATCTATGTAGATGGTGATAAGAGGGGTTGTGCTTGTTGTCATCTATGTAGATGGTGATAAGAGGGGTTGTGCTTGTTGTCATCTATGTAGATGACTTGATCATTACGGGGGACCATGATGCAGAGATCTTTAATGTAAAGATCTTGCTTAGACAGAAGTTTGAGATGAAGGATCTGGGGGAGCTCAGATATTTCTTGGGCATTGAGGTGATCAGGTCACCACATGGTATTGGATTACTGCAGAGACAGTATGGCTTGGACATGTTGTCCAAGTATGGTATGACAGGCTGTAAGCCTATTTCTATGCCATTGGATCAGAATGGCAAGTTGAGTGCAGATTCAGGAGAGATTTTGGAGGATCCTACTATGTATAGATGCATAGTAGGAAGTTTGATCTACATGACGATCACCAAACCAAATTTGAGCTATGCTGTTGGATTGGTGAGTCAATTTATGCAGGTTCCATGGAAACCGCATTTGGATGCATTGAGATGCATACTGAGATATGTGAGGTCTACTTTGCATTGTGGACTGTTTTATGAAACTGGGATAGAGATATGTGTATATGGGTACACAGATGCTGATTGGGCTGGTAGTATCTCAGACAAAAGATCTACTAGTGGCTTCATGTTTTCTTTGGGGAGTGCTGCTGTGACTTGGAGCAGCAAGAAGCAGCCTACGGCAGTTGCCCTATCCAGTACGGAGGGAGGAGCTGCTATGGCAGCATGTGAGGTAGCTTGGTTGAGAAAGCTACTTGCAGATTTGGGTCTATCAGTGGATAGACAAGTTGTCATTTTCTGTGACAACATTAGCAATATACAGTTGGCCAGGAACCCAGTTTTTCATGCTCGTATGAAGCATATAGAGGTCCACTACCATTTTTCCAGAGAGAAGGTCTTGGCAGGAGACCTTGACCTTGTTTATGTCAGCACACAGGATCACGTAGCTGACATTTTCACCAAAGCATTAGGTACAAAGAAGCTCCGCAGATTCAAGGCTTCGCTTGGTGTATATGAGACGGAGTTGAGCTTGAGGGGGAGTGTTGAGATATCGAGCTCATCTAGTGAGGCGGTGGACACTGATGACCCGCCTGGGTGATAGGCCCCACACTTATACCACTGGCATGGTTGGTGAGATCTTGGGTGATATGCGGCCAGTGGGATGACAGGCTGTGTGATAGCCATTCTAGAGACTGTCATAGTTATAACGCCAGCTCATTTAGTTGGGTTCACACTATAGAGAACCCTTGTATGTATTGGTTGAGTACCTTTCATATTATGTGTACTCTTATCTTTGTATATGGTGTGTTGAGTGTTGAGTGAAGAAGAAGAAGATTTTTAGCCTCTCACCTCGTGTGTTCTCTATTAGGGTTTTGTGAGTGTGTGTGTGCTTGCAAGAGCTCAAGCTCTCTTCCCCCCTGCATCTTTTCAATGATGGCACTAGCTTTGTCATCTCGAACTTCCCATGCAGGTGCTTCAGCACCTTGGTTTCTTCTCCTTCCCGTTTGACAATGTTGAAGAGCCCCTTCTTCATGAGTATTAACTTGATGTGGGTTTGCCATGTGTGAAACCCATGACCTTTGAAGCGCATAGACAATGAATCTTTTGTGGCCATTTGGATTTGGGATGAAGGGGTCGTACCTTTGGTGTTTGAGACAGTGTCTACCCTTTTACAAGAGAGATAGAGTAGCTTGAAGTATAATATTCCCACTACTAGTGAGTGAGGCTTGAAGATGAGGATACTAAGCTCTTGAATGGAGAGGCTTCCAAATAGCAACCAAGCACATATGAAAGCTCAAAAAAAAGAAAGAAAACTTTCCTCACAAGATTTGAGATCAATAAATTAATAATTAACCCAAGTGATTAGGGTTACATTGCTTTACCCAAATAATGGTTAAGCTTCTAGCTATGGCAGCTTGACACCCCCCTCGTTTTTCTCTTTGTGTGGACAGTAGAGAAAAGCATTTGACAAACCTTCTGAAGAGCTGCTAGGGGACCCAATGGGCTACCTCCAGCTTGCAGCAATTAACCAGATTCATTGCGTGGAGCCCGGACAAGATGTACGACCTGATTCCTGTGCATAAAACATCGCATGTTTGGGGGAAAACGAAATGTAGGGCAGCCCATCTATGGATCTACACAATTGATGGCTTTGGCATGAGCGCCACGACCTTACCAAGCTCCCCACAAAGTATTTTGGCTAATGATGCACTAGATCTTGTGCTGGAGATCCTCCACTGACGAGGGGTCTCATATCCTATTTTGTAGGAGAGGTAGGTGAGGTGGATTAAGCTTCCTTATGATTGTGAGACCCCTGCCCTCTCTGCACATTCGAACTCTGGAGTGCAAGCAATGGAAGTAGCAACCTCATGTGTAGGGCAGAGCTTCCCACTCAGGGCCTCGTCCATGAATGTCTGGGCAAGGGACTAGTCCGGCGGCTCTTCCAAAACCAAACCCAGAAAAACTTTCCTCACCCAGAAAGCATAGACGATTCCTCCAGGGAAATCTTCTAACAAAAGTTTATCTAACGGGGTCAAGAGTCTAGGCTATTGTTCACTCGAATGACCGACTTGAAGGAGGAACAATCTTTACACTTGATTCATAGAAACCAACACTTTTTTCCCCATCAAGAGAGGCACAGCCGTTGATCTGATCTCTTAAAGCAGATTGACCAGGTTTCTAAGCTGCTGATCACATCCTAAACGAACTCCTACTGAGATTAATCTTTATTATTTAATTTATAAAACTTCCACCATTTCTAGCCTACCCCATCCAATCCCATGGGTTAGTCGACTACCCAACCACTATAATTGGTGGAATATTCAGTTACTCACACACCCATAATTGAAATGCCATTCTTAACTTTAGCTTTCGAAAACAGTTACGCACGCACACCTCGTACGCACACACTCTTTCAAAACATGGAAGAGTAACAAAATATCACACCAATACATTGATTACAAAATATCATAACTCAAAAATAATACAGTTCCATTGTTTTCCAATCAAGTGTCATCTGGACTCTTCGTTGAACCGGCTAGTCAACCGATGAGATCCAGTTTCATAGTTTCCAGTTTACTTAAATATATAGTACACTGCTCCAACTCCTTGAAATCTCCCTCGACATACACCTGGGTGTCTTGGGTAATCGCGAGCCCGGCACATTGTCTGGTCAGAACCCTCTAGGTTCCTCCTTAGGTGTCCTAGCTCTTCTCTCAGAGATCGCTTCATCGATCCCTCACCCATTGCACCGGGAGCGCACCATTTTTAACCGTACAACCGAGGCTGCTCAAGACCTTGCCAGACTTTGTGCACGAGAGAAGACGTCCTTCACTGACTCCCCTGCCAGCTATTGCAACATAAACTCTTGTTAGATTAAATAATAAACCAAATGCTTCCTCTAGCATTCTGGTGTAAGACAGTCCTTTACAAAAAAAAAGAGAGTTTCTATGCAAGTAGGAATTTTCCATTGAGTTTGTTTTCATCTCACGAAAAGCTATTTCACGACGAGAAAACATCCCTAGTATTGGTTTCACAAGACCTTTCATTCAAAACCCAGACTTCCTCAATGAAAATCACGAATCTCGTATCTCGGGTGATCCATCCATCAAATACAAATCAAAACAAATTTCTAACTTATTTCTAGACGATTTTAGGTCTTAGGGGAAACTTCTCTAAATCAGGCCGGTATCCCTTCTTCGAACTGAGGAAACGGGAATGGTCACAAGTCTTTGAATTAATTTATGATTCAAGAGATGGGCAGACATTTAACTGTCCCATCTTTCTCAAAAAGTGATCATGGTCTAGCACAAAATGCTTGAATTTATTCCTAGATTTATTTCCTATTTCTATCTTGGAAAATTTTTGCCATAATTGGATAATTTTTTAATTTAAAGTCAATAATCAAGAAACTTGAAAATAAGTATTCGTACTTATAACTAATATCAAAAATAAGAATTTCTCTCCTTCTCCTTTTCCAAGGAGTTGCATAAACATAAACTCCTAGAATTTTTATAAAAATAGACATGAGAATTCTCTATAGATATTTCTCCATTTATCTCATAAATGTGAATTCTAATCGCATCATGGATAAACATCCAATAATATGAAAATTCATTCTACTTTGGATATTAAAGGACTATAAATAATTCTACTCATGAATAATGGAAATTAAACATGGATATTTCTTTTCTAAATTATCCTTCAATAAATATACATGCATCATTTCATTAAAATATTTGCATGAAAATGTTCTTAAACATTCTCTTTTTCATTTAAATCTAGGCATCAATATGCCTTAAATATATACATATGATGAAACATTCTCTTTTGGTGCTAAAATTAATTATGCATATTCATATATAAAAATGTGATAAAACTTTCTCTTTTTGATATAAAAATATTCATTTATAGATATACCATGAATATACACATGAAAATATGTTTACATAACTACTTTTGATATCTAAAATATGTCTAGGCATAATAAGCATACCATGAATATATATATACATAAGAATACATTCACACATCCTCTTTCGTCATCTAGATAATTATTCATATGCATGAATATATCTATGGAAATATAACAAAATTTTCTCTTTTGACATCTAAACATTTATGCATACACATACTATGAATGTATAAAAATATATTAAAAATCCTTCTTTTAGCATTAGAATATTTATGCATAAACATAAGCATAAGCATAAACATAAATACATCTAAACATCATTATAAACCTTAAAATAAAGTATTAAGTATGAGGGTTAAAAATAAAGTATTAAGCATGAGGGTTAACATCTTTACCATTAATCATCTACTTGATTTAGAAAGCATGGTTTAAAGAGAGAACCATGAAAATAACATGCTTCCAAGCATGTGGAAGAGAAGAGAAGAAGGAGATTCATCCTTCATGGATGCATAACCAAAAAGAAAGATTATCTTCATTCTAAACATGAGTATTAATCATAAATCATGACCATAGGCATGAAAGATTAGCATATAAACAAACTCCACATGGTTTAAGAGAAGAACCATGGATTAGAGAGCTTTCAAAACATATGGAAGAGAAAATAAGATCTCCTAATGCTTAATAAAGAGATTAATCATCTACTTAGTCCATAAAACAAGACTTCTAGAAGAGAATCATGCATCTTCATGCTTTCAAAGCATGTAGAGGAGAAGAAGATAGTATAAGCATCATTATTTAGACTTACCCTTAGTGGGAGCTTGATTCTTTATCTTACAAGGAGATGCGTAGCCCTCAAGGAAGAGGCTTGGCCACCAAGAAAAGAGGGTAGTCCTCAAGAGAAGAAGAGGTTTAGTGAAGCACTAAAGCTTCGCAATGGAGAGGCAAGGAAGTGGGATGATGGAAATACACTAAAATGAACCTAACACCAACATGAGAATACACTAGATTGAAAATACAAAGAAATGGGGTTGTATTTATAGGTAAGGGAGGTCGCCAACCAAGCCCAACTAGGATCTAGAGGCTTCTAGCTTCAGTTTGGGCCAAATTGAACAAGATTTAGACTAGTTATGCCCACTTTTTAATCTAGTTTGGAAGAGGAGAGATGAGAGATAAAATATCCCATGCTTTTAGAGTATTTTTGAATTAAAAAATGGAGATTTGATGGGACTTCTATGCGCCTTCTTGAAGCTCTCTTCCCACTCCACTAAGGTGTCAAAAGGCCTCCCAAAAAATCTCCTTTACATATCAGAAACTCATGATTATGAAATCTCCACCTCATGTGAGCATTTCTTTAATATTTTCTTGTGGTTCCATTTTTCTTTTAATTATTTTTTTCAACCTTATTGGATAAGCATATCACATTTTTAAATTCAAAATAATTTAATAAGGCTTACAACTTTAAACTAGGGTTTTCTTGGTTCACCCACCGTCCAAAACTAATGCAACTTAGAAAATTCAGACTAACATTATGTTTAAGGAGATCATGTAAGATTCCTCTCCAGCCTCTCAAGATGTCCGCGTCTTCCCTTGTAATCAAATCCCTCTTCAGAAATATAAAAGATGTTTTTACCAATTTTGGTCTAGAGAGAGAAAATCTTCTAGAGAGTGTAATTCAGTTTTTAAATATTTTGGATAGAAAAATATCTCTTCTTATTAAAATAATTTTTTCCGAAACAGAAGTTCAAAAAGATTTTCAGAAGGTGCATTAGAAATTAAGTATAATCTGTTCAAGAGGCATTATCCTAGGAGTCAAGATTTTTTTGAAATTTTAAATTAAGGTTCCTATGGACCAATAAGATTCATCCAAATGTAGGGAGGAGATAAATAGAAGAATAAAAGAAAAATCTCCCAAAAATGAGTAAATACTCACATAAGATGAAGAGTTGACTAAGGACAAGGTTAATAGTTAAAAAAGAGAGATATTTAGATAAAATGATGCATTTTTGACACCTCAGTATGGGGGAATTTTTCTCATAAAGGAGGCACCTATTTCACATGTGTGGGAGAGTTTTAAACTCCCAAATAATGAGATATTTTTATCTCTTATCTCTCCTGTTTCAACTAAATCCAAAAAGTGGACTAAACTGACTCAAAAATGGTCAAAAATTGACAAAACTGATCTGGAAAATTCTAGAATCAGTTGGCTTGGTTAGAAGCTCACTTTTTCCTATAAATAAAAGCCTTCCCCTTTGTTGAAGCTTAATAGTGTTTTTGCACTATTACCCTACTTCTCCCAATAGCCAAAAGCTGTGAATTTACTTATAATTCATTAGTTTTTGACCTTTCCTCTTCTAAAGATTGGTGGCCACTCTTGTTTCAAACAAGAGTAGAACCCTCAAACCATTAAGCCAAAGGAAATCTCTTAAATTTCTTCGTAAGTTGGAAATTCTTTCTTTTTTCTGTTCATTTTTATGGTTTTTTATGATTTTTGTCTTCTCTAAATTGAATATGATGTTATGGTTTTTTATGATTTTTGTCTTCTCTAAATTGAATATGATCTTATGCCTCATTGAAAAAAGGCATTCCCCTCTCTTCTTTAGTAAATTTAACCATTCTTTATCCTAGATGAATGATTAATGGATAAAATCAAGTTTTTCATAATGTTTCTCTTTGATAAGTAGAAAATGTTTACATTAGAATGATTTAAATACTCTTGGTGATCTTCTAATTAATTTTAGAGAGTTAAAATTTAAAAAATGGTCAGCCATACAAAGGAGGTTATGGTAAAATTTTCTAAAATTGTGAAAAATAAGTTTTACTTTTTTATTCATAAAGAGTAATTCCAATCGTATATGTATTCTTAAAGTGTTATATTTTATCCTAGGTATAGAAAAATGCATACTCCAAATATTTTATTAAAAAAATATTACTTTCTTTAGAATTAAATTCTATGTGTAGAAGGAAGCATATTGAAATTTTTATTTTGATTATAAAAGTGTTATTTTTCATCATAAATGATTTTTATGCATAAATATATGCATAAAAGATTTTTTTAATATTAAAAGAGTGATTTTTATCATAAACGATTTGTATGCATAAACATATGCATAAAAGATATTTTTTAAATATTAAGAGTGTGATTTTTATCATAAATGATTTTTATGCATAAATAGATGCATAAAAGAAATTCTTTTATATTAAAAGAGTGATTTTTATCATAAATGATTTGTATGCATAAACATATGCATAAAAGATATATATTTTTATATTAAAAGTGTGATTTTTATCATAAATAATTTTTATGCATAAATGGATGCATAAAAGAAATTCTTTTATATTAAAAGAGTGATTTTCATCATAAATAATTTGTATGCATAAACATATGCATAAAAGATATTTTTTATATTAAAAGTGTGATTTTCATCATAAATGATTTGTATGCATAAAAGATATTTTTTTATATTAAAAGTGTGATTTTATGCATAAATGGATGCATAAAAGAAATTCTTTTATATTAAAAGAGTGATTTTCATCATAAATGATTTATATGTATAAACATATGCATAAAAGATATTTTTATATATTAAAAGTGTGATGTTCATCATAAATGATTTGTATGCATAAACATATGCATGAAAGATATTTTTTTATATTAAAAGTGTGATTTTCATCAATGATTTTTATGCATAAATAGACGCATAAAAGAAATTCTTTCATATTAAAAGATTGATTTTTATTATAAATAAATTTTATGATGATAAAAGTGTAACTTTCATCAGAATTAGATTTTATGCATAAGTAGATGCATATAGAATTTTTATATTTGAATAAGGGTTCTCTTAATCCTCTATTTAATTTTCACAAAAATTAGAAAAATGAATAAGTAGATAATCTGTGAGAAGAAATGCTACCATTTCATATTCACTAAGATGGTAATGAGAAAATTCAATTAAACTATCGAAGTCAGAGATTGAGATAAATGATTATTTTATTCCTCATAGAAAATTCATGTTTTAGAAATCTGTAAGCAAATATTTGACGAACGAAATTTAAAAAAATAGAAATTGAAATATTATCTTTCGAGAAAGATAGTTTAGGAAGAACCTTGCGCCAGATCCAAACTCTGATTCAGACTATTGACCAAGACCTAATTCCTTCATCAGTTTCAATCAATGACGATGTACCCAGTTCAGGAAAAATGCACTCAAATCTCCCACCGAATCTGAAACTAAGTTAAGACTTTTGATTTTGATCTGAGGATCAAGTTAATAGAATTCGAGGAATTTTGTTTGGAATTCAGACCTAGATCTAGAAGTATTGGGATACGGATTTAAGATTTATTCATGGTATTCAAACAAAATCAAAAGTGAAAACTTGCATAGAAACCCTGTTTTCTTAAAGGACTGTCTTACGTCAGAATGCTGGAGGGAGCATTGGGCATATATGTTTATCTAAGGGGTTGTTCGGTTGCAACAGCTGCTGCTGGCGGGGAGTGTTCAAGGGACAGCTCACGCGGCAAAAACCTGTCCCGGTCTTGACCAGTCTGGGTATGGTGAAAAATGGTGTGCTTTCGGTAGTACGATGGGCGAGGGCCGACGAAACGATCCATGAGTGAAGTACTAGGACACCTAAGGAGGATCATGGAGGATTCTGACCAGGCGATGCACGGGCTCGCGGTGCTTAGGACACCCATACGTATGTCGAGGAAGATATATGTATGTATATTAACGAAATGATTATTGTAATCTGTTTTTACTGGATCTCATTGTGCTGACCCCAACGGAGAGTCCAGAGTGGTATTGTTTTTGTGAAACAAGGGATTGAATGAAAATTTTGAGTTATGAAATCTGTGACCATATCTGTTTTGTCAATGGATTATTTTTATATTAAAGTTTTAAAGAGGAGTGTGTGCATATCTGTTTTCTAAAGCTAAAGTTAAGAAAGGCATTTAATCATGGGTGGGTGAGTACTTGTTTGGTTCTACCGATTCCAGTGGGGATAGGGTGGTGGCCAACCCATGGGCCAGATGGGGTTAGGCTGGAATCAGTGGAGTTTTAATAATCAAACTGAAAAATCTTAGGATTATGCTAAGATTCGAGTAGTTAGTTATTTCCCTGATAAATTTGTCAATTACGTGGATCAACGGCGGTTGTGCCTGATCTTGATTAGAAAAAAAGCATTGAAACCACTTAGATGATCAAATTATATCAGTGATAGTTTCCTTCTATCTGGTTTATTCAGGTGAAGGATAGTTTAGATTTGATCTCGTTAGAAAAATTCGTTAAGAAAATTCAAAAAGATGGAATCGTCCCCGCTTTTCGGGCATGGAAAATTTTCTCAGTTTCGGTTTTCGGAGTGACCACCAGCCTAGTCTTGTGCCCGGACATTCGTGGATGAGGCCCCGAGTGAGAAACCCTGCCCCGCACATGAGGCCCGCACATGAGGAGACTGCTTTCGCTGTTAGCAACAACCGGGAGTTCCGGTGCGCGGAGGGGGCAGAGGGATGTTATAGATCACTTCCTATTGGCTAGAAGAAAATACTTATCAAATTTTTATTACCTTTCTCTAGAATATTGTCTCTATTTGGGCCAAAAACAAGGGAAAACAATGCCTTTTGGCATTATGAAAAGGGGATGATCATTGGGGACTGAAAGGAGAACTTACATATCTTTAGGAGCTGGGGAGGAATCTTACATCCTCTCCCACTTGAAAAATGCGAAATGCCCTCATCTCACAAACTGGGGGTAATCCTTTACCAGTTCATGTTCTTTTTCCTCCCAAGTGGCGTCCTCTAAAAGGGTAGAACTTCCACTTGAACAAAAATTCTGTAAGGATGTTGTTCCTGAGAGCCTTCTCCTGAACATCTAGGATTTCTTCGGGTTGGAGTTCCATCTGACCTTAAGTCGAAAAAGTCAACTGCTCATCATCTAGCACATGACTCTGGCTGGGTACATAATTTTTAAGCAAGCTAACATGAAACACATTATATACCTTTAGATGATGCGGAGGTAGAAAAAGTTCGTAGGCTAGATCTCCTACTTTCTTTGTAAAATGTCATATGGTCCACAGTATCTAGGAGACTTCTTCTTGTACTTCCCTAGAGATAAAGAACTTCTTTTGGGTCGTACTCGAATGAAGACCATATCTGATTCTTCAAACACTTTATCCGTTCTCTTCTTATCAGCATACTGCTTCTGTCTATCCTGGGCTGCATGAATATCCTTAACGAATTGACTACATCTGTTGCTCCATATCATCTAGCATTTGTCTAGACATCTCGACCCTCATCAATGGGTCAGACCGAGTTAATGGTGTAAGGAAATCTTGTCCATATAGAGCTTTGAAAGGGCTCATCTCGATACTCTGGTGATATCCTGGGCTGCTTGAATATGCTTAACGAATTGACTACATCTGTTGCTCCATATCATCTCGCATCTGTCTAGACATCTCAACCCTCATCAATGGGTCGGACTGAGTTAATGGTGTAAGGAAATCTTGTCCGTATAGAGCTTTGAAAGGGCTCATCTTGATACTCTGGTGATATGAGGCATTATAGGCAAATTCAACTATATGCAAGTAGCTTAACCACCACTTTCTAGGTTCTCAGCCATAGCATGACCGAAGGATATCTTCTATCACTTGGTTTACTCTTTCTGTCTGGCCATCTGTCTCGGGGCTGTACTGAGATGTAGGAAAGTTCCCACTCCTTCGAAGAATGCAATCCATAACCTTGATGTAAACTTAGGATCTCGATCGCTCACTATCCTTTTGGGTAATCCATGCAACCTTGATGTAAACTTAGGATCTCGATCACTCACTATCCTTTTGGGTAATCCATGCAACCTGAAAATCTCTTTGAGGAAGACTCTAGCAACATCTACTGCAGTGTAGGTTTCTTTTACTGGAATCAGAGATGGGAAACCTTGGTTAGTCTATCAACTACCACAAAAATGGAGTTGTAACCTGATTGCACTGACAGTAGTCCAGTAAAAAAATCCATACTGACACATTCCTACTTCATCTGTGGAATGTCTAAGGGATGCAACTTTCCTGGCATCTTAACTCTCTCTGCCTTGACTCTTTGACATACTAAACACTGACACATGATTGAGTACATCCTTTTTGAGTCCTGGCCAAAAGAAACTCTTTTTTACACAGACATGTAGGTCTTTATGAAACCTAGATATCTAGCTATCGGGCTATCATGGGCTTCTCTCAAAATTTTTTCCTTTGTTCCTTCATCATTGGGAATGCATAGCCGATTATTGTAATACATACATCCATTGTCCAATCTGTACCCATGAACTCGACTCATCTCCTGAGGAGTCTTGCTTTCCTGCTGCTTAAGTAGGGTAGCAATAGGGGCAAAGAAATTGTCTTGCATGATCTTCTCTCTTGCTTCACTGACCAATGGATTTGACACCAATGTTATTGCAAGCAAGGAGGCTTTCTTACTGAGTGCATCTGCTACCACATTTTTCTTACCTAGTCGATACTTAATTTCAAAATCAAATTCTTGCAAGGTCTGCATCCACCTTCTTTGACGCATGTTGAGATCCTTCTAAGTGAAGATCCACTTTAGAATTTGATGATCTGTCATCATCAAGTTGAATCTCTATCCCAAGAGATAATGTCTCTATAGCTTTAGAGCATAAACTACTAGAGTAACTCCAAGTCATGGACATCATAATTTCTCTCATGTGGCCTGAGCTTTCTGGATTCATAGGCTACTGCATGACCTTCCTGCATGAGTACACCTCCTGAGGCAAAGCCATTGGCATATGTTACTACTTCAAAGGGTATGGAAAAATCTGGCAATTTAAGAACAGGGTTGGTTACTAAGGCAGCCTTCAGCTTATCAAAAGAACTCTGACACATAGTGGTCCATTGAAATAGGGTACTCTTCTTGAGAAGGTTGGTCAAAGGAGATGCTATCTGAGCATACCTAGGTATAAAGATTCGATACCACCTAGTTAATCCTAAGAATCCTCTGACTTCTTTCACTGTCTTGGGCTCTGGCCAATCTATGAGACTGCTTGGATTTTAGCGGGGTTAGGAGAAATTCCATCCTTAGATACTATAAATCCCAAGTAATCAACATGATCTACTGAGAAGGTACATTTACTCTTCTTTGCAAAGAGTTTGTGCTCTCTTAAGATCTTTAAGACTTTACACACATGACCTTCATGATCTGCTACATTCTTAGAGTATATCAGAATATCATCGTCGAAGAAGACAAGAACAAATTCATCCAAGTATTCTCTGAGAATATCCTACATGAAGCGATTAAACGTGGCTAGGGCATTTGTTAATTCGAATGGCATGACTGTAAATTCATAATGCCCATAGTGAGTATTGAAGGCTGTCTTTGGGATATCTTGATTCTTGATTCTGATATGGTAATATCCGGATTTGAGATCTATCTTGGTGAAGATCTGGGCTCCACTTAACCGATCCAAAAGCTCATCAATCCTAGGGATAGGATACTTATTCTTGACTGTCAACAACTGATTTAATCCTCTGTAATCAACACAAAGTCTTAACATTCCATCTTTCTTTTTCTAAAAGAGAACGGGCGCACCCCAAGGTGAAATACTGGGTCTTACAAATCCTTGCTCTAACAACTGCCTTAATTGCTCCTTAAGTTCTATGGCTTCTGGGAATGGCATCTTGTATGCACACACTGGGCTAACGGCTGAGCTCTGGGGGTAAGCTCTATCTCATGATCTACTTCACGAGTCGGAGGCATCTCAGTCAGCTCTTCTGGGAATACAGCAACATATTCACTTAACCACTCTGGCTCCTTAGCCTTGGATTCTTTGCCTACTGGATTCATTTTAATGACATAAATGGCTTGCTTCTTTTTTATTCCTTTCAGTAACTTAGAAGCTTTGACTAACTGCAGAACTGGGAATCTGAAAATTCCATCTCCTTGAACTTGATTCCTGTGAAGGTTGAGGAAAGAGATGGCCTGATTCTTATGGAGCCAATCCATCCCAGGGATTCTGTCATAAATTCTCAAAGGTAAGACTTTGAACTGGTAGTCTGTTAAATTCCCATCCAGTCTAAATTGAATACGGTTTGTCTCATGGTGTGTGAAAAGAATCTTCCCTCTGGCCAATTCTACTTGCATAGGTTTCCCTACTTTCTGATCTAGGACTAACTTACGCAAACATCCTCAAGAAATAAAAGAATGTGTACTGCTTGAATCAATTAAAAGCTTTAAGTGCTTACCCTTGTACTCTGTTGGAGTATGAATGACCGAGAACTAACGATTCTGCCCTTGATGTTCAATGACGGCATGAATCCATCCTCTTTCTTCCTCCACTACATCAGCTATTGTGGCAGCTCTGGCTGCTACTGTCTGGGGTGGAACTCTCTCTCTCTAGCTTTCCCAATTTTGGGAGGGGTCCTGAGACTACTGCACTGAGGTTGCAGGCTGAGCTAGCATTCTTCTAGGATTGCCCTAACTTTGGCGAGAGGGACCTTGATTAGACTGATACAAAGGGGTCGGTCTCAACACTCTAGGACCTTGGCTTCCCTGGCCCATTGACATAGAAGGAGTTGGGAAGTCCTTGAGGAGCTAGTGCCCAAAACCTTGACAGCCAAAACATGTGTTCTCACTTCTAAGCTCTTCCTTTTGCATCATGGAAAGAGCCATAGTTCCAAAGAATGTGTTCCAAGGAAAAGGCCTTCCTTCCATTCTGAAACTTCCCGTATCTTGGGTTTGATTAGGACCTTGCTGTCTCTTTGGAGGCGAAAAGTTGGAAGCACTTCCCAAGGTTTGGAATCTTTTGAAAGACGAGGGTGCTGGCTTCGGTGGAACCTTGACAACAAAGGCCTTGGCAAAATCCTTTGCCATCCGCACTGCTTCGGCCATAGAAACTGGCTTAGCATTCTTCACCAAGGTATCCAAGGGTTCGTTCATCCCCCGAATGAACCTGTCCACCATCAGCTATTCTTCATCCAGCAGTGGTGAGTATTTGAGGAGGAGAGCAAATGCCTGGTGATATTCCTCCGTAGTTTAGCTCCCCTGGGTTAGCTCAAGAAACTCATTCATCTTTGTTTCCGAGAAGCCTAGAGGATAAAATCTCTTTCTAAGGTAGGTCTTGAGATCATCCCACGTCTGGGTGTTCTGATCCAAGTGGTTTGACTTGCAGTGGTTCCTCCACGCTACTTTGGATGTCTCTACGATCTTTAGCCTGGCAAGAGCCACCTTACTTTTATCATTGTACCCTGTGACATTGAAGTACTCCTCCATAGCTTCGATCCACTTTCCTACGGCCTCACCTAAGTGTTCCCCTTCACCCTTGAAGGGACCTGGCTAAGATCTATGTAGAGCTTTACAAACGTGAGGGTCAAGCTCATCCTCATCCACGTGAGGGTCAAGCTCATCCATGTGAGGATCTGGTTATCTACCACCACGATGCGCACGTCTCATGATTCCGCCAAAACGATACATCGTAAATTTTCTATTTGACTTTGTTCCAAGATTCTAAGACTTAATAAGTTCAAAAATAATTCCTTCAAACAGGGTAATTGTTCTACTATAGATCCACGACATACGTCTTGAGAAAACAGAACTTATTCCTTTAAACTCAATATCTGGTCTCACAATCACTTAGACAACTGGAATTTTTGTAAAACATTCTTTATTTACATAAGGTTTATAATATATACATAGAGCAACCTGGCTCCAAAAAGTCAAGGCCTCAAATGCATATGCATGAAGTGGCGATACTACGATGTGGACATGCCGTATATGTATGTGCCCTCACTGCCAACCATCGGTGCTATAATCCTACTACTAGGGATAAAACAGCTAAGAAGCCTGAAAATATGATAAGTGACCCTACAATCTCAAGGTGTGGGGTGATAAAGTATAACATTACGACCCACTCCTAGCCTCAACAAAACCATAGCTAAAGAGACGTTCTGTCTCAGCCTCTGGCATTAATTGCACAACAGGCATGGATATGTCACCCTGAGAACCACATATGCTGTCGTTCCTCAACTGGGTTCGAAAAATACAACTCCTGGAAATGACTAGTGAGACTCGCCTTGCTTGATCGAGTCCTAGTGGAGGAGAGGATATGCTCAAAAGCAAAGGCGATCATATCCTAACTTTGGGTAAGGTCGGGGATACCAGATAAGTACAGGGCATCCATCTATACAATCCAATTTATCAACTATAAGTCTTCAACAATGAAGCTTACTCTGAATGAAAATACAACATATGGATGCACCTTTCTAAGATTTAATTATAAAGAAAAAATTCATCTTCGGTTCTTAAGCTTTCAACAACAAAGCTCTGATACCAACTGTGAGACCCCTTCCCTCTCTGCACATCAAACTCTGGAGAGCTAGCAGTAGAAGTAGCAACCTCACGTGCAAGGCAGAGCTTCCCACTTAGGGCCTCGCCCACGAATGTCCGAGCAAGGGACTAGTCCAACGGCTCTTCTAAAAATGAACGCGAAAAAACTTTCCTCGTGCAGAAAGCATAGGTGATTCCTCCAGGAAAATCTTCTAATGAAAATTTATCTAACAGGGTCAAGAGTCTAGGCTATCCTTTACTCAGATGACCGACTTGAAGGAGAAACAATCTTTACACTTGATTCATAGCAGTGCTTTTTTCCCCATCAAAAGAGGCACAGCCGTTGATCTGATCTCTTAAAGAAGATTGTCCAAGTTTCTAAGCTACTGATCACATCCTAAACAAACTCCTACCGAGATTAACCTTTATTATTTAATTTATAAAGCTTCCACCGTTCTAGCCTAGTCCCATCCAATCCCATGGGTTAGCCAACCGCCCAACCACTGTACTTGGTGGAATATTCAGTTACTCACACACCCATAATTGAAATGCCATTCTTAACTTTAGCTTTCGAAAATAGTTACGCATGCACACCTCATACGCACACACTCCTCTTTCAAAACATGGAAGAGTAACCAAATATCACACCAATACATTGATTACAAAATATCATAACTCGAAAATAATCAAGTTCCATTGTTTTCCAATCAAGTGTTATACGGACTCTCCGTTTGAAGATCGGCTAGTCAACCCAATGAGATCCAGTTTCATAGCTTCTAGTTTACTTAAATATATACATAGTACACCGCTCCAACTCCTTGAAATCTCCCTCGACATACACCTAGGTGTCTTGGGTAATCGCGAGCACTGTCATGTCAGAACTCTCTAGGATCCTCCTTAGGTGTCCTAGCTCTTCACTCTTCACTCAGAGGTTGCTTCGTCGATCCCTCGCCCATTGCACCGGGAGTGCACCATTTTTAACCGTACCGAGGCTGGTCAAGACCTTGGTAGGCTTTGTTGTGCGAAAGACGTCCTTCACAGTCTCCCTGCCAGCTGTTTTTGCAATGTAAACTCTCCTTAGATTAAAAAATAAGCCAAATGCTTCCTCCAACATTCTGGTGTAAGACAGTTCTTTACAAAAAAAAAAAGTTTCTATTCAAGTAGGATTTTTCCATTGAGTTTATGCTTCCTCCAGCATTCTGGCGTAAGACAGTTCTTTACAAAAAAAAAAGTTTCTATGCAAGTAGGATTTTTCATCTCACAAAAAGCTATTTCACGAGAAAACATCTCTAGTATTGGTTTCACAAGACCTTTCATTCAAAACCTAGACTTCCTCAATAAAAATCACGAATCTTGTATCTCGGGTGATCCATCCATCAACAAATACAAATCAAAATGAATTTCTAACTTATTTCTAAATGATTCCAGGTCTTAGGGGAAACTTCTCTAAATCAGGCACGCGGGTATCCCTTCTTCAAACTGAGGAAATGGGACAAGTCTTTGACTTAATTTATGGTCACAAGTCTTTGACTTAATTTATGATTCAAGAGATGGGTAGGCATCTAACTGTCCCACCTTTCTCAAGTGGTCATGGTCTAGCACCAAAATGCTTGAATTTATTCCTAGATTTATTTCCTATTTCTATCTTGGAAAAATTTTGCCATAACCAGACAGTTTTTCAATTTAAATTCAATAATCAAGAAACTTGAGAATAAATATTTGTACTTATAGCTAATATCAAAAATACGAATTTCTCTCCTTCTCCTTTTCCAAGGAATTGCATAAACATAAATTCCTATAATTTATATAAAAATAGACATGAGAATTTCCTATAGATATTTCTCCATTGATCTCATAAATGTGAATTCTAATCGCATATATATAAACATCCAATAATATGAAAATTCATTCTACTTTGGATATAAAAGAACTATAAATAATTCTACTCATGAATAATGGAAATAAACATGGATATTTATTTTCTAGATTATCCTTCAATAAATATGCATGCATCATTTCATTAAAATATTCGCATGAAAATATTCTTAAACATTCTCTTTTTCATTTAAACCTAGGCATCAACATGCCCTAAATATATACATAAGATGAAACATTTTCTTTTGATGCTAAAATTAATTATGCATATTCATATATAAAAATGTGATGAAACTTCCTCTTTTTGATATAAAAATATTCATGTATAGATATACCATGAATATACACATGAAAATATGTTTACACAACTACTTTTGATATCTAAAAAATGTCTAGGAATAAGCATACCATGAATATATATATACATAAGAATACATTCACACATCCTCTTTTGTAATCTAGATAATTATTCATATGCATAAATATAATTATGGAAATATAACAAAATTTTCTCTTTTGACATCTAAACATTTATGCACACATACTATAAATGTATAAAAATATATTGAAAATCCTTCTTTTAGCTTTAGAACATTTATGCATAAACAGAAGCATAAGCATAAACATAAATGCATCTAAACATCATTATAAACCTTAAAAATAAGGTATTAATGAGGGTTAACATCTTTACCATTAATCATCTACTTGATTTAGAAAGCATGGTTTAAAGAGATAACCATGAAAATAACATGCTTCTAAGCATGTGGAAGATAAGAGAAGAAAGAGATTCATCCTTCATGGATGCATAACCAAAAATAAAGATTATCTTCATTCCTTCTAAACATGAGTATTAATCATAAATCATGACCATAGGCATGAAAGATTAGCATATAAACCAACTCCACATGGTTTAAGAGAAGAACCATGAATTAGAGAGCTTTCAAAACATATGGAAGAGAAAATAAGATCTCCTAATGCTTAAGAAAAAGATTAATCATCTACTTAATCCATAAAACAAGACTTCAAGAAGAGAATCATGCATCTTCATGCTTTCAAAGCATGTAGAGGAGAAGAAGATAGTATACGTACGCATCATTGTTTAGGCTTACCCTTGATTCTTTATCTAACAAGGAGATGTGTAGCCCTCAAGGAAGAGGTTTGGCCACCAAGAGAAGAGGGTAGTCTTCGAGAGAAGAAGAGGTTTAGTGAAGCACCAAAAGCTTCACAATGGAGAGGCAAGGAAGAGGGATGATGGAAATACACTAAAATGAACTTAACACGAACATGAGAATACACTAGAATGAAAATACAAAGGAATGGGGTTGTATTTATAGGTGAGGGAGGCCACCAACCAAGCCCAACTAGGATCTAGAGGATTCCAGCTTCAGTTTGGAATTGGACAAGATTTAGACTAGTTATGCCCACTTTTTGATCTAGTTTGGAACAGGAGAGATGAGAGATGAAATATCCCATGCTTTTAAAGTATTTTTGAATTAAAAAATGGGGGTTTGATGGGACTTCTATGTGCCTTCTTGAAGCTCTCTTCCCACTCCACTGAGGTGTCAAAAGGCCTCCAAAAAGTCTCCTTTACATATTAGAAACTCATGATTATGAAATCTGCACCTCATGTAAGCCTTTCTTTAATATTTTCTTGTGGTTCTATTTTTATTTTAATTCTTTTTTCCAACCTTATTGGATAAGGATATCACATTTTTAAATTCAAAATAATTTAATAAGGCTTAGAACTTTGAACTAAGGCCTCCTTGGTTCACCCACCATCCAAAACTAATGCAACTTAGAAAGTTCAAACTAAAATTATGTTTTAGGGGATCACGTCCTATTGGTTGGAAGAAAATACTTATCCAAAAATATTTTAAAATTTTATTATCTTTATCTAGAATATTTTTTTTGTCTAGGCCAAAAACAAGGGAAAACAATGCCTTTTTGGCATTATGAAAAGGGGATGATCAATGGGGACTAAAAGGAGAACTTACACATCTTTAGGAGCTAGGGAGAGGAATCTTACAATGATGGTGATTAAGGATTTAATGAAGCATGCTAATGATAGAATAAAGAAGAATAGGCATGGAACCTTGCTCTGATACCAAGTTAAAATTTGATATGGAGAATCAAATATGATGATTAAACACATGATTGAATAGAAACGATGCTAAGCATAAGTATTAACACTAATAAAAAATGATTACCTTAATGATGCTCATAAATGATAGCGTAATTGGAGGCAAGGAAGCTTCATCAATTCTATTAGATGGGAGCCTCTTATATAGGCTAGAGTACATGATATTAAGTTGTAATTAGGTGTTAATCCTTGATCTAAATCACCTCCACCTTCCCTCCTTTATTCATGGATCTAAAAGTGACTTGCCTTCCTAGATTCAAGCTGACTGATCTAATCACACCTAATGATGATCCCATGACCTCTTTTGGCTAATTTTGAGCTATTTTGATGAGGTTTGAAGTACTAGATAGGTACTCTATCCTATATCTTGTACAAACTTAGTCTAGGTGGTGACAATTGTGCAAAATATACTCTATCGTATAACTTGTACAAACCTAGTCTAGGTGCTAAAAATTTATGGAGAATGTACTTTCATATGAGTAGAATAATTCATGTATTTGTAACAATGAGGGTGGGGGTCTTTTTATATATGAAAATAATGGCTAGGAACTAGTAATGCACTTCCACATGACTAATGCATGTAGCCCACCAAAATCCATGTAACTAAACCTTAATCGTCATGCAACTTCTTATTTTTCATGCATCCAACCACTCCACATACATCTAGCCCTTACATCAAGTTAACTCCCTCTTTTAAGCATGACTTGCATAGCTTGAGTTTTCTAATTAGTTCCCAAGCTTATCCCCATATTTTATTTTATTTTTTTTGGCCCCAAAACTCAACCTTAGACTTTACACTTTACCATCATTCATCCTTTAGTCTAATTTATATACACTCTTCTATTTATAATTTTCCAATGTTAAAGCTATCTCATGTAGGCACATGCTTTATTTTTTAATTTACATAGAGATTGCTTATATTTACTTATTTTTCTTGAAATATCTCATGTATTTATTTTACAATATTTTCTAATGGCATTTTTATCTTTATAACTCTTATATGTGTGTAGGGGGGTGCTCATGTGCACATGGGAAGGCCCCAAATAAATTTGTGCACATCTACACAAATCTATTTGGGTTCTTCCCATGTGCACATCTGCAAATGGGAAGGGCCCAAATAATTTTGCGCACATACTAGCTTGTCCAATTAATTTGAATTTATTTTTATTAGACTTTTAATTTATCACATTAAATGTACATCGTCTCTTATTAAAGCTACATTATCTCACTAGAATATGCATTCCATAAAATAATACCTCAAATTATTTTATTGTATATGAAGATTTACATAAATCAGACCATACAAGTGGAAGAAGATGCTTATGGAAATGATTTCAGATGCAATCCAATGAGGTTGTTGGATGGATCTTCCTCCCTACATCAAGAGAGGGAATAGAAGGATTTTGCCTCCTACAATCAATGTCAAAAGCATAAGTCTCTAAACAACAAGGATGATCCCTCTTCCAACACTCCAAAAGACATGAAGGAAAAGGTAACTCTCTAGGGTTGAGGCAAGTGGTTTAGCACTTAATGAGTTGGAGGAGTGGAATATGAAGTTGGATACCTATTTTCAGCTTTATCTAAAGAGTGAAGAGAATAAGGTTCAATTTGCATTGTTGCATATGAAAGACTCAATGGTGAAGACACATGGTGAAAGGAGGAAACATAAAGATGAATATGGCTTTCATTTCACCATTGGTTCTAGGTACATAGAACTATGGGATAAGCTTGCACAAAAGGAAATGGTGAAAGACTATTTTAAGAGCTTCATTAGCGCTTTCCATGTATGTGGAAGGGCTTAATGAAGACATCAGATTGGTTAGATCCTCTTATCAAATCAGATGTATTGGCTCAAACACCACCCTCTTTAAAGTAAGAAATGAGGTTTATGGATCTATATGAGCCCAACACAAGAGGCCTCAACAAATTTCAGCTAAGAAGAGCTTCCAAAAGCCATCCACTACCTCATGGAACAATGAGAAAAGTTATTTTTCCACACCACCCTCTTCCATATGCAAGTTTCCCATGGCATATGGGAATAGACAGCCAAGGTTTGATAACTCTCATGCTCAAACTGATGGCCCTAAGAAGCGCTTCCCTCATGACAAGAAGCTTACCTATACTCCCAACAATTCAAGGCAATTGGATTATTCAAAGATTAAAGAACTAAGGAGCATGTGGGGAAAAGTGTACTAAGGAGCATGTATATAAGGAAAGAAGGAAAATGTGAGCATGGTTGTTGTGGATGAGGATGACATAGCTGAAAATGATGATGTGTGGTGGAGGATATGCTTATGTGGATTGCCATAAGGAGGTGGTGGAAAAGTCTCCTTCTATGGATGGCCATCAATTTCCATTTGATCTAGGTGGCAAATCATCCCATGTATGTGCTATGTCATATGATTTACTAGTGGAGATGTAAGGGAGCCACTACCTTTGAGGCATCAAGGCACTATCAGTGGAAGAGTGGATCATATTTTGGTGGATTCAAGGAGTGCGAACATAGATTTTTCAACTCCAAATCTATCCAAAATTTAAGATTAAAATATTGGAAAATCATTTGCTCCATGCTCCACGGTTGTGTTAATGCTGGTAGCAATGATGGATATTCTATGTTTTATAAGGCCCCCTATATGAGAAGTAGCTATTGTGGTGAACACCCAAGAACCCTACAATTCCCAATTCAGATATTTGATAGCATGGCCAAATGGTTAGGAGACGACTTATATAGACTTGGTGCTTTACCAAGTAGAATGCATGCTTATGCGGGCTATGTGATTGCTACAATAGAGTGAGCATCTAAATTGAGGACATAGTGTTCTCAAGTTATAAGGCTTGTTTGAGTGTCCAAACAGTTTTAGATGGTTTTGGGGGCTGTGAAAGTCTATATGGGATAATTTTATAGTCTAATGTGGTCCTAGTCTGATGATATGGTAAGTTGGTCATTCTAGACCAAGTTGTGGGTTGGCCGACATGGCCGACCTATATCCATTGATGACTTTAGGAAGTATATAGTTTGGTAGCCTTCGTTCATCATCAAGTTCATTGTGTTTAGGCACTCTTTTAACAAAGACATTATCCATTTAGAGTATGGCTAGATCACCATCAAAGCTCTCTACCAAGAGCACACAGGTGGGTGGGTATCCATTAATTTCTAATCGAAGTATACAAGTAGTAATATTGTTTCCTCTCCCCTCCTTTCCACATTTCAATGCTTTGTATTGTTGTGAAGATCTTACTTCTACCATTGTGTTTTCTTACATGGTATCAGAGCTTAGTCTCTAGGTAAAGCTTGTTTTGGCAGTTTGCTAATTAAAGGCATATTTGGAGAGATGCCCCAACCTAGAGATAATGTAGCTCATGCCCATCCTTCCTCCACCATTTGGTGAAGGAAGGTTGGATGGGAAAAATTAAGCTCTTTGAAAGTTTAAGATTAGGTCTATTCTTAATTCATATGGGTTATTAAAACCCCAACTCGGGTTGATACAAAGTCGTTGATACAAAGTCGAGGATCATACTCCAACAAAAGTTGATGCAATTGAGTTGTGAAAAAACCCAATGGGCCACCAATAGGATCCCAATGGGGTTGTGGGAAACCCCAATGGGCCACCACCAAGACCCTGGGGTTGATGCAAAGTGAAGGTGGGTCCTACTCCAACATGGGTTGATGCAAATGAGTTGTGGGAAACCCCAACAAGCCAAAGGGGGTTGATTGAAAGCTGAGGGTTCTACTTTGGATTAGTAGATCCACTATAGACCATACCGCTAGATCTTTCTCTCGCTTTAATGTGGAGGTGAAGGAATGTAGACACCCTATGTGACATCATAGCCAGCATCATTGATTTGATGATGACCCTGATTCTCAACATACTACCACAGCTTCTAAAGCATGGCAAGTTCTAAAGAGCCAATATGAGATGAGGAATCTCACAAGGATTCAAAACCTTGAGAATCAGCTCACAACATAAAGGTATTTTGAAGGAGAAGCAAACATATTACGGATAAAGAATCTTCCAGGTTAGATGGCAGAAGTGGGGAATTACCAAGACCTATGAAGATAGGTAGGTGCATAAGAGTTTTTATCTCAAATTATGACATTTTAGTGACCTCACTGAACACATAAGGTGCGTGACCCTTCTTACTTTTAAGGATTTCAACAAAAAATGTTGGTGGAGGAGGAGATGTGTAAGATTCCTCCCCATCCCCTCAAGATGTCCAGTATCTTCCCCTGTAATCAATCCCCTTTTTCAGACTAATAAAAGATCTTGTTTCTACCTGTTTTGGCCTAGAGAGAGAAAATATTCTAGTGAGAGATAATTCAGTTTTTAGATATCTTTGGATGGAAAAATATCCCTTCTCATTAAAATAAATTCCCCCAAAACAGAAGTTTAAAAAGAAATTCCTAAGGTGCATTAGAAATAAATTATACTGTGCACAAAAGACCTTAGCCTAAGGGTTCATATTTTTTGAAAATTTTGGATTAAGGTTCTGATGGACCAATAAGATTAATCCAAATGTAGGGAGGAGATAAATTGAAGAATAAAATAAAAACCCCCAAAAATGAGTAAATACTCACATAAGATGAAGAGTGGACTAAGGACCAAAGAAAACATTAAAAAAACTGAATTTTGACACCTCAGAGTGGGGATTCTCCCTCATGAAGGAGGCACATTTTTTATCATCATTACTCTCCAATTTTAAATCAATTAAATAAGATATTTCATCTCTCCTCTCTCCTATTTCAAGTCTAGTTCCAAAAAGTAAGCTGAACTGACCCAAAAATGATCAAAAATTGACCAAACTGATCTGGAAAATTCTAGAATCAGTTTGTTTGGTTTGAGGCTCCCTTTTTCCTATAAATAGAAGCCTCCCCCTTTGTAAACGCTAAATGGTGTTTATGCACTGTTACTCTACTCTTACCCAGAGCCATTTACATTGAATTTTCTTGATAATTCAATTGTTTTTGGCTTAATTCTCTCCAAAGCAATTGGTGGCCACTCTTGCTTCAAACAAGAGTAGAACCCTTAATCCCTCAAGCCAAAGGAAAGCTTACAACTCCATGCAAGCTATTTTTTTCTTACTTTTTAATTTTAAATCTATGGTTTTCTTGATTTTCTTGTTTTATAATTGATTGAAGTAAATTCTAATGCTATGCCTTGATGAAAAGGCCACCCCCTTCTCTTCTTTACAATTTAGCCCCTTTCTTTATCCTAGAATGATTAACAAAAAGATTAATGAAACTTTTCTTATTGTTTACTCTCTTGATTTTTGAAAATTGAGTAGATTAGAGTCCTAAACATCTAGATTGTGTTAATTTAAATTGAAATTAGAATGATAAAAATGAGAAATGGTCAGCCATACAAAGGAGGTTATGGCAAAATTTTCTAGAATTTTATGGAAAAGAAAGTTTATTTTTATGTTATTCTAAAAGAGTAATTCCCACCATTTGTGCATTCTAAAAGAAATATTCCAATTTACTCCATGTATATATTCACCTATGAATATGCATGGATATCACTGATATTAATTATTAAAATTAATTTCTATGAAAGATGCATAATGTAAATTATTTTATTTTAAAAGTGTTATTTTCATTGAATTTAATTTCTATGCATAGAAAGATGCATAATGAAAATTTTTATTATTATAAAAGTGTTATTTTCATTGAATTTAATTTTATGCATAGAAAGATGCATAATGAAATTTTTTTTATTTTAAAAGTGTTATTTTCATTGAATTTAATTTTTATGCATAGAAAGATGCATAATGAATTTTTTTTATTATAATAGTTTTATTTTCATTGAATTTAATTTTTATGCATAGAAAGATGCATAATGGAAAGTTTTTTATTATAAAAGTGTTATTTTCATTGAATTTAAAGTCTATGCATAGAAAGATGCATAATGAAAATTTTATTATTATAAAAGTGTTATTTTCGTTGAATTTAATTTCTATGCATAGAAAGATGCATAATGGAATTTTTTTTATTATAAAAGTGTTATTTTCATTGAATTTAATTTCTATGCATAGAAAGATGCATAATGGAAATTTGTTGTGATTATAAAAGTGTTATTTTCATTGAATTTAATTTTTATGCATGGAAAGATGCATATTGGAAGTTTTTAATTATAAAAGTGTTATTTTCATTGAATTTAAATTCTATGCATAGAAAGATGCATAATGGAAAATTTTTAATTATAAAAGTGTTATTTTCATTAAATTTGAATTTTATGCATAGAAAGATGCATAAAGGAAGTTTTACAAAAGTGTTATTCCTATTAAAATTGATTTTATGCATAAATAGATGCATAAAGAAATTCTTTTTATTTTAAAAGTGTTATTCCCATTGAAGTTGATTTTCATGCATAAATAGATGCATAAAGAATTTTTATATCAAAATTAGATTTCTCTTTAATTCTATGTTTAATTTCTATGAGTATTTGAATAAGTAAATACTCTAAGAGAGAAATTTCTATCGTTTTATATTCACACGAATTGTAAAGAAAAAATTTAAGAAATCTATCGAGATCGAAATATTTAGATAAATGATTAACTTATTCCTCATCGAAATTCGTAATTAATATAGAAATCAGTTAAGTGAATATTCAATGAATAAAATTCAGTAAATTAGTAACTGGATTATCAATCCTTTTTGAGAAAGATAGTTCAAGAAAAAAAAAATCTTATCATGCTCGAACCTTGAATCAGACTATGACCAAGACTAAACTCTTTCGTCAATTTCGAGGAAAGATGTAACCAGTTCAGGAAAATACACTCAAATCTCCTGCCAAACCTAAAACTAAGTTTGAGACCCTTTGAATTGATATGTGGATCAAGGTTACAGAATTTGAGAAATTTTGTTATGAAATTCAAAATTACGATCAAGAAGTTTTGGGGATACTGATTCAAGAAATACTACTTGTATTCAAAAGAAAATCAAACTGAAAACTTGCATAAAAACCCTGTTTTCTTAAAAGACTGTCTTACGCCAGAATGCTGGAGGGAGCATTTGGTATATGTTTTTCTAAGGAAAGTTTGGTTGCAACTGGTGGGGAGTGTTCAAAGAACAGCTCATGCGGCAAAGCCTGCCCCCAGGTCTAGCCTCGGTATGGTTAAAATGGTGCGCTTCTGGTACGATGGACGAGGGCCGACGAAGCGGTCCCTGAGAGTGAAGTGCCTGGATACCTAAGGAGGATCCTGGAGGGTTTTGACCAGGTGATGCACAGGCTCGCAGTGCCTAGGACACCCATACGTATGTAGTGGAAGATTGTATGATGAACGAATGATTATTGTAATCTGTTTTTACTGGATCTCGTTGTTGCTGACCAGATGGTCTCAACGGAGAATCTAGAGTGATACTATTTTTTTGAGAAACAAGGGACTGGATGGAAATTTTGAGTTATGACATTTGTCAATGGAATGTTTTAAAAGTTAAAGTTTTAAAGAGGAGTGTGTGCGTATCTGTATTTGAAAGCAAAAGTTAAGAAAGGCATTCAATTATGGGTGGGTGAGTAATTGTCTGGTTCTACTGATTCCAGTGGTTGGGTGGTGGCTAACCCATGGGCCGGATGGGGTTAGGCTGGAATCAGTGGAGTTTTAATCACATGAAATTGAATAATAGGAATACACTTAGAACTCGAGTAGTCAAATAAAAACCTGAGGACTTCTCAAATGATTAGATCAACGGCTGTGCTTGATTTCGGTTAGGGAAAAAGCGTTGATTTCTTCAAGTTAAGTCTGTAATAGTTTTCCTTCTATTTGGTTTGATCAGGTGAAGGATAGTTTAGCCTCTTGACCCCATTAGAAAATTCGTTAAGAAAATGAAAAAGGTGGAATTGTCCCCGTTTTTCGGATAAGGGAAATTTTCTCGGTTTTGGTTTCAGAATGACCACCAGATTAGTCTCGTGTCCGGACATTCGTGGGCGAGGCCCCGAGTGGGAAACCCTACCCCACACAAGAGGAAGCTACTTTTGCTCTACTAACAACCGGGAATCCGGTGCACGGAGGGGGCAGAGGGGTCTCACAGCTGGTATCAGAGCTCTATTGTAAACTTATGAAACAGCAGAAATTGCCTAAAATTTTAAAGTAAAACTGAAAAATAATGTTTTCACTTGCTAAGATTATGTTTGCAAATGAATTCATAAATTGAACTGGATTTTTAGATGGATACCCCAAATCTATCTAGCATTCTTGGACTTTTCCAGAGTCAGGATATGATCGCCTTTGCCTTCGAAAATCTCATCAACTACGACCCGAGAATGAATTCTTGTTAAGTCCTTTATTTATGATTCAAATCCGATTTTAGATTCAACTGATTTTGGGATTCTTTAGATTGGTCAGCTCCTCACAGAATCATGGGATAAAGATATTCATATAGAGCTCATTATCAGATAACAATTCATTCAAAACATATCATTCATATCTTTAACACAATAATGGTCCATTAGACCGAAATTTCCATCTGAACAGTCCTCCATGGGAATTTCAATTATACAGATTTTTAATTTGTCATCTCTTAACTTGATCCATTGGGTCAAGTGTTAACAGTAGCAATTTGTCAGCATAATCCACTAATCTCATAGTGATTTGCTGAACTCATATGAACATCATCTCACAGGGATCCCATTCATCCTCATTGTGGTTTTGCTCAGCTTATCGCTTTTCAACCAAAATTCAAGAATCATCATTTTTCACTCAGAATCCAAATCAACTCATTAGTTCTCAACAAACCAGAATTTTAAAATCATATGAACCACATTTGAATTCATCATCTGGATAACATTTTTGCTTATAATTTCAAGATCTTAGAATTACTCGTATATACTACAAGTAGAGCTGCAAACAGTTATACCCTCAGTATATACGGATAGTCACAGTCCTTGGAGCTATAAGGTAAATACCATCATGTCTAGGCCTCAAGCAAGTCGGGGATTCCATATAATTGCGGTACTCCCATTTGAAGACCCAATTACTAATTTATGAATTTCAGTCTGAATAACAATTTGTATGAATTTTATCACACAATTATAACCTTTTACTGCTACTTCATAAATTTTTGACATTTTTGGCTTCTCGGTTGATCCACATTAGCCAATTTGCTCTGATACTAGTTCTGAAAGATCCTTGTCCCCTCAGCGCAACGAATTTCAGGGGCACTAGCACAGTGGAAGTAGCACTTCTTGGGTGAGGTAGGGTCCCTCACCCGAGGCCTCGCCCACGGATATCGCGACAAGAGACTAATCCCTCGGTTCTTCCAAAACCGCGAACCGGGAAAAACTTCACTCGCCCGAAAAGCATGAGCGATTCCTCTAGGATATTTTTACTCTAACGTAGCCAAAAGCCTTAACTAATTGAACTGATTTGACCAAACCCGTAAGCCCCATAGTCAGATCAAGGAAAAGATTGCACTTGGATTGCACTTGGATCATATAGACCAATGCACTTGGATTGCACTTGGATCATATCGACCAATGCTTTTTTCCTTATTTGAGAGGCACAACCGTTGATTCTTTTCCATATAATAATTTTTATGGGGATTTACTTCATCTATCATACCATAACAGAATTGAGTCTCATTTTAGGGATCCATCAGTCCAGCTAACCCCATCTAGTCCCGTGGGTTAGCCAACCACCCAACCACTGTAGTAATAGGATCCAATTACAAATTTGGTTAGGTTTTGTCCCTGGTACTAGGGAAAAATGTTCCTAGGCCCCCTAGCTAGATATTCATGCAAACTTAAAACTAGTCACACCACTTACACACCCAATATGAAATTACCTTTTTCACATATTCAGCTGTCTTTGAAACAATCATTTGATGAAATCATAGTGTCACTGATCATAATCCTCAAAATCTCCGGTTGAATCCTTATTTCCAATCATTCCTTCATCGGTGTACCTATGGCATCATTGGCAACCAGAACGCTCACCACCTGTCCACTCAGGGGCCTTTTCGATGGTTCCTAGCTCATAGTACTCGGCAATATATTCACATATCAAAATGGAATCTTCGTTGAAGATCAGCAAGATCAACCAACGGATCCATATAAAAGAGCCATGGACTCCTCCGGTTGAGGACCAGCAAGGTCAATCAACCAGATCGATGCCCGAATTCAGAAAACAATTCTTACTCCTTGTTCCAATATCTTCCACGACGCATGTGTGGGTATCTTCGACAACCCAGAGCCCGAGCACCGTATGGTGAGCACCCTCTAGGATCCTTCATAGGTCACCTGGCGCTTCACTCATAGGCCGCTTCGTTGGTCCCTTATCCACCGTACTGGAATCTCACCATTTAAATCGAACCGAGGCTGGTCAAGACCTCGGCCGACCTTGCTATGCGAGACGTCCTCCATTGACTCTCTGTAAGCTGTTGCAACTTTAACTGATTAGGTCTCCACGACCTCATTCACAAGATGGTCAAAATGCTTCCCTATTAAAAGACTAAGGTCATGTAAAAGGGAAGGAGAAGTGTGTGTGTGTGTGAAGGGACTTAAGGTCCACTAGCTCACCTATTTAAAGGTGAAGCTAGGAGGCATTTTGTATGGAGCAAGAAGCCTAGTTGTATTCATAAACAACTTAATAAGCAAGATATTGTTCTTGTATTTTGTGAGTCACTCTCCTCCACACACTTGATCTAGCATGAGCACCACGTTTTCTCAACATGGTATCTAGAACTTTGGTTGATTAGGCCCCTTTGTGGTGTAGAATAGGTCAAAATTATCACTTTTTCCTTATCTTTTCATGTGTGGAGCTGAACCCCCAGCCATTGGAGGAGCCCTAGCAGCTTGTAGAGGCCATATCTCGGGGAGATCTCAACTGGAGAAGTGAAGAGGAGGCCTGGGCGTTCATGGATGCACAGTCAATGGTCTGAATTTCTCTCTCATCGTCACTGTGGCATTGCCGACTGTGTGCGCCACCTCCAGTTTTCTGCTTCGCCCACTGCGGTACAACGATTTGTTGTGTATAGGTGATTTGAAAAAGCATGGGGTTAGGGCTTTTGAAGCCCACCTCTCAAGAGTCTACAGCTTGAGTTTCACATCAAATGGTCCATCCATTCGACTGCTACACTGAAAAAACCAGGCAGCTCTCCTCAACTTCATGGAAGCTCTCCATTAAAGCTTCAAATTTATATTTTTTTCTTGCTCTAATCCTTCCCTCTTTGCTCTAATCACCCAAGTGATATTATGAGGGCTTGTTGCTGATCTTACTCTTGATTTTGAAGTGGTGGCTAACCACATGAGGCATTCATAAGTCTCATTCATCTTCAAGTTCACGAAGTTTTCAAAGTGTGCTTATGAGCACACTATTAGTGCTTATGAGCACTAATAGTGTTGATTAACACTAATGATGCTTCTAATCTAGCAAAAGGGAGTTATTCCAAAGTGTTTTTAAACACTAAGAGTGTTATTAAACACTAAGAGTGTTATTAAACACTAATGGTAAATCTAATCCACCACTACAAGTGTCATTAGACGCTAGAAATGTGCTCTTAAGTACTAATCGTGTTTTTTAAAACACTAATGGTGATCTTAATCACTAAACAAAGTGTTGCTTAACACTAATGTGGTCTTAACCATCAAAGGAGGAGGTCTTTAACACTAAGGAGGCTCTTCTTCATCAACATTGGAGGTCGGGCACACACCATAAGTGTCACACTATAAATCTTCATCGTCAACCCACTTCTATGCTTACCTTGGCAAGCTTCCAAGGAGAAATGGTGCAACCATGAACCATTGTCTTCATCCCATAAGCCAAAGAGGTTGAAGATTTCTGGTTTTTTATCAACAAACTTAGTTTTTGAGTGGTTTAAAGTTGGTGGGCACATGAACACGAAGTGCTCATCTTTAATGTTGTTGTGTATCACCCTTGAGGCTCTTGTTTGTAAGAGGCATAGGCATGTCCTAAGCCATATGCTCTCATTTCCCAAGCCTAAGGCATGTTATTCCGCTGCATATTCAACATTTTCATCTTCTAAGATGAGTTGTAAGGTTGAGCATAGCATCACTAAGTGATTTACCTTGTTGTTTGTCATGTTTTTAAGCATCTCTTGGCATTGTCTTTGTAAGAGGTATAGGCAACATTATGAGCCATGCCCTCTCCTTCTTGAGCCAAGGATGATGTACCTTATTGGTTTGAGCATTTGCCTCAACCACTTACTCACTCTCATTAAGCTTGTATCTTCAAACCCTAATGGGTATCATGTAACCAACATGCTCAAAAGCTTTTGTTGAATTGTGGAGTAGACACTGTCCTTGACCAATCCATAAGGCAAGTGGTAAGACCCTCCCTTTCCCTTTCCCATATAAATCTACCTCATAACCATTACTCTAAGAAGAAGGCCCTCATTGCCCATGGAGGAGGTATGGTATTCAAGGAAGCATCAAGCATGTTGAAGGAACATCTAGGTGCAAACCACTTAAGCAAGGGTGGTAGCCTTGTTTTTGATCATTGTGTGAGAATGGTCAAGGTGGAAAGCATGTGGAAGCAATGGCATCATGTATGTCTAAAGCATGTCAACTACAAGAGGTCAAGCAAGCACAAAGAGTGGGGTGCACCATCATTAAGGTGTACATCTTCATCGACATCAAATAATTATACCAACTATTGGTGTTTGAGTTGGATTTACAATTGTGGGTGGTATTGGAGGAGATGGCAATGCAAGTGTTGTAAGTCCTAGATAACCACACCACCATGAAATCCTTGTACGCCTAATGTTATAAAGGCAACCTATGTCCAATACCACCTATTCCAATTCTTTCATAGTTGGTATTGAGGGAGGGTATTAAAAGACTAAGGTCATGTAAAAGGGTAGGAGAAGGGTGTGTGTGTGAAGGGACTTAAGGTCCACTAGCTCACCTATGTAAAGGTGAAGCTAGGAGGCATTTTGTATGGAGCAAGAAGCCTAGTTGTATTCATAAACAACTTAAAAAGCAAGATATTGTTCTTGTATTTTGTGAGTCCCTCTCCTCCACACACTTGATCTAGCATGAGCACCACGTTTTCTCAACATTCCCCTGCATTCTTGACATAAAACACTCATTTAAAAATAGGTCATAAATACAGTTTCTATAATGAACTCTCGTCTTTCCACATTGTTCGACATCAATCCACATTATTTAAATCACATCCATTTCATATGTATTCCCATTCTCATCCAATCACATCATTTTCATCTCATCTTATCCTCATCAGATCTCATGCACTCGCATCTATCCATCTCATCCACTCGCATCTACCCATCTCATCCACTCACATCTACCCATCTCCACATCTCATCACATCACATCACATCCTCATCAGATCTCATGCACTCGCATCTACCCATCTCATCCACTCACATCTACCCATCTCATCAGATCTCATCCACTCGCATCTACCCATCTCCACATCTCATCACATCACATTCATTCACATCTCAATTCACATGACATCACATCTCATTTATTAACATCCCGATTCACATCACATTCATTCATATCCGTCACTTTCATTCTCATCACCATCCCATCACATACATTCTATCCACATAACATCGAATCACATCTATCCACATCATATCTCATTCATACACATCTCATCTCATTCATTCACATCCATCCAATCCTTCACCTGTACAACTACCCACATCTATTCATACATTCATATCTCTATCACTTCACATCCACATATATTCATGTCACATCACATCTCTTTTCATCACATCACCTCTATTCACATCACATCCATCCATCCATTCATTCACATCCATCTGATTCACATCACATCTCATCACATCTATTCACCTCATATCTCATCACATCTATTCACATCACATCTCATCACATCTATTCACCTCACATCTCATCACCTCTATTCACATCTATTTCATAGAATTTAAGAGAATTCTAATTTTGATATATAAAGTTTCTTTACGAATCTATTTATGCATAAAATCAACTTCAGTGGAAATAACACTTTTATAAAAATCCTTTTATGCATCTATTTATGCATAACAATCAACTTTAATGAGAATAACACTTTTGAAATAAAAATTAATTCCTTTATGCATCTTTCTATGCATAAAATCAATTTTAATCAGAATAACACTTTTGAAATAAAAAAATTCTTTATGCATCTTTCTATGCATAAAATCAATTTTGATGAGAATAACACTTTTGAAATAAAAATAAATCCTTTATGCATCTTTCTATGCATAAAATCAATTTTAATGAGAATAACACTTTTATAATAAAAAAAATTCCATTATGCATCTTTCTATGCACAGAATCAAATTTAATGAAAATAACACTTTTAAAATAAATAAAATTTATTATTCACCTTTCTATGCATAGAAATTAAATTTAATGAAAATAATACTTTTATAATAAAAAAATTTTCATTTTGCATCTTTCTATGCATAGAAATTAAATTTAATGAAAATAACACTTTTATAATAATATAATTTCCATTATGCATCTTTTTATGCATAGAAATCAATTTTAATAATTCATATCAGTGATATCCATGCATATTCATAGGTGAATATACACATGGAGTAATAAGAATATTTCTTTTAGAATGCACAAATGGTGGGAATTACTCTTTTGGAATAACATAAAAATAAACTTTCTTTTCCACAAAATTTTAGAAAATTTTGCCATAACCTCCTTTGTATGGCTGACCATTTCTCATTTTTATCATTCTAATTTCAACTTAAATTAACCCAATCTAGATGTATAGGACTGTATTCTACTCAATTTTCAGAATTCAAGAGAGTAAACAATAAGAAAAGTTTGAGTAATCATTTAACTAATCTTTCGAGGATTAAAAAGGCTTGAATTATAAAGAAGAGAAGGGGGTGGCCTTTTCCTCAAAGGCATAGCATTTGAATTTAATTCAAGTAACTATAAAACAAGAAAATCAAGAAAACCATAGATTTAAAATTAAAAAAGTAAGAAAATTTAGCTTACATGGAGTTGTAAGCTTTCCTTTGTCTTGAGGGATTGAGGGTTCTACTCTTGTTTGAAGCAAGAGTGGCCACCAATTTTTTTGGAGAGGATTAGGCCAAAAACAATTGAATTATTAAGAAATTCAATGTTAAATGGCTCAGGACCAGGACAGGAGCAGAGTAACAGTGCATAAACACCATTAAGCTTTTTTAAAGGGGGAGGCTTCTATTTATAGGAAAAAGTGAGCCTCTAACCAAGCAAACTGATTCTAGAATTTTCCAGATCAGTTTGGTCAATTTTTGACCATTTTTAGGTCAGTTTAACTTACTTTTGGATCGAGTTGAAACAAAAGAGAGGAGAGATGAAAATATCTCATAATCTTTTAGTTCAAAAATCCTCCACACATGTGAAATAGGCGTCTCCTTCATGAGGGGAAATCCCCACATTGAGGTGTCAGAAATGTATCATTTCCTCTAAATATCTCTTAATTTTTAACTAATAAACCTTGTACTCAGTCAACTCTTCATCTTATGTGAGCATTTACTCATTTTTGGGGGTTTTTCTTTTATTCTTTAATTTATCTCTTCCCTACATTTGGATTAATCTAATTGGTCCATAGGAACCTTAATTGGACCATATTCCAAAAATTTCTAAAAACTTTGACCCTAAGGTTCTTTTTACCTATTTTTCAATTAATTCCAATTGCACATTGGAAAGTTCTTTTTGAATTTTTGTTTCAGGGGAAACCATTTTAGATATTAGGAGAATTTTTATATCCAAAAACATCTTAATTTTTGAATTACCTCCCTCTAGACATTTTCTCTCTCCAGGCCAAAATAGATAAAAACAAGATCTGTTATTATTCTGAAAAGGGGATTGATTAGAGGGGGAGAAACTAAACATCTTGAGAGGACGGGGAGGAATCTTACATCCTACCCCACTTAAAAAATGATGTCCTCATCTCGCAGGTGGAGTATGATCTCTTTCATCTTCTTCTTCTTCTTCAATCACTTCCAGCGTTACTGCCTTGGAAGTGGACGGCCGATTTGGGAACATCTCTCTTTGACTTCCCCTATTCTGAGGCGCAGGTCTTGAATTACTTTGGATTGAAACTGCGGGTTGGTTAGAGGATCTACCTTTGGTATTTCCTTGATTTTGGTGGAAAGAAACCTGATTACTCTGGAAGGAAGGAGCTGGAGTCTGGAATCTTGATCCCTGATTTCCTTTCCCCGAAAACCTTGATCCAAAAGGAGTTGGGCAATCCATACTATGATGTCCAAGTCCTTGACAGTTATAGCATTTCACTCCCTTGTTCAAGGGTTGAACTTATGAAGTTGAATTCCAGGGGATTGAGTTTCAGGGAAAAGGACATTTCTTTCATTCTGAACCTTTCCATATCCTAGGCTTGACCTTGATATCTTTTAGGCGGTGGAAGGTTGGAATCACCTTCTGGAATTAAAAACCTTTTGAAAGGTGATGGTGCTGGCTTTGGTGGGACTTCTACATCAAAGGCCTTGGCAAAATCCTTTGCCATCCACCTGCTTCAGCCATGGAAACTGGCTTGGCATTCTTCACTAGGATATTCGAAGGTTCGTTCAGTCCCCGAATGAACCTGCCACCATCAGCTATTCTTCATCGAGCGGTGGCGAGTATTTAAGGAGGAGAGTGAACGCTTTATGATATATTTCAATAGTTCTGCTCCTCTGGGTTAACTCTAAGAATTCGTTCATCTTTGTTTTCAAAAACCGGGGAGGATAGAACCTCGTCCTTAGGTAAATTTTGAGTTCATTCCATGTCTGGGTATTCCGATCCAGACGGTTTGTCTCGCAGTGGTTTCTCCATGCCACTTTGGCTGTTTCTACTATCTTCAGCCTTGCAAGAGCCATTTTGCTCTTCTCATTGTACCCAGTGATATCAAAGTACTCTTCCATTGCTTCGATCCACTTCTCCACAGCCTCGTCCAAGTTTTCCCCTTCACCCTTGAAAGCTCCAGGCTGTGATCTATGAAGAGTTTTACGAACATCCAAGTCGAGCTCTTCCTCATTGAGTCGGGGGTTATCATTTCTACCACGACGACCTCGATCCATGTTCCTATCAATATGAAAATTCTTGTTAAGTTTTTTATTTATGATTCAAATCCAATTTTAGAATCAACTGATTCTGGGGTTCTTTAGATTGGTATAGAATCATGGGATAAAGATATTCATATAGAACTCATTATCAGATAACAATTCATTCAAAACATATCATTCATATCTTTAACACAATAATGGTCCATTAGACCGAAATTTCCATCTGAACAGTCCTCCATGGGAATTTCAATTATACATATTTTTAATTTGTCATCCCTTAACTTGATCCACTGGGTCAAGTGTTAACAATAGCAATTTGTCAGCATAATCCATTAATCTCATAGTGATTTGCTGAACTCATATGAACATCATCTCACAGGGACTCATCCCATTCATCCTCATTGTGATTTTGCTCAGCTTATCGCTTTTCAACCAAAATTCAAGAATCATCATTTTTCACTCAGAATCCAAATCAACTCATCAGTTCTCAACAAACCAGAATTTTAAAATCATATGAACCACATTTGAATTCATCATCTGGATAGCATTTTTGCTTATAATTTCAAGATCTTAGAATTACTCGTATATACTACCAGTAAAGAGCTGCAAATATACCCTCGGTATGTACGGGTAGTCACGATCCTTAGAACTATAAGGTAAATACCATCATATCTAGGCCTCAAGCAAGTCGGGGATTCCAAAATATAATTGTGGTACTCCCATCTGAAGACCCAATTACTAATTTATGAATTTCAATCTGAATAAGAATTTGTATGAATTTTATCACACAATAACATTCTTTTACTGCTACTTTATAAATTTTTGACATTTTTGGCTTCTCGGTTGATCCACATTAGCCAATTTGCTCTGATACCAGCTCAAAGATCCCTGTCCTTTTCGCGCAATGAATTCAAGAGTACTAGCAATGGAAGTTGCATTTCTTGCATGGGGCAGGGTCCTCACTCGGGGCCTCACCCACGGATATCGGGACAAGAGACTAATCCCTCGGTTCTTCCAAAACTGAACCCGAAAAAACTTCCCTCGCCCAAAAAGCACAAGCGATTCCTCCAGGATATTTTTACTCTAACGTAGTCAAAAGCCTTAACTAACTAAACTGATCTGATCGAACCCGTAAGTCCCATAGTCAGATCAAGAAAAAGATTGCACTTGGATCATATAGACCAATACTTTTTTCCTCATTGAGAGGCATAGCCGTTGATTCTTTTCCATAGAATAATTTTTATGGGGATTTACTTCATCTATCGTACCATAACAAAATTGAGTCTCATTTAAGCCAATTGTCCAACCACTGTAGTGATGGGATCCAATTAGGAATTTGGTTAGGTTTTGTCCCGAGTACCAGGGAAAAGAGTTCCTAGGCCCCCTAGCCAGATATTCATGCAAACTTAGAACTAGTCACACCACTTACGCACCCAATATGAAATTGCCTTCTTCACAGATTGAGTTGTCTTTAAAACAATCATTTAATGAAATCATAGTGTCATTGATCATAATCCTCAAAATCTCTGGTTGAATCCTTATTTCCAATCATTCCTTCATCGGTGTACCTATGGCATCATTGGCAACCAGAATGCTCACCATCTGTCCACTCAGGGCCTTTTCGATGGTTCCTAGCTCATAGTACTCGGTAATATATTCACATATCAAAATGGAATCTTTGTTGAAGATCAGAAAGATCAACCAACGAATCCATATAAAAGAGCCATGGACTCATCCGTTAAGGGACCAGCAAGGTCAACCAACCAGATCCATGGCCGAATTTAGAAAACAATTCTTACTCCTTTTTCCAATATCTTCCACAATGCATGTGTGGGTATCTTCAACAACCCAGAGCCCGAGCATCGTATGGTCAGCACCCTCTAGGATCCTTCGCACAGGTCAACTAGCGCTTCACTCATAGGCCGCTTCCTTGGTCCCTCATCCATCGTACCGGAAGCTCACTATTTAAATCAAACCGAGGCTGGTCAAGACCTCGGGCCGCAACCTTGCTATGCGAGACGTCCTCCATTGACTCTCCGTCAGCAGAGCTGTTGCAACTTTAACTGATTAGGTCTCCACGACCTCATTCACAAGACGGTCAAAATGCTTCTCCAGCATTCTTGATATAAAACACTCATTTAAAAATAGGTCATAAATATAGTTTCTATAGCGAACTCTCGTCTTTCCACATTGTTCCACATTAATCCACATTATTTAAATCACATCCATTTCATATGTATTCCCATTCTCATCCAATCACATCATTTTCATCTCATCACATCTTTCCTCATTTATCCAGATCTCATCCACTCGCATCTAACCATCTCCACATCTCATCACATCACATTCATTCACATCTCAATTCATGACATCACATCTCATTTATTCACATCCCGATTCACATCACATTCATTCATATCCGTCACTTTCATTCTCATCACCATCCTATCACATACATTCTATCCACATAACATCTAATCACATTCTATCCACATAACATCTAATCACATCTATCCACATCATATCTCATTCATACACATATCTCATTTATCCACATCCATCCAATCCTTCACCTGTAATAACGACGACTACCTACATCTATTCATACATTCATATCTATCACTTCACATCCACATATATTCATGTCACATTAAATCTCATTTCATCACATCACCTTTATTCACATCACATCCATCCATCCATCCATTCAGTCACATCCATTTGATTCACATCACATCTCATCACATCTATTCACCTCATATCTCATCACCTCTATTCACATCTATTTCATAGAATTTAAGAGAATTCTAATTTTTGATATAAAGATTCTTTACGCATATATTTATGCATAAAAATCAACTTCACTGGGAACAACACTTCTATAAAAATCCTTTTATGCATCTATTTATGCATAACAATCAACTTTAATACAAATAACACTTTTGAAATAAAAATTAATTCCTTTATGCATCCTTCTATGCATAAAATCAATTTTAATGAGAATAACACTTTTGAAATAAAAATAAATCCTTTATGCATCTTTTTATGCATAAAAGAATTTTTAATGAGAATAACACTTTTGAAATAAAAATAAATCCTTTATGCATCTTTCTATGCATAAAATCAATTTTGATGAGAATAACACTTTTGAAATAAAAATAAATCCTCTATGCATCTTTCTATGCATAAAATCAATTTTGATGAGAATAACACTTTTGAAATAAAAATAAATCCTTTATGCATCTTTCTATGCATAAAATCAATTTTTATGAGAATAACACTTTTGAAATAAAAATAAATCCTTATGCATCTTTCTATGCATAAAATCAATTTTAATGAGAATAACACTTTTGAAATAAAAAGAAATCCTTTATGCATCTTTCTATAATTTAATGAAAATAACACTTTTATAATAATTTTTTTATTATGCATAGAAATTAAATTCAATTAAACTAATACTTTTATAATAAAAAACTTTCATTATGCATCTTTCTATGCATAGAAATTAAATTTAATAAAAATAACACTTTTATAATAAAATAATTTTCATTATGCATCTTTATATGCATAGAAATCAACTTTAATAATTAATACCAGTGATATCCATGCATATTCATAGGTGAATATGTACATGGAGTAATTAGAATATTTCTTTTAGAATGCACAAACGGTGGGAATTACTCTTTTGAAATAATATAAAAATAAACTTTCTTTTCCACAAAATTTTAGAAAATTTTGTCATAACCTCCTTTATATGGCTGACTATTTCTCATTTTTATCATTCTAATTTCAACTTAAATTAACCCAATCTAGATTTATAGGACTCTATTCTACTCAATTTTTAGAATTCAAGAGAGTAAACAATAAGAAAAGTTTAATTAATCATTTAACTAATCCTTCTAGTATTAAGAAAGGCTGAATTGTAAAGAAGAGAAGGGGGCGGCTTTTTCCTTAAAGGCATAGCATTTTAATTTAACAAGAAAATCAAGAAAACCATAGATTTAAAATAAAAAAAGTAAGAAAATTTAGCTTACATGGAGTTGTAAGCTTTCCTTTGGCTTGAGGGATTGAGGGTTCTACTCTTGTTTGAAGTAAGAGTGGCCACCAATTTCTTTGGAGAGGATTAGGCCAAAAATAATTGAATTATTAAGAAATTCAATGTTAACTAGGACACAAGCAGAGTAATAGTGCATAACATCATTTAGCTTTTACAAAGGGGGAGGCTTCTATTTATAGGAAAAAGCGAGCCTCTAAGCAAACTGATTCTAGAATTTTCTAGATCAGTTTGGTCAAATTTTGACCATTTTTAGGTCAGTTTAGCTTACTTTTTGGCTCTAGTTGAAACAGGAGAGAGGAGAGATAAAAATATCTCATTATTTTTTAGATTAAAACTCTTCCACACATGTGAAGTAGGCGCCTCCTTCATGAGGGGAGATCTCCACACACTAAGAATTTGAGGAGGAGAGCGAATGGTTGGTGAAATATTTCAATAGTTCTGCTCCCCTGGGTTAACTCTAAGAATTCGTTTATCTTTGTTTCCAAAAAGTCAGGAGCACAGAACCTCGTCCTTAGGTAAATTTTGATTTAGACGATTTATCTCGCAGTGGTTTCTCCAAACCACTCTGGCTGTTTCTACTATCTTCAGCCTTGCAAGAGCCATTTTGCTCTTCTCATTGTACCCAGTGACATCGAAGTACTCTTCCATTGCTTCGATCCACTTCTCCACAGCCTCACCCAAGTTTTCCCCTTCACCAAGGTCCAGGCTGTGATCTATGAAGAGTTTTACGAACATCCAAGTTGAGCTCTTCCTCATCGAGTTGGGGGTTATCATTTCTACCACGATGACCTCGATCCATGTTCCTATCAATATGAAAATTCTTGTTAAGTCCTTTATTTATGATTCAAATCCAATTTTAGATTCAACTGATTCTGGGTTCTTTAGATTAGTCAGCTCCTCAAAGAATCATGGGATAAAGATATTCATATAGAACTCATTATCAGATAACAATTCATTCAAAACATATCATTCATATCTTTAACACAATAATGGTCCATTAGACCAAAATTTCTAGCTAAGTCAATATTAGGTAATTTGGGAAAAATCTCACATTTTGGGAATCAATTACTCCATATAGTTTTGGACATATCTTAAATATACTAACTCCAAATTTGTCGGAGATCATAGATTTAGATTCTACTCTTCAAGATCTTTCCGATGATATGTCACATGAGGGGGTTTTGACAAACTTTTGGACCATGCTCTCATTTTTCAAATGGGAATGGGATTTTTCCCAAATTATCTAATATGGTGTTACCTGAACAGTCCTCCATGTGAATTTCAATTATACAGATTTTTAATTTGTCATCCCTTAACTTGATCCACTGGGTCAAGTGTTAACGGTAGTAATTTGTCAGCACAATCCACTAATCTCATAGTGATTTGCTGAAGTCATTATCGTCATTCCAGTTACGAACATCATCACCACAGGGACTCATCCCATTCATCCTCATTGTGGTTTTGCTCAGCTTATCGCTTTTCAACCAAAATTCAGGAATCATCATTTTTCAATCAAAATCCAAATCAACTCATTAGTTCTCAACCAAAATTTTAAAATCATATCAAACACATTCAAATTCATCATCTGGATAATTTTTTGCTTTGATTCTTTTTCATAGAATAATTTTTATGGGGATTTACTTCATCTATCGTATCATAACAGGATTGAGTCTCATTTTAGGGATCCATTGGTCCAGCACCTAACCCCATCCAGTCCCGTGGGTTAGCCAACCGCCCATAGCCAACTACCCAACCATTGTAGTGATGGGATCCAATTAGGAATTTGGTTAGGTTTTGTCCTAGGTGTTAGGGAAAAGGGTTCCTAGGCCCCCTAGCTAGATATTCATGCAAACTTAAAAGTAGTCAGACCACTTACACACCCAATATGAAATTGCCTTTTTCACAGATTCAACTGTCTTTAAAATAATCATTTAATGAAATCATAGTGTCAGTGATCATAATCCTCAAAATCTCCGGTTGAATCCTTATTTCTAATCATTCCTTCATTGATGTACCTATGGCATCATTGGCAACCAGAATGCTCACCACTTGTCCACTCTCAGGGGCCTTTTCGATGGTTCCTAGCTCATAGTACTTAGCAATATATTCGCATATCAAAATGGAATCTCCGTTGAAGATCAACAAGATCAACCAACGGATCCATATAAAAGAGCCATAGACTCATCCGTTAAAGACCAGCAAAGTCAATCAACACGATCCATGCCCGAATTCAGAAAACAATTCTTACTCCTTGTTCCAATATCTTCCACGATGCATGTGTGGGTATCTTCGACAACCCAGATCCCAAGCACCGTATGGTCAGCACCCTCTAGGATCCTTCGCAGGTTACCTAGCGCTTCACTCATAGGCCGCTTCCTTGGTCCCTCATCCACCGTACCGGAAACTCACCATTTACACCGAACCTGTAAGATTCCTCCCTCCGGCTTTTGAGGTGTGCAGGTGTAAAAACCTCCCCTTTTGATCTTATAATTATTCCCCTCTCTAAAATAAAAGAAAGATCCTATTTTCTCCTGTTTCGACCTAGAGAGAGAAAATATCTAAAGGGAGGTAATTCAAAATTGAGATATTTTTGGATATAAAAATCTTCCTAGTGTCTAAAATGGTTTTCCTTAAAATAGATATTCAAAAATAAATTTCCCAATGTGCAATTGGAATAAATTGAAATCAGGTAAAAAGGACCTTAGCCTAAGGGTCCAGATTTTTTAAAATTTTTGAATTAAGGTTCCTATGGAACAAATAGATTAATCCAAATGTAGGGAGAAAATAAATTGAAGAATAAAAGAAAGTCCCCCCCAAAAATGAGTAAATACTCACATAAGATGAAGAGTTGACTAAGGACAAGGTTATTAGTTGAAAAAGAAGAGATATTTAGAAGAAATAATGCATTTTTGACACCTCAGTGTGGGGGAATTTCCCTCATGAAGGAGGTGCCTATTTCACATGTGTGGTTGAGTTTTAAACTCACAAATAATGAGATATTTTCATCTCTCCTCTCTCCTGCTTCAACTAGATCCAAAAAGTAAGCTAAACTGACCTAAAAATGGCCAAAATTTGACCAAATTGATCTGAAAAATTTTAGAATCAGTTTGCTTGGTTAGAGGCTCACTTTTTCCTATAAATGAAGTCTCTCCCTTTGTAAATGGTTAATAGTGTTTTATGTACTATTACTCTACTCCTCCTCCAGAGCCAAGAACAGTGAATTTATTAATAATTCATTTATTTTTTTGACCATTTCCTCTTCAAAAGAATTGGTGGCCACCACTGTTGTTGCAAACAAGAGTAGATCCCTCAAACCATCAAGCCAAAGGAAAGCTCACAAAAATTCATGTAAGCTAGAAATCTTACTTTTTCTTTATTCCATTTAATGGTTTTTTAATTTTTGTTTTCTTTAAAATGAAAAATGGTGCTATGCCTTGTTGGAAAGGCTTTCCCCCTCTCTTCATTCTTGAATTCAGCCTTTCTTTATCCTAGATGTGTAATCAAATTGTTAGAATTAAACTTTTCATATTGTTTCTCTTTAAAAAGTGAAATTTCATTAGTTTAGAATGCTTTAAACCATTTGGGATAATTTCTAAGTAACTTGAGAATGAAAAAAAATTGAAAAATGGTCAGCCATACAAAGGAGGTTATGGTAAAATTTTCTTAAATTTTGTGAAATAAGTTTTATCTTTCATTTTGAAAAAGAGTAATCCCCATCGCTTGTGTATTCTAAAAGTGTTATTTTTATTCTATGCATAGAAAAAAGGATATTAGAAATATTTATATAATAAAAGTGTTATTTTCATTAGAATTAATTTCTATGCATAGAAAGATGCATATTGGGAATATTTTGATTATAAAAGTGTTACTTTCATCAAAATTGATTTTTATGCATAAATAGATGCATAAAAGATTTTTTTAATATAAAAGTGTTACTTTTATTAAAATTAAATTTATGCATAAATAGATGAATAAAAGAATTTTTTAAAATAAAAGTGTTACTTTCATCAAATTTTGATTTTATGCATAGAAAGATGCATAAAGAAGTCTATTTTTATTTCAAAAGAGTTATTCTCATCAATTTTGATTTTAAGCATAGAAAGATGCATAAAGAAATTTATTTTTATTTCAAAAGAGTTATTTTCATCGATTTTGATTTTATGCATAGAAATATGCATAAAGATTTTTTTTTCAAAAGAGTTATTCTCATCAAATTTGATTTTATGCATAGAAAGATGCATAAAGAAATTTATTTTTATTTCAAAAGAGTTATTCTCATCAATTTTGATTTTATGCATAGAAAGATGCATAAAGAAATTTATTTTTATTTCAAAAGAGTTATTCTCATTAAAATTGAATGTATGCATAGAAAGATGCATAAAGAAATTTATTTTTATTTCAAAAGAGTTATTCTCATCAATTTTAATTTTATGCATGGAAAGATGCATAAAGAATTTTTTTTATTTCAAAAAAGTTATTCTCATCAATTTTGATTTTATGCATAGAAAGATGCATAAAAGATTTATTTTATTTCAAAAGTGTTATTCTCCTTAAAATTAAATTTATGCATAAATAGATGCATAAACAAATTTTTATACAAAGTTTATTTCCCACTGAAGTTGTTCTTATGCATAAATAGATGCGTAAAGAATCTTTATATAAAAAAAAGAATTCTCTGACATTCTATAAATAGATGTGATAAGATGTGATATGAATCAGATAGATGAGAATGAATAGAGGATGGATGTGATGAGACTAGAAGTGATGAGAATGAGAGGTAAATAGATGTGATGAGATGGGATACAAATTAGATAGATGGGAAAGAATGGATGGATGGATGTGATGAGAATAGAAGTGATGAGAATGAGAGGTAAATAGATGTGATGAGATGGGATGCGAATCAGATAGATGGGAAAGAATGCATGGATGGATGTGATGAGAATGAAAGGTAAATAGATGTGATGATATGTGATGCGAATCAAATAAATGTGAATGAATAGATGAGATGTGATGTCATGTGAATCAGGATGTCACAATGAATGATATAGGATGTGAATGAATGTGATAACATGTGAATCGGCATGTGAATGAACGATAAGGGATGTGAATGAATGTGAATGAACGATAAGGGATGTGAATGAATGTGATAAATAGAAAGATACATAAAGAAATTTATTTTTATTTCAAAAGAGTTATTCTCATCAATTTTGATTTTATGCATAGAAAGATGCATAAAGAAATTTATTTTTATTTCAAAAGAGTTATTCTCATCAATTTTGATTTTATACATAGAAAGATGCATAAAGAATTTTTTTTTAATTTCAAAAGAGTTATTCTCATTAAAATTGAATCTGTGCATAGAAAGATGCATGAAAGACTTATTTTTATTTCGAAAGTGTGATTGTCCTTAAAACTAAATTTATGCATAAACGGATTTTTATAAAAGTGTTATTTCCCACTGAAGTTGTTCTTATGCATAAATAGATGCGTAAAGAATCTTTATATCAAAAATAAGAATTCTCTTACATTCTAAAAATACATGTGATAAGATGTGATATGAATGAAATAGATGAGAATGAATAGAGGATGGATGTGAAGAGAATAGAAGTGATGAGAATGAGAGGTAAATAGATGTGATGAGATGGGATGCGAATCAGATAGATGGGAAAGAATGGGATGGGAAAGAGGTAAATAGATGTGATGAGATGGGATGTGAATCAAATAGATGGGAAAGAATGGGATGGGAAAGAGGTAAATAGGTGTGATGAGATGGGATGCGAATTAGATAAATGGGAAAGAATGGATGGATGGATGTGATGAGAATGAGAGGTAAATAGATGTGATGAGATGGGATTCGAATCAGATAGATGGAAAAGAATGGATGGATGGATGTGATGAGAATAGAAGTGATGAGAATGAAAGGTAAGTAGATGTGATGATATGTGATGCGAATCAGATAAATGTGAATGAATAGATGCGATGTGATGTCATGTGAATCAGGATGTAAATGAATGATATAGGATGTGAATGAATGTGATAACATGTGAATCAGGATGTGAATGAATGATAAAGGACGTGAATAAATGTGATAACATGTGAATCGAGATGTGAATGAATGACAAGGTATGTGAATGAATGAGATGTGATGTGAATATGGATTGATGTGGATTGACGTGTGGATTGATGTGGATGGATGAGTGGATAATGTGAATGAATTAGGATGTGAATGAATGAGATGTGATGTGAATATGGATTGATGTGGATTGACGTGTGGATTGATGTGGATGGATGAGTGGATAATGTGGATTGATGTGAATCGGGATGTGAATGAATGAGATGTGATGTGAATATGGATTGATGTGGATTAACATGTGGATTGATGTGGATGGATGAGTGGATAATGTGGATTGATGTGGATGATGTGGATTGATGTGTGGGTAATGTGGATTGACGTGTGGATTGATGTGGATGGATGAGTGGATAATGTGGATTGATGTGGATGGATGTATGGATGATATGGATTGATGTGTGGGTAATGTGGATTGACGTGGATGGATGTATGAATGATGTGGATTGATGTGTGGGTAATGTGAATTGATGTGGATGGATGAGTGGATAATGTGGATTGATGCGCATGATGTGGATGGATGTATGGATTGATGTGTGGGTAATGTGGATTGACGTGAATGGATGTATGGATGATGTGGATTGATGTGTGGATAATGTGGATGGATGTATGGATTGATGTGGATTGATGTGGATGGATGAGTGGATAATGTGGATTGATGTGGATGGATGTATGGATGATGTGGATTGATGTGTGGGTAATGTGGATTGATGTGGATGGATGAGTGGATAATGTGGATGATGTGGATGGATGTATGGATGATATGGATTGATGTGTGGGTAATGTGGATTGACGTGGATGGATGTATGGATGATGTGGATTGATGTGTGGGTAATGTGGATTGATGTGAGGGTAATGTGAATTGACGTGTGGATTGATGTGGATAGATGAGTGGATAATGTGGATTGATGTGGATGGATGTATGGATTGATGTGTGGGTAATGTGGATTGATGTGAATGAATGTATGGATGATGTGGATTGATGTGTGGATAATGTGGATTGATGTGGATGGATGTATGGATTGATGTGGATTGACGTGTGGATTGATGTGGATGGATGAGTGGATAATGTGGATTGATGTGGATGATGTGGATGGATGATGTGGATTGATGTGTGGATAATGTGGATTAATGTGTGGATTGATGTGGATGGATGAGTGGATAATGTGGATGGATGAGTGGATAATGTGGATCGATGTGGATGGATGTGGATGGATGTATGGATGATATGGATTAATGTGTGGGTAATGTGGATTAACGTGGATGGATGCATGGATGATGTGGATTGATGTGTGGGTAATGTGAATTGATGTGTGGATTGATATGGATGGATGAGTGGATAATGTGGATTGATGTGGATGGATGTATGGATGATATGGATTGATGTGTGTGGGTAATGTGGATTGACGTGAATGGATGTATGGATGATGTGGATTGATATGTGGATAATGTGGATGGATGTGGATGGATGTATGGATGATGTGGATTGACATGTGGATTGATGTGGATGAATGTATGGAAGATGTGGATGGATGTGTGGATAATGTGGATTGACGTGGATGGATGTATGGATGATGTGGATTGGTGTGGATGATGTGGATGGATATATGGATGATGTAGATTGATGTGTGGATGATGCGATTTGATATGAATTGATGTGGGAATGATGTGATGTGATAGGGATTGATGAAGGAAAAAAAAATTGTGGGAAGATGAGAAAAGATGGGGACTAATGTGAAAGGATGTGGAGTGATGAAAAAAAATAGAAATATTGTTGGAATTGTATTTGTATGTGAATTCTGTTTTTAAATGACTTTTATGTCAAGAATGCTGGGGAAGCATTTTGACCGTCTTGTGAATGAGGTCGTGGAGACCTATCTGTTAAAGTTGCAACTGCTGAACGGGGAGAGTCAACGGAGGACATCTCGCAAGCAAGGTCGACCGGGACCAGCCTCGGTTTGATTTAAATGGTGAGCTTCCGGTACAGTGGATGAGGGACCAAGGAAGCTGCCTATGAGTGAAGCGCTAGGTGACCTGTGAAGGATCCTAGAGGGTGCTGACCATACGATGCTCGGGCTCTGGGTCACCGAAGATACCCACATGTATGTCGGGGAAGATATTGGAACAAGGAGTAAGAGTTGTTTTCTGAATTCGGGCATGGATCTGGTTGATTGACCTTGCTGGTTCTCAACGGATGAGTCCATGGCTCTTTTATATGGATCCGTTGTTGATCTTGCTGATCTTCAACGGAGATTCCATTTTTGATATGTGAATATATTGCCGGTTACTATGAGCTAGGAACTATCGAAAAGGCCCTTGAGTGGACAGGTGGTGAGCGTTCTGGTTGCCAATGATGCCATAGGTACACCGATGAAGGAATGATTGGAAATAAGGATTCAATCGGAGATTTTGAGGATTATGATCAGTGACACAATGGTTTCATTAAATGATTGTTTTAAAGATAGTTGATGGTGAGAAAAAGACAATTTCATATTGGGTGTGTAAGTGGTGTGACTAGTTTTAAGTTTGTATGAATATCCGGCTAGGGGGCCTGGGAACTCTTTTCCCTGGTACCCGGGACAAAACCTAACCAAATTCTTAATTGGATCCCATCACTACAGTGGTTTGGGCCGTTGGCTAACCCACGGGACTAGATGGGGTTAGGCTGGACTGATGGATCCCTAAAATGAGACTCAATGCTGTTATGGTACGATAGATGAAGTAAATCCCGAATAAAAATTGTTCTATGGAAAAGAATCAATGGCTATGCCTCTGAATGAGGAAAAAGCGTTGGTCTCTATGATCTAAGTGCAATCTTTTCCTTGATCTGACTTTGATACTACGGGTTCGGTCAGATCAGTTCAGTTAGTTTTGGCTTTTGACTACGTTAGAGAAAAATTTATCCCGGAGGAATCGCCCGTGCTTTTCGGGCAAGGGAAGTTTTTGTTGAAAAATAGGTAGAGGGAGAGGAGATATACACACAGGAGCAAATCCTAATGTATATTGCAAACCCTAACCATAGAGGGAAGCCATCTCCCTTCTCACACAATGCATAAAGCCATAATCCATAATAGACACAACACACTATGAGTTGTGTCCACACACATCTAACCCTAGCTAATGTCCACACACTATGACCAGCTGGATGTGGTCATTTATGTCTCACACATGTTCCTACCTAACATGCCAGCACATAGTATAGCTGGCACACACTGACATCGAGCTTGAATCTCAACAGCCCCTCTCAAGCTCATGATGTACTGCCATAGATGAAGATGTAGATGAGCTTGGGATATCAAGACTCTCAACACTCCCCCTCAAGCTCATCCCATGTACTCCCAACATAGTACGGAAGTACTCAAACTTTTCCCTGCTAAGTGGCTTTGCAAAGATGTCTGCCACCTGCTCATCAGTCTTCACATATTGTAGATCAACTGTACCATCAAGCACCTTCTCTCTGACAAAGTGATAATGGACCTCTATATGTTTGGTCCTCGCATGAAACACTGGATTCTTTGCCAACTGTATACTGCTCATGTTGTCACAATGAATGACAACTTTGCCATCAATAAGCTCACCCAAATTTGCCAAGAGATTCTTTAACCATATTCCTTCACTAGTAAAAATGGCTGCACCCCTGTATTCAGCCTCTGTATTGGATAAAGCAACTATAGGTTGCTTCTTGCTACTCCAACTCACCACGGCACTTCCAAGTGTAAAGGCATAACCACTAGTAGACCTCCTGTCATATGAGCTACCTGCCCAATCAGCATCTATGTAGCCATGTATATCCAAGCCCTTACCATTCTCATAAAGAAGACCATAATGTGCAGTGGTCTTTACATATCGCATAACGCATCTCATTGCATCCAAATGAGGTTTTCTGGGGCTCTGCATAAATTGGCTTACTAGCCCCACAACATAACTCAAATCCGGGCATGTGATAGTCATGTAAATGAGACTACCAACCATCTTTCTATACATAGATGGATCATCCAACTCCTCACCAAAATCAGCCCGTAACTTCACATTTTGCTCCAAAGGTGTACTCATAGGCTTACACCCTGTCATGCCATATTTTGCCAACATATCCAATGCATATTGGCGTTGCACTAACCATGTACCTGCATGGTCTTTGATCACTTCAATTCCAAGAAAGTATCTCAACTCACCCAAGTCTTTCATGTCAAATTGCCCACTCAATGCTTTCTTGACATGCATCACATCTGTACCATGATCACCTGTGATAATCAAGTCATCCACATAGATGACAAGTAAAACAATCCCATGATCTGTTTTCTTCACATAGAGTGAAGAATCTACTGTAAAAACCTGAAATCCAAGGGAGATAAGATATCTGCTCATCTTATCACTCCAAGCACGAGGTGCTTGCTTCAAGCCATATAATGCCTTTTTTAATTTGCATACATGAGTGGGATACTTTGGGTGTACATAACCTTCTGGCTATGCCATATACACTTCTTCTTGTGGATCACCATTTAGAAATGCATTTTTGACATCCATTTGATGCATTTCCCAACCATTTGTTGCAGCCATAGCAATGACTGCTCTCATTGTTCCCATCTTTGCCACTAGACTAAATGTCTCATCATAGTCCAAGCCTTGGGTTTATGCATGGGACTCACCAGAACCCTTAGCTACCAATCTTGCTTTATGTCGTTCAATGGAACCATCAGACTTGCACTTCACTTTGTAAACCCATTTACAACCAATGACATTTTTGTCCTATGGTAATGCAACCAAATCCCATGTGTCACATGAACCAATGCATCCATCTCAACATCCATTGCTTGCTCCCATACATGCTTTCCAATAGCTTCTGTATAGCATGTAGGTTCCACATGCTTCACCAAAGACGTCATATATGCATAATGCATAGCAAAAAATCGGTATGTCAACTTGTCAACAACTGGATATCTGACACTTTGGGATCTCCGCAATGCATGCGGATCACTCTGAACACCTATCACTCTAGCATGTGGTGGCACATATCTATCTTGCCTTGCACTAGGTGTGCATAAAACAGGTATGCCAAGCTCCTTATCCAAACTCTCTGAACTTGATGACTCATAACCTGTAATTCCAATTCCTTTAACCTTCTTCTTTCCTTTATCCACAGTACTACTCCCAGCAACACTTCACTTTTCTCTCTAAGAAAGTATATCCATGTCATTCTGCTGAAATCATCAATGAATGTCACATAATATAAGCTGCCTTTGATAGATGGGTTTTGTGCAGGACCCCATACATCACTATGTACTATCTCAAGTGGCCTGCTACTCATGTTTCCTTCTCTAGGAAACTGCAACCTTGCCTGCTTTCCAAACTGACAGCATTCACAAACATGCATATGCCTATCATACTTGAATCTAGGTAGCCCACTAACAATGCCTCTTGCCTGCATGTTCTTCAACCTTTGTATATTGACATGTCCAATCCTCTTATGCCACATATCAATGTCCTGTACCACATTTCTGCTTTTAGAGAACATGGCTGATTTTAACTCAGGAATTCCAACATCCAGCTTAAACAACCTGCCTTCTTTCTTGCCTTTAGCAATGACTCTACATCCATGTTTGAAATCCTCAATGAAGCAACCATGCTCGTTGAAACGAACTTGTAATCCCTGTTCCACCATTTGACCAACTGAGGCCAAGCTTTTTGTGATAGAAGGCACATACAATACATCCGACATAGATTTTGTTTGACCATTGTGCATAACCAATGGTACACTTCCAACATGTGTAATGGCATGCTGAGTATCATCTCCTGTCTTCTCCACATAGCCTTTCACATCCATAGGCTTCATATGCTCAAACCATTCAGCATGAAAAGTCATATGGTTTGATGCTCCAGAGTCCATATACCAAGTGTCATCATTTTCAGCATTTGTCATCATAGATCCCACAACATGTTTTATGGCAAACAAGTGATTTACGCTGTCATCATTACTGCTTGATGCATAGTTTCCACCATGTTGTGCATAATTTCCACCATAATGTCCACCACGTTGTGCTCTACCCTCTCTCAAATCATTCTGTTTGCAGAAACAATCACGAGCCATATGACCAAATTTCCCACAGTAATGGCATTCCACATCTTGTATAGATGTTTGTTGGCCCTGCCAACGTCCTCTACCACGAGGATTACCTCTGCCTCTCTGAGGTGTATATCCACGACCACCTCTAGCACCATATGAAGGCTGAAAATTCTGTTGCGGTGACCTGTCCTGCCATCCACGACCATTATGATGCGAATCTTCCCCTACCTCTAAATCCTCTTTGCGAATAGAAAGCCTGATTTCTGCCATTATCATCATGGCTAGTAGATGCATCCTGAAATGAATCACTGAGTTTGATTTCCTCAACAAGCAAGAGTGAAACCAACTCATCAAAGTCTGGTAAACCTGTACTCCGAACAACCGAGATGGATGTATCAAAAGATTTATATTCCTTGCCAAGACCACGCAAGGTAATGTCTACCAAATCATCATCAAGCATGGGGGCATTAATTGTTGCCAATGCATCTGCAAACTTCTTTATCTCTTGTACATAATCATGTATGCTCCTTCTATTCCGCTTCACATTATGTATCTGTTTTGTTGCAATTGAGACTTGCGAGCACTCGTGTCTGTATCAAACAACTTCACCAATGTATCCCATGCATCCTTGGGATTCTCAGCATCATGTTATGTGTATGAGCATTGCATTCGAAATACATATAGACAGATAATGCAACACTTTGAATGCTCTTCCTGACCATTGCTTATGAGCTATAACCTGCTGCTGCTATGTAGGTTGTCAGGGTAGTTTCGGCTCTGGCTCAGCACTTGTAATGAGATTCCAAAAACCTTTTCCCTTCAAGAAACTTTTGATCCTGTACTTCCATGCCTGGAAGTTCTTCCTACACCAACAATCTAAACTGAATTATCCGACATATTGCTCAATGCAAATACACCTTTTGTACACTCCCAAATCTGTAAATGAGCCTTCCTTAGCTCACCACACTCCAATGAGTGTTCCAGATACTCCAAAGTACTCAACAAACTTCAATTTTGATGTAGAAAATCAACCTGAATGAACTGGCTCACGTAATCCAAGATACCCTAATTTGATGTGCTTTCCAAGGCTCCAAATTGTAATGTAGTGGTTCAATCAAGTGTGCATAACTTGTATTGACACCTAAACAACCTCAATGTTGAGTATCAACACCAACCAACATGTGTACATATCAATTTTGTCAAACCCCCTTCTCTGTTTTGAGAAAAACCAAAAAAACCAAAAAAACCAGTAGTAATTTTGCTCTAATTTCTTCAATCTTTGTCCAAATTGAGCATCCAGGCATTCATTAGCCTAGCCATGACTCCATGTAAAAGGAATTAGTCCAATTGTTTAAGACCAAAGAGTAATTGATCGATTAATCACACTCTGTTTCTCTGCAACCAGCCTGTTTAATAAGCTCATTTCCAGCTCAATTGATGATAATTGCTCAATCCAATCATATAGCAACCTCCTTGGGTATGTGAATTACAAATTTGCTAAGCCAATTATGGAATTAATCAAGTAAAAGAGTTGATTTATGGCCTCCTCGCATCAAAAACCTAAAAATTCTGCCTTGTTTCTCTGTATGAGCTGCGCCGCCTGCTCCTGAGGGATTTGGGAGTGTTTAAAGTGCTAATTGATGATATATACAAGTACCCAAAACACCTAGGTATGTGTGCAATCCATCAATGCTTTGATTTTTGCCAAAAACATGCTCCAAATGCATCAAAATTTGGCTTCCTTTTCTCTGTTTTGTGAGAGCTCAAAAACCAGTCAATTTCACACATTCAAATGCATCCAAATTGCTCCAAAATCAGTGTAGGGCTTGTACATGAGTTGCCAACACATTCTTGCTTGTCACATACATATATCTTTTGCCAGATTTGCATCTATTTCCACCATACATCACTGCTTCCAAGCTTTAATGGAAAGCTTTCAAAAACCAGAATTTTTCTTTGCTTTGGGCAACCCTAATTTGCTTTGTTTTTGCCTGAATCACCTGCAATCCGCTGAAGAAAGCTTCACAGCTTTTCTTCATAGCTTCTTCTCCCTCTTCTCTCACTCACTCATAAACCCTAATAGACAGCACAAGGCTCTGATACCCTGTTGAAAAATAGGTAGAGGGAGAGGAGACACACACACAGGAGCAAACCCTAATGTATATTGCAAACCCTAACCATAGAGGGAAGCTATCTCCCTTCTCACACAATGCATAAAGCCGTAATCCATAATACACACAACACACTATGAGTTGTGTCCACATACATCTAACCTTAGCTAATGTCCACACACTATGACCAGCTGGACGCGGTCATTTATGTCTCACACATGTTCCTACCTAACATGCCAGCACATAGTATAGCTGGCACACACTGACATCGAGCTTGAATCTCAATAGTTTTTTTGGGTTTGGTTTTGGAAGAACCGATGGATTAGTCTCTTGTCTAGATATCCGCGGGCGAGGCCCCAAGTGTGGGACCCTACCCCGCGTAAGAAGTGTTCCACTGCTAGCATCCCTGAATTTGTTTCGCAGTGGGGATAGGGACCTTACAGAACCGAGGCTGGTCAAGACCTCGGTTGACCTTGCTATACACGAGACGTCCTCCATTGACTCTCCATCAGAGCTGTTGCAACTTTAACAGATTAGGTCTCCACGACCTCATTCACAAGACGGTCAAAAAGCTTCCCCAGCATTCTTGACATAAAACAGTCATTTAAAAATAGGTCATAAATACAGTTTCTATAGCGAACTCTCGTCTTTCCACATTGTTCCACATCAATCCACATTATTTAAATCAAGTCCATTTCATATGTATTCCCATTCTCATCCAATCACATCTTTCCTCATTTATCCTCATCAGATCTTATCCACTCGTATCTACCCATCTCCACATCTCATCACATCACCTTCATTCACATCTCAATTCACATCTCATCACATCACATTCATTCACATCTCAATTCACATGACATCACATCTCATTTATTCACATCTCGATTCATATCACATTCATTCATATCCGTCACTTTCATTCTCATCACCATCCCATCACATACATTCTATCCACATAACATCTAATCACATCTATCCACATCATATCTCATTCATACACATCTCATCTCATTCATCCACATCCATCCAATCCTTCACCTGTACGAGTACCCACATCTATTCATACATTCATATCTATCACTTCACATCCACATATATTCATGTCACATCACATCTCTTTTCATCACACCACCTCTATTCACATCACATCCATCCATCCATTCATTCACATCCACATCATATCTCATTCATACACATCTCATCTCATTCATCCACATCCATCCAATCCTTCACTTGTACGAGTACCCACATCTATTCATACATTCATATCTATCACTTCACATCCACATATATTCATGTCACATCACATCTCTTTTCATCACACCACCTCTATTCACATCACATCCATCCATCCATTCATTCACATCCATCTGATTCACATCACATCTCATCTCACCTCTATTCACATCTTTTTCATAGAATTTAAGAGAATTCTAATTTTCATATAAAGATTCTTTACGCATCTATTTATGCATAAAAATCAACTTCAGTGGGAATAACACTTTTATAAAAATCTTTTTATGCATAAAATTCAACTTTAATGAGAATAACACTTTTGAAATAAAAATTAATTCCTTTATGCATTTTTCTATGCATAAAATCAATTTTAATGACGATAACACTTTTGGAAAAAAAAAACTCCTTTATGTATCTTTCTATGCATAAAAGCAATTTTAATGAGGATAACACTTTTGAAATAAAAATTAATCCTTTATGCATCTTTCTATGCATAAAAGCAATTTTAATGTGGATAACACTTTTGAAATTAAAAAAAATCCTTTATGCATCTTTCTATGCATAAAATCAATTTTAATGAGAATAACACTTCTGAAATAAAAATAAATGCTTTATGCATCTTTCTATGCATGAAATCAAATTTAATGAGAATAACACTTTTGAAATAAAAATAAATCCTTTATGCATCTTTTTATAATTTAATGAAAATAACACTTTTACAATAAAAAAGATTTCATTATGCATATTGCTATGCATAGAAATTAAACTTGATGAAAATAACACTTTTATAATAAAAAAATTTCCATTATGCATCTTTCTATGCATAGAAATTAAGTTTAATGAAAATAACACTTTTATAATAAAATAATTTTCATTATGCATCTTTATATGCATAGAAATCAATTTTAATAATTAATATCAGTGATATCCATGCATATTCATAGGTGAATATGTACATGGAGTAATTAGAATATTTCTTTTAGGATACACAAACGATGGGAACTACTCTTTTGGAATAACATAAAAATAAACTTTCTTTTCCATAAAATTTTAGAAATTTTTGCCATAACCTCCTTTGTATGGCGTCAAATTAACCCAATCTAGATGTATAGGACTTTATCATTCTAATTTCAACTCAAATTACCCAATCTAGATGTATAGGACTTTATTCTACTCAATTTTTAGAATTCAAGAGAGTAAACAGTAAGAAAAGTTTAATTAATCATTTAACTAATCTTTCTAGGATTAAGAAAAGTTGAATTGTAAAAGAAGAGAAGGGGGTGGCCTTTTCCTCAAAGACATAGCATTTGAATTTAATTCAAGTAACTATAAAACAAGAAAATCAAGAAAACCATAGATTTAAAATTAAAAAAGTAAGAAAATTTAGCGTACATGGAGTTGTAAGATTTCCTTTGGCTTAAGGGATTGAGGGTTCTACTCTTGTTTGAAGCAAGATTTGAAGCAAGAGTGGCCACCAATTTCTTTGGAGAGGATTAGGCCAAAAATAATTGAATTATTAAGAAATTCAATGTTAAATAGCTCAAGAGACAGGGAGCAGAGTAGCAGTGCATAAACACCATTAAGCTTTAACAAAGGGGGAGGCTTCTATTTATAGGAAAAAGTGAGCCTCTAACCAAGAAAACTAATTCTAGATTTTTCCAGATCAATTTGGTCAATTTTTGACCATTTTTAGGTCAGTTTAGCTTACTATCTTTTAGGCGGTGGAAGGTTGGAATCACCTTCTAGAATTAAAAACCTTTTAAAAGGTGATGGTGCTGGCTTTGGCGGGACTTCTACATCAAAGGCCTTGGAAAAATCCTTCGCCATTTACAGTGCTTCAGCCATGGAAACTGGCTTGGCATTCTTCACCAAGATATTCAAAGGTTCATTCAGTCCCTGAATGAACCTCACCATTAGCTGTTCTTCATCTAGTGGTGGTGGCGAGTATTGGAGGAGGAGAGCAAACGCTTGGTGATATATTTCAATAGTTCTACTCCCCTGGGTTAACTCTAAGAATTCGTTCATCTTTGTTTCCAAAACGTCGGGAGGACAGAACCTCGTCCTTAGGTAAATTTTGAGATCATTCCATGTCTGGGTATTCCGATCCAGGCGGTTTGTCTCATAGTGGTTTCTTCGTGCCACTTTGGCTGTTTCTACTATCTTTAGCCTTGCAAGAGCCATTTTGCTCTTCTCATTGTACCCAGTGACATTGAAGTACTCTTTCATTGCTTTGATCCACTTCTCCATAGCCTCGCCCAAGTTTTCCCCTTCACCCTTGAAAGGTCCAGGCTGTGATCTATGAAGAGTTTTACAAACATCCAAGTCGAGCTCTTCCTCATCAAGTTAGGGGTTATCATTTCTACCATAAACGACCTCGATCCATGTTCGTATCAATATGAAAATTCTTGTTAAGTCCTTTATTTAGGATTCAAATCCGATTTTAGATTCAACTGATTCTGAGGTTCTTTAGATTGGTCAGCTCCTCAAAGAATCATGGGATAAACATATTCATATAGAACTCATTATTAGATAACAATTCAATCACAACATATCATTCATATCTTTAACACAATAAGGGTCCATTAGATCAAAATTTCCATTTGAACAGTCCTCCATGGGAATTTCAATTATACAGATTTTTAAGTTATCCCTTAACTTGATCCATTGGGTCAAGTGTTAACAGTAGCAATTTGTCAACACAATCCACTAATCTCATAGTGATTTGCTGAAGTCATTATCGTCATTCCAGTTACAAACATCATCACAGGGACTCATCCTATTCATCCTTATTGGGGTTTTGCTTAGCTTATCGCTTTTGAACCAAAATAAAAAATCATCATTTTTCAATCAGAATCCAAATCAACTCATCAATTCTCAACCAGAATTCTAAAATCATATCAACCACATTCGAATTCATCATCTGGATAGCATTTTTGCTTATAATTTCAAGATCTCAGATTTACTCGTATATATTGCCAATAAAGATCTGCAGTTATATCTTCGATATATATGGGTAGTCACGGTCCTTAGAACTATAAGGTAAATACCATCATGTCTAGGCCTCAAGCAAGTCGGGGATTCCATATAATTGTGGTACTCCCATCTGAAGACCTAATTACTAATTGCGGTACTCCCATCTGAAGACCCAATTACTAATTTATGAATTTCAGTCTGAATGACAATTTGTATGAATTTTATCACACAACTACAACCTTTTATTGCTACTTCATAAATTTTTTACATTTTTGGCTTCTCGATTGATCCACATTAGCCAATTTGCTCTGATACCAACTGAAAGATCGATGTTCCCTATGCACAACGAATTCAGGCCTAACCCCATCAGTCCAGCCTAACCCCATCCAGTCCTGTGGGTTAGTAGTGATGGGATCTAATTAGGCATTTTGTTAGGTTTTGTCTTGAGTACCAGGGAAAAGAGTTCCCAGGCCTCCTAGCTAGATATTCATGCAAACCTAAAGCTAGTCACACCACTTACACACCCAATATGAAATTGCCTTTTTCATAGATTCAGTTGTCTTTAAAACAATCATTTAATGAAATCATAGTGTCACTGATCATAATCCTCAAAATCTCTGGTTGAATCCTTATTTTCAATCATTTCTTCATCGGTGTACCTATGGCATCATTGGCAACCAGAACGCTCACCACCTTTCCACGTAGGGGCCTTTTTGATGGTTCCTAGCTCATAGTACTCGGTAATATATTCACATATCAAAATGGAATCTCCGTTGAAGATCAGCAAGATCAACCAACGGATTCATATAAAGGAGCCATGGACTCATCCGTTGAGGACCAGCAAGTTCAATCAACCAGATCCATGCCCGAATTTAGAAAACAATTCTTACTCCTTGTTCCAATATCTTCCACGATGCACGTGTGGGTATCTTCGACAACCCAGAGCCCAAGAACCATATGGTCAACACTCTCTAGGATCCTTCACAAGTCACCTAGCGCTTCACTCATAGGCCGCTTCCTTGGTCCCTCATCCACCGTACCACTAGAAGCGCACCATTTAAATCGAACTGAGGCTGGTCAAGACCTCAGCCGACCTTGCTATGCGAGACGTCTTCCATTGACTCTGCGCCGTCAACTGTTGCAACTTTAACAGATTAGGTCTCCACGATCTCATTCATAAGACGGTCAAAATGCTTCCCCAGCAATCTTAGCTTACATGGAGTTGTAAGCTTTCCTTTGGCTTGAAGGATTGAGGGTTCTACTCTTGTTTGAAGCAAGAGTGGCCCCACCAATTTCTTTGGAGAGGATTAGGCCAAAAACAATTGAATTATTAAGAAATTCAATGCTAATAAATGGCTCAGGACAGGAGCAGAGTAACAGTGCATTAACACCATTAAGCTTTTACAAAAGGAGGAGGCTTCTATTTATAGGAAAAAGTGAGCCTCTAACAAGGCAAACTGATTCTAGAATTTTCCAGATCAATTTGGTTAATTTTTGACCATTTTTAGGTCAGTTTAGCTTACTTTTTGGATCTAGTTGAAACATGAGAGAGGAGAGATAAAAATATCTTATTATTTTTTAGCTTAAAACTCATCCACACATGTGAAATAGGTGCCTCCTTCATGAGGGGAGATCCCCACATTGAGGTGTCAAAAATGCATCATTTTCTCTAAATATCTCTTAATTTTTAACTAATAAACCTTGTACTCAGTCAACTCTTCATCTTATGTGAGCATTTACTCATTTTTGGGGGTTTTCTTTTATTCTTTAATTTATCTCCTCCCTACATTTGGATTAATCTAATTGGTCCAAAGAAACCTTAATTGGACCATATTCTAAAAATTTCTGAAAAATTTGGACCCTTAGGCTTAGGTTCTTTTAACCTATTTTCAATTAAATCCAATTGCACATTGGAAAGTTCTTTTTGAATTTCTATTTCAGGGGAAACCATTTTAGACACTAGGAGGATTTTTATATCCAACAATATCTTACTTTTGAATTACCTCCATCTAGACATTTTCTCTCTCGAGGCCAAAATAGATAGAAACAAGATCTGCTATTATTCTGAAAAGGGGATCGATTACAGAGGGAGAAACTGGACATCTTGAGGGGCTGGGCAGGAATCTTACATCCTACCCCACTTAAAAAACACGAGATGTCCTCATCTCGCAGGTGGAGTATGATCTCTTTCATCTTCTTATTCTTCTTCAATCACTTCCAGCGTTACTGCCTTGAAAGTGGACGGCTGATTCGGGAACATCTATCTTTGACTTCCCCTATTTCAAGACAGAGGTCTTGCATTACTTTGGATTGAAACTGCGGGTTGGTTAGAGGGTCTACCACTGGGATTTCCTTGATTTTAGCGACGGAAAGAAACTTGATTACTTTGGAAGGAAGGAGCTGGAGTCTGGAATCTTGATCCTTGATTTCGATCCAAAAGGAGTTGGGCAATCCATACTGTGATGTCCAAATCCTTGACACTTATAGCATTTCACTCCCTTGTTCAAGGGTGGAACTTCTGAAGTTAATTCCAAGAGATTGAGTTTCAGGAAAAGGACATTTCTTCCATTCGCAAACTTTCCATATCTTGGGCTTGGTGACCCTGATATCTTTTAGGTGGTGGAAGGTTGGAATCCTTTTGAAAGGTGATGGTGCTGGATTCGGCAGGACTTTGACATCAAAAGCCTTGGCGAAATCCTTCGCCATTTGCAGTGCTTCAGCCATGGAAACTGGCTTGGCATTCTTCACTAGGATATTCAAAGGTTCATTCGAACTTGGCCATCAGTTGTTCTTCATCTAGCAGTGGCGTGAGTATTTGAGGAGAAGAGTGAATGCTTCGTGATATATTTCAATACTTCTGCTCCCCTAGGTTAACTCTAAGAATTTATTCATCTTTGTTTCCAAAAAGCTGGGAGGACAAAACCTTGTCCTTAGGTAAATTTTGAGATCATTCTATGTCTGGGTATTCCGATCAAGACGGTTTGTCTCGCAGTGGTTTCTCCATGCCACTCTGGCTGTTTCTACTATCTTCAGTCTTGGAAGAGCCATTTTGCTCTTCTCATTGTACCCAGTGACATCGAAGTACTCTTCCATTACTTTGATTCACTTCTCCACAGCCTCGCCCAAGTTTTCCCCTTCATCCTTGAAAGGTCGAGGCTACAATCTATAAAGAGTTTTATGAACATCTAAGTCAAGCTCTTCCTCATTGAGTTGGGGGTTATCATTTCTACCGACCTCGATCCATATTCCTATCAATATGAAAATTCTTGATAAGTCCTTTATTTATGATTCAAATCCGATTTTAGATTCAACTGATTCCGGGGTTCTTTAGATTGGTTAGCTCCTCACAGAATCATGGGATAAAGAGATTCATATAGAACTCATTATCAGATAACAATTCATTCATAATATATCATTCATATCTTTAACACAATAATGGTCCATTAGATCAAAATTTCCATTTGAACAGTCCTCCATGGGAATTTCACTTATATAGATTTTTAATTTGTCATCCCTTAACTTGATATCCACTGGGTCAAGTGATAAGAGTAGCAATTTGTCAGCACAATCCACTAATCTCATAGTGATTTGCTGAAGTCATTATCATCATTCGAGTTACAAACATCATCACAGGGACTCATCCCATTCATCCTCATTGTGGTTTTGCTGAGCTTATCGCTTTTCAACCAAAATTCACGAATCATCATTTTTCAATCAGAATCCAAATCAACTCATAAGTTCTCAACCAGAATTTTAAAATCATATCAACCACAGTCGAATTCATTATCTGGATAGCATTTTTGCTTATAATTTCAAGATCTTAGATTTACTCATATATATTGCCAGTAAAGAGCTGCAGTTATACCCTCGGTATATACGGGTAGTCACGGTCCTTGGAACTATAAGATAAATACCATCATGTCTAGGCCTCAAGCAAGTCAAGGATTCCATATAACTGCGGCACTCCCATCTGAAGACCCAATTACTAATTTATGAATTTTAGTCTGAATAATAATTTGTATGAGTTTTATTACACAATTATAACCTTTTAGTACTACTTCATAAATTTTTGACATTTTTGGCTTCTCGGTTGATCCACATTAGCCAATTTGCTCTGATACTAGCTGAAAGATCCCTGTCCCCTTCGTGCAACGAATTTAGGGGTACTAGCAGCGGAAGTAGCACTTCTTGCATGGGGCAGGGTCTCTCACTCGGGGCCTCGCCCATGGATATCTGGACAAGAGACTAATCCCTCGGTTTTTCCAAAACCGAGAACCCAAAAAAACTTTCCTTGCCCGAAAAGTACGGGCGATTCCTCTAGGATATTTTTACTTTAACGTAGTCAAAAGCCTTAACTAACTGAACTGATCTGACTGAACTCGTAAGTCCCATAGTTAGATCAAGGGAAAGATTGCACTTGGATCGTAGAGACCAACGCTTTTTTCCTCTCATTGAGAGGCACAGCCGTTGATTCTTTTCCATATAGTAATTTTTATGGGGATTTACTTCATCGATCGTACCATAACAGAATTGAGTCTCATTTTAGGGGTCCATCAGTCCAGCTAGTTCCCGTGGGTTAGCCAACTGCCCAACCACTGTAGTGATGGGATCCAATTAGGAATTTAGTTAGGTTTTGTCTCGGGTACTAGGGAAAAGAGTTCCCAAGCCCCCTAGCGAGATATTCATGCAAACTTAAAGCTAGTCACATCACTTACACACCCAATATGAAATTGCCTTTTTCACAGATTCAGCTGTCTTTAAAACAATCATTTAATAAAATCATAGTGTCATTGATCTTAATCCTCAAAATCTCCGATTGAATCCTTATTTCCAATCATTCCTTCATCGGTGTACTTATGGCATCATTGGCAACCAGAACGCTCACCACCTGTCCACTTAGGGGCCTTTTTGATGGTTCCTTTCTCATAGTACTCGGCAATATATTCACATATCAAAATATCCGTTGAAGATCAGCAAGATCAACCAACGGATCCATATAAAAGAGCCATGGACTCATCCGTTGAGGACTAGCAAGGTCAATCAACCAGATCCATGCCCTAATTCAGAAAACAATTCTTACTCCTTGTTCCAATATCTTCCACGACGCACGTGTGGGTATCTTCGGCAAGCCAGAGCCCGAGCACCGTAGGGTCAGCACCCTCTAGGATCATTCACAGGTCACCTAGCACTTCACTCATAGGCCGCTTCCTTGGTCCATCATCCACCGTACCACTGGAAGCTCACCATTTAAATCAAACTGAGGCTGGTCAAAACCTCAGCCGACCTTGTTACACGCGAGGCGTCCTCCTTTGACTCTGCGTCAGCAGCTGTGTTGAAACTTTAAAAGATTAGGTCTCCACGATCTCATTCACAAGACGGTCAAAATGCTTCCCCAGCAATCTTGACATAAAACAGTCATTTAAAAATAGGTCATAAATACAGTTTCTATAACGAAATCTCGTCTTTCCACATTGTTCCACATCAATCCACATTATTTAAATCACATCCATTTCATATGTATTCCCATTCTCATCCAATCACATCATTTTCATATGTATTCCCATTCTCATCCAATCACATCATTTTCATATGTATTCCCATTCTCATCTAATCACATCATTTTCATCTCATCACATCTTTCCTCATTTATCCTCATTAGATCTCATCCACTCGCATCTACTCATCTCCACATCTCATCACATCACATTCATTCACATCGCAATTCACATGACATCACATCACATCTCATTTATTCACATCACATTCATTTATATCCGTCACTTTCATTCTCATCACCATCCCATCACATACATTCTATCCACATAACATCTAATCACATCTATCCACATCATATCTCATTCATACACATCTCATCTCATTCATCCACATCCATCCAATCGTTCATATCTCATTCATACTACACATCTCATCTCATTCATTCACATCCATCCAATCGTTCACCTGGTACGACTACCCACATCTATTCATACATTCATATGTATCAGTTCACATCCACATATATTCACTTCACATCCATATATATTCATGTCACATCACATCTCTTTTCATCACATCACCTCTATTCATGTCACATCACCTCTATTCACATCACATCCATCCATCCATTCATTCACATCCATCTCATTCACATCCATCTCATTCACATCCATCTGATTCACACCACATCTCATCACATCTATTCACCTCATATCTCATCACCTCTATTCACATCTATTTCATAGAATTTTAGAGAATTCTAAATTTGGTATAAAGATTCTTTACACATCTATTTCATAGAATTTATTAAGAGAATTCTAATTTTGATATAAAGATTCTTTACACATCTATTTATGCATAAAAATCAACTTCAATGGGAATAACACTTTTATAAAAATCCTTTTATGCATCTATTTATGCATAAACTTTAATGAGAATAACACTTTTGGAAAAAAACATTCCTTTATGCATATGCATAAAAATGAGAATAACACTTTTGAAACAAAAATAAATCCTTTATGCATCTTTCTATGGATAAAATAAATTTTAATGAGAATAATACTTTTGAAATAAAAATAAAACCTTTATGCATCTTTCTATGCATAAAATCAATTTTAATAAGAATAACATTTTTGACCTAAAAATCAATCCTTTATGCATCTTTCTATGCATAAAATCAATTTTAATGAGAATATCACTTTTGAAATAAAAATAAATCCTTTATGCATCTTTCTATGCATAAAATCAATTTTAATGAGAATAACACTTTTATAATAAAAAAATTTCCATTATGCATCTTTCTATGCATAAAATCAAATTTATTAAAAATAACACTTTTATAATTAAAAAAATTTCATTATGCATCTTTCTATGCATAGAAATTATATTTAATGAAAATAACACTTTTATAATAAAAAAATTTTCATTTTGCATCTTTCTATGCCTAGAAATTAAATTTAATAAAAATAACACTTTTATAATAAAATAATTTTTATTATGCATCTTTCTATGCATAGAAATTAATTTTAATAATTAATATCAGTGATATCCATGCATATTCATAGGTGAATATGTACATGGAGTAGTTAGAATATTTCTTTTAGAATGCACAAACGGTGGGAATTACTCTTTTGGAATAACATAAAAATAATCTTTCTTTTCCACAAAATTTTGGAAAATTTTACCATAGCCTCCTTTGTATGGTTGACCATTTCTCATTTGTATCATTCTAATTTCAACTTAAATTAACCCAATCTAGATGTAAAGGACTCTATTCTACTCAATTTTTAAAATTCAAGAGAGTAAACAATAAGAAAGTTTAATTAATCATTTAACTAATCTTTTTAGGATTAAGAAAAGCTGAATTGTAAAGAAGAGAAGGGGGTGGTCTTTTCCTCAAAGGCATAGCATTTGAATTTAATTCATAGCATTTGAATTTAATTCAAGTAACTATAAAACAAGAAAATCAAGAAAACCATAGAGTTAAAATTAAAAAAGTAAGAAAATTTAGCTTACATGGAGTTGTAAGCTTTCCTTTGGCATGAGGGATTGAGGGTTCTACTCTTGTTTGAAGCAAGAGTGGCCACCAATTTCTTTGGAGACGATTAGGCCAAAAATAATTGAATTATTAAGAAATTCAATGTTAAATGGCTCAGGACAGGAGGATAGTAATAGTGCATAAACATCATTAAGCTTTTACAAAGGGGGAGGCTTCTATTTATAGGAAAAAATGAGCCTCTAACCAAGCATACTGATTCTAGAATTTTTAAGATCAGTTTGGTCAATTTTTGACTATTTTTAGGTCAGTTTAGCTTACTTTTTGGATCTAGTTGAAATAGGAGAGAGGAGAGATGAAAATATGTCATAGTTTTTTAGTTTAAAACTCCTCCACACATGTGAAATAGGTGCCTCCTTCATGAGGGGAGATCCCCACACTTAGGTGTCAAAAATGCATCATTTCCTCTAAATATCTCTCTTAATTTTTAACTAATAAACCTTTTACTCAGTTAACTCTTTATCTTATGTGAGCATTTACTCATTTTTGGGATTTTTTCTTTTATTCTTCAATTTATCTCCTCCCTACATTTGGATAATCTAATTGGTCCATAGGAACCTTAATTGGACCATAATCCAAAAATTTCTGAAAATTTGGACCCTTAGGCTAAGGTCCTTTTTACCTATTTTCAATTAATTCCAATTGCACATTGGAAAGTCCTTTTTGAATTTATGTTTAGGGGAAACCATTTTAGACACTAGGAGGATTTTTATATCCAAAAATATCTTAATTTTGAATTACCTCCCTCTAGATATTTTCTCTCTCCAGGAGGCCAAAATAGATAGAAATAAGATTTGTTATTATTCTTAAAAGGGGATTGATTACAGGGGGAGAAACTGGACATCTTGAGGGGCTGGGGAGGAATCTTACATCCTACCCCACTTAAAAAACGCGAGATGTCCTCATCTCGCAGGTGGAGTATGATCTCTTTCATCTTCTTCTTCTTCTTCTTCGATCACTTCCAGCGTAATTGCCTTGGAAGTGGACGGCCGATTTGGGAACATCTCTCTTTGACTTCCCCTATTCTGAGGTGGAGGTCTTGCATTACTTTGGATTGAAACTACGGGTAGGTTAGAGGGTCTACCTATGGGATTTCCTTGATTTTGGCGGAAAGAAATCTGATTACTCTCGAAGGAAGGAGCTGGAGTCTGGAATCTTGATCCCTGATTTCCCTGCCCCAAAAACCTTGATCCAAAAGGAGTTGGGCAATCCATACTGTGATGTCCAAATCCTTGACAGTTATAGCATTTCACTCCCTTGTTCAAGGGTTGAACTTCTGAAGTTGAATTCCAGGGGATTGAGTTTCGGGAAAAGGATATTTCTGCCATTCTGGAACTTCCCATATCCTAGGCTTGACCCTGATATCCTTTAGGCGATGGAAGGTTGGAATCACCTTCTAGAATTAAAAACCTTTTGAAAGGTAATGGTGCTGGATTTGCCCGGACTTTGACATCAAAGGCCTTGGTGGTGAAATCCTTCGCTATTTGCACTGCTTCAGCCATGGAAACTGGCTTGGCATTCTTCACAGGATATTCAAAGGTTCGTTCAGTCCCCGAATGAACCTAGCCATCAGTTGTTCTTCATCAAGTGGTGGCAAGTATTTTAGGAGGAGAGCGAACGCTTCATGATATATTTCAATAGTTCTGCTCCCCTGGATCAACTCTAAGAGTTCGTTCATCTTTGTTTCCAAAAAGCCGGGAGGACTGAACCTCGTCCTTAGGAAAATTTTGAGATCATTCCATGTCTGGGTATTCTGATCAAGACGGTTTGTCTCGCAGTGGTTTCTCCATGCCACTCTGACTGTTTCTACTATCTTCAGCCATGCAAGAGCCATTTTGCTCTTCTCATTGTACCCACTGACATCGAAGTACTCTTCCATTGCTTCGATCCACTTCTCTACAGCCTCGCCCAAGTTTTCCCCTTCATCGTTGAAAGGTCCAGGCTGCGATCTGTAAAGAGTTTTAAGAACATCAAAGTCGAGCTCTTCCTCATCGAGTTGGGGGTTATCATTTCTACCACGACGACCTCGATCCATGTTCCTATCAATACGAAAATTCTTGTTAAGTCCTTTATTTTTTCAAATCTGATTTTAAATTCAAGTGATTTTGGGGTTCTTTAGATTGGTTAGCTCCTCACAGAATCATAGGATAAAGATATTCATATAGAACTCATTATCAGATAACAATTCATCCAGAACATATCATTCATATGTTTAACACAATAATGGTCCATTAGACCGAAATTTCCATCTGAACAGTCCTCCATGGGAATTTCAATTATACAGGTTTTTAATTTGTCATCCCTTAACTTGATCCATAGGGTCAAGTGTTAACAGTAGCAATTTGTTAGCACAATCCACTAATCTCATAGTGCTTTGCTGAAGCCATTATCATCATTCCAGTTACGAACATCATCATAGGGACTCATCTCATTCATCCTCATTGTGGTTTTGCTGAGCTTATCGCTTTTCAACCAAAATTCAAGAATCATCATTTTTCAATCAGAATCCAAATCAACTCATCAGTTCTCAACTAGAATTTTAAAATCATTTCAACCACATTTGAATTCATCATCTGGATAGAATTTTTGCTTATAATTTCAAGATCTTAGAATTACTCGTATATAGTGCCAGTAAAGAGTTACACTTAACCCTCGATATATACGGGTAGTCACGGTCCTTGGAACTATAAGGTAAATACCATCATGTCTAGGCCTCAAGAAAGTCAGGGATTCCATATAATTGCGGTACTCCCATCTGAAGACCCAATTACTAATTTATGAATTTCAGCCTGAATAACAATTTGTATGAAATTATCACACAATTACAACCTTTTACTGCTACTTCATAAATTTTTGACATTTTTGGCTTCTCAATTCATTCACATTAGCCAATCTGCTCTGATACCAGGCTGAAAGATTCCTGTCCCCTCCGCGCAATGAAATCAGGGGTACTAGTAGCGGAAGTAGCACTTCTTGCGTGGGGCAGGGTCCCTCACTCGGGGCCTCGCCCACACGAATATCCAAAGAAGAGACTAATCCCTCGGTTCTTCCAAAACCGACGAACCTGGAAAAACTTCCCTCGCCCGGAAAGCACGAGCGATTCCTCCAGTATATTTTTACTCTAACGTAGTCAAAAGCCTTAATTAACTGAATTGATGTGACCGAGCCCATAAGTCCCATAGACTGATCAAGGAAAAGATTTCACTTGGATCATAGAGACCAACGCACAGCTGTTGATTCTTTTCCATAGAACACCCAATATGAAATTGCCTTTTTCACAGATTTAGCTGTGTTTAAAACAATCATTTAATAAAATCATAGTGTCACTGATCATAATCCTCAAAATCTCTGGTTGAATCCTTAATTCCAATCATTCCTTCATCGGTGTACCTATGGCATCATTGGCAACCAGAACGCTCACCACCTATCCACTCAGGGGCCTTTTGGATGGTTCCTAGCTCATAGTACTCGGCAATATGTTCACATATCAAAATGGAATCTCCATTGAAGATTAGCAAGATCAGCCCAACGGATCTATATAAATCTCTATTCACATCTATTTCATAGAATTTAAGAGAATTTTAATTTTGATATAAAGATTCTTTACGCATCCATTTATGCATAAAAATCAACTTCAATGGAAATAACACTTTTATAAAAATCCTTTTATGCATCTATTTATGCATAAAAATCAACTTTATGAGAATACCACTTTTGAAATAAAAATAAATCCTTTATTCATCTTTCTATGCATACAATCAATTTTAATTAGAACACTTTTGAAATAAAAATAAAACGTTTATGCATCTTTCTATGCATAAAATAAATTTTATTGAGAATAACACTTTTGAAATAAAAATAAATTCTTTATGCATCTTTCTATGCATAAAAGCAATTTTCATGAGATTAACACTTTCAAAATAAAAATAAATCCTTTATGCATCTTTCTATGCATAAAAGCAATTTTAATGAAAATAACACTTTTGAAATAAAAATAAATCCTTTATGCAGCTTTCTATACATAAAATCAAATTTAATGAGAATAACACTTTTGAAATAAAAATAAATCCTTTATGAATCTCTCTATGCATAAAATCAATTTTAATGAGAATAACACTTTTGAAATAAAAATAAATCCTTTTTGCATCTTTCTATGCATAAAATCAATTTTAATGAGAATATCACTATTGAAATAAAAATAAATCCTTTATGCTTCTTTCTATGCATAAAATCAATTTTAATAAAAAACACTTTTATAATTAAAAAAATTTCCATTATGCATATTTAGACTATGCATAGAAATTATATTTAATGAAAATCATACTTTTATAATAAAAAATATTTCATTATGCATATTTCTATGCATAGAAATTAAATTTAATGAAAATAACACTTTTATAATAAAATAATTTTTATTATGCATCTTTCTATACATAGAAATCAATTTTAATAATTAATATCAGTGTGATGTCCATGCATATTCATAGGTGAATATATACATGGAGTAATTAGAATATTTCTTTTAGAATGCACAAATGGTGGGAATTACTCTTTTGGAATAACATAAAAACAAACTTTCTTTTCCATAAATTTTTGGTAAATTTTGCCATAACCTCCTTTGTATGGCTGACCATTTCTCATTTTTATCATTTTAATTTTAACTTAAATTAACCCAATCTAGATGTATAGGACTCTATTCTACTCAATTTTTAGAATTCAAGAGAGTAAACAATAAGAAAAGTTTAATTAATCATTTAACTAATCTTTTTAAGATTAAGAAAGGCTGAATTGTAAAGAAGAGAAGGGGGTGGCCTTTTCCTCAAAGGCATAGCATTTGAATTTAATTCAAGTAACTATAAAACAAGAAAATCAAGAAAACCATAGATTTAAAATTAAAAAAGTAAGAAAATTTAGCTTACAAGGAGTTGTGAACTTTCCTTTGGCTTGAGGGATTGAGGGTTCTACTCTTGTTTGAAGCAAGAGTGGCCACCAATTTCTTTGAAGAGGATTAGGCCAAAAAACAATTGAATTATTAAGAAATTCTTTGTTAAATGGCTCAGGACGACACGACAGAGTAACAGTGCATAAACACCATTAAGCTTTTACAAAGGGGGAGGCTTCTATTTATAGGAAAATGTGAGCCTCTAACCAAGCAAACTGATTCTAGAATTTTTCAGATCAGTTTGGTCAATTTTTTGACCATTTTTAGGTTAGTTTAGCTTACTTTTTGGATCTAGTTGAAACAGGAGAGAGGAGAGATGAAAATATCTCATTATTTTTTAGTCTAAAACTCCTCCACACATGTGGAAGGTCGATTTGGGAACATCTCTCTTTGACTTCCCCCATTCTGAGGTGGAGGTCTTGCATTACTTTGGATTGAAACTACAGGTAGGTTAGAGGGTCTACATATGGGATTTCCTTGATTTTGGCTGAAAGAAACCTGATTACTCTCGAAGGAAGGAGCTGGAGTCTGGAATCTTGATCCCTGATTTTCCTGCCCCAAAAACCTTGATCCAAAAGGAGTTGGGCAATCCATACTGTGATGTCCAAATCCTTGAAAGTTATAGCATTTCACTCCCTTGTTCAAAGTTCAAGGGTAGAACTTCTGAAGTTAAAAAGGACATTTCTGCCATTCTGGAACTTCCCATATCCTAGGCTTGACCCTGATATCCTTTAGGCGATGGAAGGTTGGAATCACCTTCTGGAATTAAAAATCTTTTGAAAGGTAATGGTGCTGGATTTGCCCGGACTTTGACATCAAAGGCCTTGGTGGCGAAATCCTTCGCTATCCACACTGCTTCAGCCATGGAAACTGGCTTGGCATTCTTCACCAGGATATTCAAAGGTTCGTTCAATCCTCGAATGAACCTATCCCCATGAGTTGTTCTTCATCAAGCGGTGGCAAGTATTTTAGGCGGAGAGCGAATGCTTCATGATATATTTCAATACTTCTGCTCCCTTGGGTCAACTCTAAGAGTTCGTTCATCTTTGTTTCCAAAAAGCCGGGAGGATTGAACCTCGTCCTTAGGAAAATTTTGAGATCATTCCATGTCTGGGTATTCTAATCAAGACGGTTTGTCTCGCAGTGGTTTCTCCATGCCACTTTGACTGTTTCTACTATCTTCAGCCTTGCAAGAGCCATTTTGCTCTTCTCATTGTACCCAGTGACATCGAAGTACTCTTTCATTGCTTCGATCCACTTCTCTACAACCTCGCCCAAGTTTTCCCCTTCATCGTTGAAAGGTCCAGGCTGCGATCTGTAAAGAGTTTTAAGAACATCAAAGTCGAGCTCTTCCTCATCGAGTTGGGGGTTATCATTTCTACCACGACAACCTCGATCCATGTTCCTATCAATATGAAAATTCTTGTTGTCGTTTATTTATGATTCAAATCCGATTTTAGATTCAAGTGATTCTGGGGTTCTTTAGATTGGTTAGCTCCTCACAGAATCATGGGATAAAGATATTCATATAGAACTCATTATCAGATAACAATTCATTCAGAACATATCATTCATATGTTTAACACAATAATGGTCCATTAGACCAAAATTTCCATCCGAACAGTCCTCCATGGGAATTTCAATTATACAGGTTTTTAATTTGTCATCCCTTAACTTAATCCATTGGGTCAAGTGTTAACAGTAGCAATTTGTCAGCACAATCCACTAATCTCATAGTGATTTGCTGAAGCCATTATCGTCATTCCAGTTACGAACATCATCACAGGGACTCATCTCATTCATCCTCATTGTGGTTTTACTGAGCTTATCGCTTTTCAACCAAAATTCAAGAATCATCATTTTTCAATCAGAATCCAAATAAACTCATCAGTTCTCAACCAAAATTTTAAAATCATTTCAACCACATTTGAATTCATCATCTGGATAGAATTTTTGCTTATAATTTCAAGATCTTAGATTTACTCGTATATACTGCCACTAAAGAGTTACCCTTATACCCTCGATATATACGGGTAGTCACGGTCCTTAGAACTATAAGGTAAATACCATCATGTCTAGGCCTCAAGAAAGTCGGGGATTCCATATAATTACGGTACTCCCATCTGAAGACCCAATTACTAATTTATGAATTTTAGCCTGAATAACAATTTGTATGAAATTATCACACAATTACAACCTTTTACTGCTACTTCATAAATTTTTGACATTTTTGGCTTCTCGGTTGATCCACATTAGCCAATTTGCTCTGATACCAGGCTGAAAGATTCCTGTCCCCTCTGCGCAATGAAATCAAGGGTACTAGTAGTGGAAGTAGCACTTCTTGCGTGGGGCAGGGTCCCTCACTCGGGGCCTCGCCCACACGAATATCCAAAGAAGAGACTAATCCCTTGGTTCTTCCAAAACCAACGAACCTGGAAAAACTTCCCTCGCCCGGAAAGCACGAGCGATTCCTCTTGTATATTTTTACTCTAACGTAGTCAAAAGCCTTAACTAACTGAACTGATGTGACCGAGCTCATAAGTCCCAGAGACAGATCAAGGAAAAGATTTCACTTGGATCATAGAGACCAACGCTTTTTTCCTCATTGAGAGGCACAGCCGTTGATTCTTTTCCATAGAACACCCAATATGAAATTACCTTTTTCACAGATTTAGCTGTCTTTAAAACAATCATTTAATAAAATAATAGTGTCATTGATCATAATCCTCAAAATCTCTGGTTGAATCCTTAATTCCAATCATTCCTTCATCGGTGTACCTATGGCATCATTGGCAACCAGAATGCTCACCACATGTCTACTCAGGGGCCTTTTGGATGGTTCCTAGCTGATAGTACTTAGCAATATGTTCACATATCAAAATGGAATCTCCATTGAAGATCAGCAAGATCAACCAACGGATCTATATAAACCTCTATTCACATCTATTTCATAGAATTTAAGAGAATTCTAATTTTGATATAAAGATTCTTTACGCATCCATTTATGCATAAAAATCAACTTCAATGGAAATAACACTTTTAAAAAAATCCTTTTATGCATCTATTTATGCGTAAAAATTAACTTTATGAGAATACCACTTTTGAAATAAAAATAAATCCTTTATTCATCTTTCTATGCATAAAATCAATTTTAATGAGAATACTTTTGAAATAAAAATAAATCCTTTATGCATCTTTCTATGCATAAAATAAATTTTATTGAGAATAACACTTTTGAAATAAAAATAAATCCTTTATGCATCTTTCTATATGCATAAAAGCAATTTTAATGAGATTAACACTTTCAAAATAAAAATAAATCCTTTATGCATCTTTCTATGCATAAAAGCAATTTTAATGAAAATAACACTTTTGAAATAAAAATAAATCCTTCATGTAGCTTTCTATACATAAAATCAAATTTAATGAGAATAACACTTTTGAAATAAAAATAAATCCTTTATGAATCTCTCTATGCATAAAATCAATTTTAATGAGAAATAACACTTTTGAAATAAAAATAAATCCTTTTTGCATCTTTTTATGCATAAAATCAATTTTAATGAGAATATCACTATTGAAATAAAAATAAAGCCTTTATGCTTCTTTCTATGCATAAAATCAATTTTAATGAAAAACACTTTTATAATTAAAAAATTTTTCCATTATGCATATTTCTATGCATAGAAATTATATTTAATAAAAATCACACTTTTATAATAAAAAACATTTCATTATGCATATTTCTATGCATAGAAATTAAATTTAATGAAAATAACATTTTTTTAATAAAACTATTTCTATTATGCATCTTTCTATGCATAGAAATCAATTTTAATAATTAATATCAGTGTGATGTCCATGCATATTCATAGAGGTGAATATGTACATGGAGTAATTAGAATATCAGTGTGATGTCCATGCATATTCATAGAGGTGAATATGTACATGGAGTAATTAGAATATTTCTTTTAGAATGCACAAATGGTGGGAATTACTCTTTTGGAATAACATAACAACAAACTTTTGGAATTACTCTTTTGGAATAACATAAAAACAAACTTTCTTTTCCACAAATTTTTGGTAAATTTTGCCATAACCTCCTTTCTATGGCTGACCATTTCTCATTTTTATCATTCTAATTTCAACTTAAATTAACCCAATCTAGATGTATAGGACTCTATTCTACTCAATTTTCAGAATTCAAGAGAGTAAACAATAAGAAAAGTTTAACTAATCATTTAACTAATCTTTAGGATTAAGAAAGGCTGAATTATAAAGAAGAGAAGGGGGTGGCCTTTTCCTCAAAGGCATAGCATTTGAATTTAATTCAAGTAACTATAAAACAAGAAAATCAAGAAAACCATAGATTTAAAATTAAAAAAGTAAGAAAATTTAGCTTACAAGGAGTTGTAAACTTTCCTTTGGCTTGAGGGATTGAGGGTTCTACTCTTGTTTGAAGCAAGAGTGGCCACCAATTTCTTTGAAGAGGATTAGGCCAAAAAACAATTGAATTATTAAGAAATTCTTTGTTAAATGCCTCAAGATGATAGGACAGAGTAACAGTGCATAAACACCATTAAGCTTTTACAAAGGGGGAGGCTTCTATTTATAGGAAAATGTGAGCCTCTAACCAAGCAAACTGATTCTAGAATTTTCTAGATCAGTTTGGTCAATTTTTTGACCATTTTTAGGTTAGTTTAGCTTACTTTTTGGATCTAGTTGAAACAGGAGAGAGGAGAGATGAAAATATCTCATTATTTTTTAGTCTAAAACTCCTCCACACATGTGGAAGGCCGATTTGGAAACATCTCTCTTTGACTTCCCCTATTCTGAGGCAGACTTGTGGATTGAAACTGTGGGTTGGTTAGAGGGTCTACCTCTAGGATTTCCTTGATTTTGGTGGAAAGAAACTTGATTACTCTGGAAAGAAGGAGCTGGAGTCTGGAATCTTGATCCCTGATTTTCCTGCCCCAAAAACCTTGATCCAAATGGAATTCGGCAATCCATACTGTGATGTCCAAATCCTTCAGAGTTATAGCATTTCACTCCCTTGTTCAAGGGTAGAACTTCTGAAGTTGAATTCCAGGGGAGTAAGTCTCGAGAAAAGGACATTTCTTCCATTCTAAAACTTCACATATCCTGGGCTTGACCCTGATATCTTTTAGGCAGTGGAAGGTTGGAATCACCTTCTGGAATAAAAAACCTTTTGAAAGGTGATGGTGCTGGATTCGGGGAGACTTTGACATCAAAGGCCTTGGCGAAATCCTTCGCCATCCGCACTGCTTCAGCCATGGAAACTAGCTTGGCATTCTTCACGAGGATATTCAAAGGTTAGTTCGGTCCCTGAATGAACCTGGCCATTAGCTGCGAGCGGTGGCGAGTATTTTAGGAGGAGAGCAAATGCTTGGTGATATATTTCAATAGTTGTGCTCCCCTGGGTTAACTCTAAGAATTTGTTCATCTTTGTTTCCAAAAAGCCGGGAAGACAGAACCTCGTCCTTAGGTAAATTTTGAGATCATTCCATGTCTGGGTATTCTGATCCACACGGTTTGTCTCGTAGTGGTTTCTCCATGCCACTCTGGCTATTTCTACGATCTTCAGCCTTGCAAGAGCCATTTTGCTCTTCTCATTATACCCAGTGACATCGAAGTACTCTTCCATTGCTTCGATCCACTTCTCCAGAGCCTCGCCCAAGTTTTTCCCTTCACCCTTGAAAGGTCCAAGCTGCGATCTCTGAAAGAAACCTGATTACTCTGGAAGGAAGGAGCTCGAGTCTGGAATCTTGATCCCTCATTTCCCTGCCCCGAAAACCTTGATCCAAAAGGAGTTGGGCAATCCATACTGTGATGTCCAAATCCTTGACAGTTATAGCATTTCACTCCCTTGTTCAAGGGTGGAACTTCTAAGGTTGAATTCTAAGGGATTGAGTTTCGGGAAAAGGACATTTCTTCCATTCTGGAACTTCCCATATCCTAGGCTTGACCTTGATATCTTTTAGGCGGTGGAAGGTTGGAATCACCTTCTGGAATAAAAAACCTTTTGAAAGGTGATGGTGCTGGCTTCGGCGGGACTTTGACATCAAAGGCCTTGGCGAAATCCTTCGCCATCCGCACTGCTTCAGCCATGGATATTCAAAGGTTCGTTCAGTCCTCGAATGAACCTGGCCATTAGCTATTCTTCATCCACGGTGGCGAGTATTTAAGGAGAGTGAACGCTTCGTGATATATTTCAATAGTTCTGCTCCCCTCGGTTAACTCTAAGAATTCGTTCAGCTTTGTTTACAAAAAGCCGAGAGGACAGAACCTCGTCCTTAGGTAAATTTTAAGATCATTCCATGTATGGGTATTCCGATCCAGATGGTTTATCTCACAGTGGTTTCTCCATGCCACTCCGGCTGTTTCTACTATCTTCAGCCTTGCAAGAGCCATTTTGCTTTACTCATTGTACCCAGTGACATCGAAGTACTCTTCCATTGCTTTGATCCACTTCTCCACAGCCTCGCCCAAGTTTTCCCCTTCACCCTTGAAAGGTCCAGGCTTCGATCTATGAAGAGTTTTACGAACATCCAAGTCGAGCTCTTCCTCATCGAGTTGGGGGTTATCATTTCTACCACGATGACCTCCATCCATGTTCCTATCAATATGAAAATTCTTGTTAAGTCCTTTATTTATGATTCAAATCCGATTTTAGATTCAACTGATTCTGGGGTTCTTTAGATTGGTCAGCTCCGCACAGAATCATGGGATAAAGATATTCATATAAAACTCATTATCAAATAACAATTCATTCAAAACATATCATTCATATCCTTAACACAATAATGGTCCATTAGACCAAAATTTCCATCTGAATAGTCCTCCATGGGAATTTCAATTATACAAATTTTTAATTTGTCATCCCTTAACTTGATCCACTGGGTCAAGTGTTAACAGTAGCAATTTGTCAGCACAATCCACTAATCTCATAGTAGTGATTTGCTGAAGTCATTATCATCATTCGAGTTTACGAACATCATCACACAGGGACTCATCCCATTCATCCTCATTGTGGTTTTGCTCAGCTTATCGCTTTTCAACCAAAATTCAGGAATCATTATTTTTCAATCAGAATCCAACTCATCAGTTCTCAACCAGAATTTTAAAATCATATCAACCACATTCAAATTCATTATGTGGATAGCATTTTTGCTTATAATTTCAAGATCTTATATTTACTCGCATATATTGCCAATAAAGAGCTGCAGTTATACCCTCGGTATATATGGGTAGTCACGGTCCTTGGAACTATAAGGTAAATACCATCATGTCTAGGCCTCAAGCAAGTCGGGGATTCCATATAATTGCGATACTCCCATCTAAAGACCCAATTACTAATTTATGAATTTCAGTCTGAATAACAATTTGTATGAATTTTATCACACAATTACAACCTTTTACTGCTACTTCATAAATTTTTGACATTTTTGGCTTCTCAGTTGATCCACATTAGCCAATTTGCTCTGATACCAGCTGAAAGATCCCTGTCCCCTCCGTGCAATGAATTCAGGGGTACTAGCAGCGGAAGTAGCACTTCTTGTGTGGGGCAGGGTCCCTCACTCAGGGCCTCGCCCACGGATATGCGGACAAGAGACTAATCCCTCGGTTCTTCCAAAACCAAACCCGAAAAAACTTCCCTTGCTTGGAAAGCATGGGCGATTCCTCCAAGATATTTTTACTCTAAAGTAGTCAAAAGCCTTAACTAACTGAACTGATCTGACCGAACTCGTAAGGAAAAGATTGCACTTGGATCATAGAGACCAACGCTTTTTTCCTCATTGAGAGGCACAGCCGTTGATTCTTTTCCATAGAATAATTTTTATGGGGATTTACTTCATCTATCGTACCATAACAGAATTGAGTCTCATTTTAGGGATCCATCAGTCCAACCTAACCCCATCCAGTCTCGTGAGTCATTAGGGGAAGGTTGAGGTCTATGGGGGCCCTTTAAGCTACCATGAGATTAAGGAGATGATTAGTGTGAAGGCCAATAGGAAAAATACATGTGTACAAAAATGTTGGGTTGATTAAGACCCTAAATCTTGTGGTCAAAGGTGGAATCTTACCTTTTTCAGATCTGCCAGCAAAGAAAATCTTCAATATCTTTTTTTAAAATATTTTTTTAAAGGAAAAGTTTCAAAAAGTTACCCCCCCTCACTTCCCTCTTCCCTCCAAAAGTAGGGACGTGTTTCTCTCTCCTCCCTTTTAGACTAACCCACTTTCCCCATCTACCACTCACTGCACCCTCACTTGCAGCCCTATCTTCATCTCCAACTTGAGGAAAGCTCTTTGCTACCACCTACTCAGAGAAAGCTCTGTTATCAGCCTCTTTCTCTCTCTAGAGGAAGCTCTGTTATCAGACTCTGTCTCTCTCTCTCTCTCTCTCTCTCTCTCTCTCTCTCTGTGCAAGCAAGCACCTAATGCAATCTCTCATTAGCTTTCTTTTGAGGAAAGCTCTTTGCTACCAGCTACTCAGAGGAAGCTATGTTATCAGCCCTTTTCTCTCTCTCTCTAGAGGAAGCTCTGTTATCAGACTCTCTCTCTCTCTCTCTCTCTCTCTCTCTCTCTCTCTCTCTCTCTCTCTCTCTCTCTCTGCATGCAGGCACCTAATGCAATCTCTCATTTGCTTTCTTTTGAAGGTTTAGCTTTCTGTGTGTGTGTGTGTGCATGTGTGTGTGTGTGTGTGTGTGTGTGTGTGTATGGATTTGCAGCAAACTTCTTTGAAGCTTTAGCTAGCTCTCTCTCTCTCTCTCTCTCTGAGCAGGTATTTGCTTTTTTTTTTTCATATTCTTAACATTCACTTTCTTTTCATTTGGGCCATCTATGGCTCTTCAGTGTGTACGCAGGCCATCATCCACTATCGAGTCCATGGCTATTTCCAAAGTACAGGATGATGAAGGTTATTGGATTCCTACCGTTTTTAAGCGATTCATGTGGATAACAATGCATCCCAGTTTGAGGGGTGCACACAAGGTTCCTCGAAGGCACATGGCTTCCACAAGCCATCATTCACTGGAAAGGAAGGATCTTAGAATTCAAAGTTTGCAACAAGGATGGAAAGCGGCTTGCAAAGGTGCAACATGTTTACACCTCAAGCCAAATACATCTTGAAGATGAGAACTCACCACGGTTCCCCACTAACTGTAAGTTTCATAACTTGTTTAATGTTTCTTTGCTTTAGAGAAATGCTTGCATGAAGACTATGTGAATATCAAGAACTCCAATGTATTCTATTGTATACAGATGTTTTCCCTTCAACATGTGTGGAATGGCATCCTCTAGAATGTTTTACAGGGACCTTCGAAGCATGTCATGTTGATCTAGGTAGGCTTATGTATGCTGGGAAAACAAGTTCCGAACTTGCAAATAGAGGAGTATTTTTCATTGCTGCAACATATGTTGTGCCACAGAGGGGAAGGCTTGGAGCACTTGAGCCAATTTCTCCTCCTGCACTAAATAGCCCGGAATGGCCCATTCCAGACCCCACCACAATGGAGAGCTTTCAGCGCAGGATTTTCCATGACATTCAGTCAAGCCTAAAGGCTGCATATGGATCCCACAGGATAAGTGTATCTCTTTTCATGCCTTTACATGTGTTTATTACTATTTTCAAAGCAGGCAAGTTCCATCGCACCCCAACAATGTGGATAAGCAAAGATGGGGCCTTTGAAGCTCTAGATACATTTCTAAAAGGCGATTGGACCACCAAGGTGGCAGAACATCAGGGCGATGTAATAAAGTGCTCAGCCTGTCAATGGTAAGATGCAAGTATCAGATAGGCAAGCAAAATCTAACTATGGTGTACCCTATTAGAAGGTGGAAATGCTCACATGGTGAATGGGAGGCTTTGGACTCTGATCTCTATGCTAGGGAGGAGGTAGAACTTCATATTGAAGTTCACCCAGGAGAGGAGCATACAGTGGTAGTTAATGAGATGATTGGAATTTTGCTCAGTTGAGAGATCGTATTGTCATGTCCTTTAATGTAAGGAACCAATTCAAGTTTGTTGTTTCTAATCGACCCATGCGTCATAGGTCAGAGAAACATACTTTCTGTGTGTCATTGGAGCCCCCTAGGGTCCTTAGCTTGAAAGACTGTTAAGTTGCAGACTTAGGTAACATTTTGAGTGATTTTGGGCGATAATTTGTAGCGGTGTACTTTTGAATACAAAATTATTGATTGCACCATAGTCCCAATGTCCTCTGTATTTCACTGCAATTTGGATTTTAATTTTGTTAATTTTAAAATTTTTAAGTATGTTCTATAAATTTATTAAATGTTATAGTGGAATGCTTTATAAGAATAGGTTTTGCTCTATAAAGCTCATTTCATTCTTAAGATCTTGCAGTTTCTATTTCCCTTCAATATCCCGCCATGGCTTCAAGATCTAACTCGCTACGCGCAAAGCTTGAGAAAATTGGGCTCTCAGCAGCAGGTGCAGGTGAGAACATCGCCATTTTTGAGGGGGTGATTGATATGCAGAAAACTATAGACCTTCATGCAGAGGCTTTTCAAGAGCAGGTCTAGTACATGAATGATGTAGTGGCACAATATGTCGTGCAATTGCCTGAATCCACCACTAAATGGGTTCCACTGGACTTAATCAGGCATCTGTACCATGGTGACAAGTCGTTCCGATTCAGGCTCAACCGATTTTTGAAAGGGCTTACATCTAGCAATTATAGGGTCGAAGATGATGACACCGTTTATGAATTACAGGTTGGTAATGTAGGCACCACCTTCCTTTCATGGGATATGACGTTAGCACTGTTTCTGCAAGAAGCCAGGGATACAAAAAAAAAGAAGGGAAAGGCAGTGAGTAAAGAAGTAGCTCTTGTGAAGCCTATCCAAAGGCGAGGTGGAAGAGGTTTTCTCAGAAGTAGCTCTTGTGAAGGAATCCAAAGGCGAGGTGGAAGAGGTTTTCTCAGAAGAAGCTGAAGCGTCCATGGCCTTGGTGCTTCTCCAACAAGGGTCAGCTGAGGATGAAGAGCTTTATCGTGACCTCGAAGGGGATGAAATTGTGGAAGAGATCCCTGAGTTGGATGTAACCACTTTGAATCCCATCATCATGGATAACAAGGAATTTCTTTTCCTTGATGACATTTGTAAATCCTTGGGGTTAAGGGAGGATGAGGCCCTAAGCATATTAGCAATTGGGTCTGGTTTTTGCAAAGAAGACACACTTGAGCAACAGACTACAGGTGTACAGATTGATTTTGATGACCATGATCTTACCAAAGCGCTAGCATTCCAAGGTTATGATATAGAACGTACAATTGAGGAAACTGTTTCCAATGCTCTTGTTGCTATAGAAAATGTAGCAGCAGAGTATGAAAGTGTCCCTCAAGAAGCATTTCAACCACATAAGCGCTTGCATGTAGATACATCAGTTGAGCAGCATGGAAGCAGTATAGACATATGCAACCCACACATTAGCCAATGTGATGATGACATTGAGGTGGGGTTAAATCAAAGTTGTGCCTTCATATTTATAAGTGAGTTATTACTAACACCTGATTTTTTTCTCTTGTAGAAAGCTTATATTTTTGACAAGTTTGCTGCACGTGGAGGTGGAGTTCGTGTGCAATCCGATGGACGAGACACCTCCCTGATTCATTACCTTCCTAGCCTCTCTCCATCATTTATTCGAGTAATCCATTTAGAGTACTCTTAGGAGACACAAGCAGAGCTCATCAAGTGTAAAGCTCTAAGTGGGGTTCTCACCAAAGATGGGCTAGCAAATAATGCAAACAAATGTATACTTATTAGCAGCAGCAGGGAGGCAGCTATGTATACATTTGCAGGCAACTACACCAGCTATGTGCTAAGCCATTGTGCTACATCAATCTCCAAAGGTGTAACCAATCCTATTATTATAGAGAAAGCCACGTAGAGTGACGAAGCTAAAGAAGCTCTCAGAAATCTTCTCAGGAACTTGTAATTTTCTTTCTACGAAATCAATACAAAATGTATACTTTTTTAATTGTAATGTTTCTAAGAAGTCTGAACCATTTCTCTTGTTTATTTGTTGTGTCAGCACTGTGCCCTATAAACTTTTGGCAGGCATGTGAATGTGTAGGAAATTTCATTGATAATGATCAAATATTTGTTCTTTGAATGTCACTTAACATCCAGCTGAAATCTGGTAGTACAAAATCTGAACAATTTTAAAAAAATTAAATTTTTTTAATGTTTTGGGATGTTTGTAAGCATATTTTTCATCAAAAAAGTGCACATAATGCTGGAAAGAGTCCAAAAATTAAAAAAAAGGCTGTGCGCTACGGCGCGAATTTATGCCTTTCAAAGTGCAGGCCAGGCTTGAATTCGCGCCGTAGCGCACAGCCTTGTTTTGATCATTTTTTCACACATTAATGCATTGTGTGCACTTTTTTTGATGATTACTCTGCCTAGAAACATAAAAAAAAAGAAAACTGTTGCTTTTTTTAAAAATGTTCTATCTAATGCCAGACTTCACCAGGTGATTTTGAGCCCCAAATAACTTTTTTTTTTGTCCCTGAGCTTTTCTAAGGCCTTATTGAGCTTTAAGCCTTTTTTTTGGACCTAAAATAAATTCAATTTAATTTTGTTTCTACACTATGTAAGGATCCTTTGTTCAATGCCAACAACAATACCACATATAACAAGATAATGTTTCACAATCACCTTATCAATAATATAAATTTTGTTCCTGTTTAACTAAGGCTCTTAATACATGATCAACAGTTTTACCCATTCAAACAACAGTACAAGAAATGAAATGTCTGCTTTTATAACACAGTTGAAACAAATGAATACGTTGGTTAACGAGTCATTGACAATATCTTATAGATTCAAAAAAATGTATTACAATGTCGAGATTACAAAAGGCACAAAGGTCGCCGCCTAAATTCTTAATCCTATCCTATAAAGCCTTCCTTATGGAGCGCTTTATCCTGACGTAAACGTAGTGCAAGTGCCATGTCAACAGGCTTTAGGGTCACCCTTTTGGCGTGAGCATGGCACAGCACCGAATCTTGAAACAGACAGACCAAAATTGTTTCTGACGCCTCTTGGAGGGCCTCCCTAGTGCCGTACTCTGTACCCGAGTGACCCTGTCACTGTACTTGTCGATGACTTCTTTTACAACTCTTGCAAAAGGGGCCTTTGCCATGATGGGGTCTATGCTCTTTTGGTACTTTCTGATTTCTCGTAGAGCCACGGTCCCTGGTTTCCATCTTCTCTTCTTGTTGGCTACAGGGGGTGGTGGTGGATGCAACCTCTCTTCCCATGGTTGTCTATCATTTCTAAATTTTTTTCACCTTTCTTGCTCGGCTGGATCTAGATTTAGTCTTCTTTTACTTGCTTCTGCCTTCTTCTTTTCTTGTTCTTGTTTTAATCTGCGTGCTTCTTGAATTCTTTGTTCCCGTCTTTCCCTCTCCCTTTGCTCCTCCTGCTCCAGTCTTTCCCTCTCCCTTTGCTCCTCCTGCTCCAGTCTTTCCCTCTCCCTTTGCTCCTCTACTTGTCGTCGATCCTCCTCTTCCATCTCCACCTCTTGCTGCCTATTTGCACGTTCCTTCTTTCTCTTGACACGAATCTTTATTCTTTGTTTTTTAGGTGGAGACGGGGGCTGACGCCTCTCAAGTTCCTCATGTAGTGTTTATGCTAAGAGCCTATCCTGCTCTTCACGATGGCTTATTTCCTCTGCTTCATAGAAGTCAGCAGCCTGTTGATACTGCTCTTGCTCAATACACAGAAGTGCTTCCTGGTCTTCCTCAAATGCGACCCTTAGCTCCTCTTCTAGCTGCTGAGGGAATAGGGCTTGCTGTTGCTCTCTTCTTCTATGCTCCTCCTCATCAATCTGGCATTGTTGCTCTTCCAGCACACGCTCCTGCTACTCAGCCTCTGAGAGAGGGGGAATGGTGTACGCGCGGCTCTAAATGAGCCGGTGTCTCCAGGCTGCTTGGAGGCATCCTCAATATTGTCCAGTCCTGAAAACACATCCGGCTGTACATCTTCCTGTCGGGTCTCTACCTCTCTGTCCATGCTTGTATGCTTCTTTTTGATACGTTTTTGCACTTGATGAAATGCTTATGCCGCGGCGACTGCGTGTATCAAGTTGTGTGCACTAGACGGTACGTTTGGGTTCTCAGTTTTGCGTGCAGTGTGCTTAGTTCTAGCCATCCATTGACTTACACGAGTGAATGAACGTGAAAATGTAATTTTAAAACTCACTTTTACAAGTTTATATAGTTTTTGAAAAAAACTTATTAATAAAAAAAATCTCTAGACATTAATAAAAAAGCTTTAACTTAAAAAAGGCTACAATTTTTTAATATGGAACCCATTTTCGACCCATACGCCTCCGCGCAGCGAACCACTCACGCATCCCATGCACGGCACTTGATGCTCGCCATGCAATTGCTCGTTGTTGCAGATTGACATTTTTTACAACCCTTCGTAGTAATGACACCTGCCCTTTTGGTTTCTGTCGGCGTCGACCTCCCAAACTGCGATAAAACCAATTAAACATCTCATGCAAGGCATTACTTTTTTCCTTACCACCTCCACCATGTCGCGTGTTCTTAAAGTATGCTGCCTTAGCTTGATAATGAGAGCGCTCCATTCCTTGGGTGCTCCAAATTGCCATTGGACCATATTCGTCGAGAAAAAATTGTGCGTGGGCAAATATAATGTGCTGCAACAAAGATCATATTAGAATTTTACTATTAATATCAGTAAATAGATAGAAAGGTAAATACCATATAGTGGGTGATATGTGTTTCTCCGCATGCATCAACCATTTGCTGAGTAAATGTATGTATTGCAGTCTTTAAGTTTGCAATCTCCTCAGCACAACAAGTGGAGCCTTTTCTAGCAATTGAATCATTTTGTCAAGTGACTCCCACTGCCTTGCCCGCTTGAGACCAAGCTCTGCATTATTCCCACGATAAGTGGTGCATTCACAAATGGCCTTCCATAATTCATATTTTGTGTGACTATTGTACCCCTCGTAATTTGAGAGAATGTGTCTTGCTTTGGACCCACCCATGCATATTTTGTTTGGATTATCCTGACCCGGTCCTGACTTTTTAGTATCCTTAGTTAACTTTACAGCACCACATGAAGCCCCACGCGAAGATGTTCAGGCTCTATATTCCATGCATAATTGATATGTAACTTTAGTAATTTGTCTATTATGCGTAACCTAGCATGAAGCGTGCAAATATGAACACGGGAAAGTGGAATCTCTAATATAGGGCTCCATGAGATATCTTCTTGATCACGATTAGGCGGACAATTGGTATTACAATTCATGATGCCATTAACCCACTGCATAGGTTTCTTTGGATCTTTGTTTTGCGTTGTACTCATTGAAGTTGGTTGTACATTTTTCTTGCCCTTTGCATGAGATTTGGTCGTCTTGGTGGCTGCAACCTTGCCTGAAGCTTTGCCGCAATCAATATACTCTGATTTTGAATAGCAGCAATAAATACATGGAAAAAAAGTATTTGCTCCTAGATTGCATCCCAGCATACACTTCAATGTCTTTAAATCACCTGCCATGTGCCACTCAACTGTAAATGTTCCTACATCTGCCACATGCAAAGTTTCTCCTTTTGATTGCAATGATATGACATTTGGGATGCCTGTTCGGGTAAGGTACCATCGCAATCTATCATTCGTCTCCTGTGGAAGCTCAAATGCTGACAACCACCATATATTCTTTTCTGATTGCACTCCATAGTAATCTTTTCCCTGAGATTGACTTCCCTTGTTGGAATTTGAGGCTTGTGCACTACAGTCAAGAAGATTATCATCCTATTCCAGATTTCCTTTGATAGCCCTGTTCATAAGTGTTAGGCTGACTCTTTCTAATTTTCGTCCTTTTACAATTTGACACTCATCAAGCTTTAACACAAACACAGCCTGACCTTGGCACTCCTCAATGCTTAGACCATAATAAGAAATCATAGCTCTTTGAAGGGTCCTTAAATCAATAAAGACATTGTTGTACTTGTTGTATTCAAATACCTTTGTAGTACATACAGGCAGAGCATCCTCCATATGACGGTAGCCACCTAACATGGTTGCAATTTCTGAGTTTGCACTTTTTCTTGCCATGGTTACACTGTATGGAGTTGGTAGCATGGGTCGAAGAAATCCTTTAGCACGATGACCTAGTGTAAACACCCTGTAAATGGCTTCATATCCCTTCCTACTGACACCAGCACTATCACATGCATCCATAATCTGTATGGGGCTTACCATATTTTGCAGCTCTCCAGAAATTTTGTTTCGGATTTGCTTAGATATTTTGCATGTGGGATCTTCTAGCAGCTTATATATGTCTGATAACTTAACAACATGTTTCAATATGCCTGCTCTACATTCCTCAGCACCACCTTCATATCCCATCATATCCCCAGCAATATCTCTACATGGAACATAAATACAAAATAACATCAATATGTTTCACAAAACAGAAAGGCCTGCAAAACAATGGCAAGAATAGAAGTTACCTTGTTGCTCGTACACGTCGTTTTCTTGCTCCACTTAGGGTTGCCAAGGTTTCTAGGGATTGACGCTTTCTTTTCTGTTGTCGAAAGCCTACTGGAAGCTTCTTCAGGCTTGCAAGGTGTCGTTGCTTGTTTCGTGCATCCTGTTTGCCTACATTCACCTTGTCCCGTTCAATATCAAAGGCTTGCTTAAGCAACAAGTTATTCTTCTGGAGCTCCTGATTCTGAGTTTTCAAGTTCTTCACCACTTCTTCAAGCCTATCAATGTCCTTCTTGTGTTGCTGCTGCAACTCAAGCCATAAGCCTCGAAAATGCAGTCTTGAATGCGATTCCTGAGCTGCAACAAAAGAAAGCCTCCTACAATAGCCAAATAGACCATTAGCTCCATCACCTACATAACTAAGAAATGTAGTGATATTAACAAAATGAGGTGGAGCATTGGTGAGTGGGTCAATAGGGTATATGAATCCATTCGTCCAGAGGTCAATACATTTTCGCCATTGTGATCGAAGAGTACCCAATGGCACATCGGTCACACCACTTGATTTTGTGTTGCGGCGAATGGTAGCATACTCAGCAGCCAAATCTACATGTAACCTGAACTTTGGTGCTCTGTTAGATATATCTTCAAGTGGCATTTTCTTTAGGGTTAGGCAATGCTGAAAAGAGCTTCTTGTAGAACACAATGCAAGAGTGAGGATAGGGTATTCTGAGGAGAGTGCAATGAAGTTTTGCTGTAAAAAATATTAGAAGATCATAGATCTTCTGATTAGGTAATAGGAGAAAGGACAAGGAAGATGGCAAGAGGCATAGAAAATGGTAGATTGAGGTTTTGCAGCATAATACAGTAGAGAGAGAGAGAGAGATGTAGATTGCAGACGGAAGTAGGGGATATGTATGGTAAACAATGCAATAATGGAAAATGGTAAGCTCTGAAGCTATGGAGGTTGACAGAGGGATTTTCTGCACTTCAATGGGGGAAAGACATGAGAGAGAGAGAGAGAGAGAGAGAGAGAGAGAGAGAGAGAGAGAGAGAGAGAGAGAGAGAGAGAGAGAGCAGAAAATGATAAAAAGATGAGGCGTGGAGGATGAGAGAGTGTGAGATATCTGCATTTGGAAGTGCAGAGGTTATGGAAGCTTACTAATCAGAGATGCAGAGCCATGGCACACCCAAATGTGAGAAAGGGGAAGAGAAAGAGAGTGGTAGAGAAACGAGGGCATCTTAGAGAGAGAATATAGAGAGAGAAAGTGGGGGGGGACCTAAACGTGGAGGGAAGAGAGGAGGGAAGGCTTTTCAGCCATTTTGAATTTGGGGAAACCAAAAAGTTACCCCCATTTTAGCTCAAGCAAATATATATTTGAAAAAATAGAAATTCAAATAATGATTGCATAAAGATCCCCTTGTCAGGCCTAGTCAAAGTATGGTTAGAGTCCTTAAGCAAAAGTACTTAAAAACATAATATGGCAGCTTAAAGGGCCCCCATAGACCTCAACCTTCCCCTAATGTTAGCCAACTGCCCAAAGCAAACCGCCCAACCATTGTAGTGATGGGATCCAATTAGGAATTTGGTTAGGTTTTGTCTCGGATATCAAGAAAAAGAGTTCCCAGGCCCCTTAGCCAGATATTCATGCAAACTTAAAACTAGTCACACCACTTACACACCCAATATGAAATTGCCTTTTTCATAGATTCAGCTGTCTTTAAAACAATCATTTAATGAAATCATAGTGTTAGTGATCATAATCCTCAAAATCTCCGATTGAATCCTTATTTCCAATCATTCCTTCATTGGTGTACCTATGGCATCATTGGCAACCAGAACGCTCATCACCACTTGTCCACTCAAGGGCCTTTTCAATGGTTCCTAGCTCATAGTACTCGGCAATATATTCACATATCAAAATGTAATCTCCGTTGAAGATTAGTAAGATCAACCAACGGATCCATATAAAAGAGCCATGGACTCATCCATTGAGGACCAGCAAGGTCAATCAACCAGATCCATGCCCGAATTCAGAAAACAATTCTTACTCCTTGTTCCAATATCTTCCACGACGCACATGTGGGTATCTTTGGCAACCCAGAGCTCGAGCACCATATGGTCAGCACCCTCTAGGATCCTTTGCAGGTCACCCAGCACTTCACTCATAGGTCGCTTCCTTGGTCTCTCATCCACCGTACTGGAAGCTCACCATTTAAATCGAACCAAAGCTGGTCAAGACCTCGGTCGACCTTGTTATGCGAGACGTCCTCCATTGACTCTCCATCACCTGTTGTAACTTCAACAGATTAGGTCTCCACGACCTCATTCACAAGATGGTCAAGATGCTTCCCCAACATTCTTGACATAAAACACTCATTTAAAAATAGGTCATAAATACAATTTCTATCTATAACGAAATCTCGTCTTTCCACATTGTTCCACATCAATCCACATTATTTAAATCACATCCATTTCATATGTATTCCCATTCTCAACCAATCACATCATTTTCATCTCATCACATCTTTCCTCATTTATCCTCATTAGATCTCATCCACTCGCATCTACCCATCTCCACATCTCATCACATTCATTCACATCTCAATTCACATGACATCACATCTCATTTATTCACATCCCGATTCACATCACATTCATTCATATCTGTCACTTTCATTCATTCATATCTGTCACTTTCATTCTCATCACCATCCCATCACATACATTCTATCCACATAACATCTAATTACATCTATCCACATCATATCTCATTCATACACACCTCATCTCATTCATCCACATGTTGAGATATCGAGCTCTAGTGAGGCGGTGGACACTGATGACCCGCCTGGGGGATAGGCCCCACACTTACACCACTGGCATGGTTGGTGAGATCTTGGGTGATATGCGGCCAGTGGGATGACAGGCTGTGTGACAGTCACTCTAGAGACTGGCATAGTTATAGCGCCAGCTCATTTAGTCGGGTTCACACTATAGAGAACCCGTGTATGTATTTGGTTGAGTACCCTTCATATTGTGTGTACTCTTATTCTTGTATATGGTGTGTTGAGTGTTGAGTAGAGAAGAAGAAGATTTTCAGCCTCTCACCTTGTGTGTTCTCTATTAGGGTTTTGTGAGTGTGTGTGTGTGCTTGCAAGAGCTCAAGCTCTCTTCCCCCCTGCATCTTTTCATGGTATCAGAGCCTGGTTCGTGCTAAGGGCTGAGCTGCAAGCAAGAGAACCACAAGAAGCGGTACGAGGGTAAGAGCTACAACTACTCTTCCCTATTGTATTGGTGACTACACCCTTGTCGGGAGCTCTACGGGAGGCACCGGCAAACGATCTCCGATTGAGGAGCTTTCTTTGTGGGAGTGAAGCTACAGGGCAACTATACAGTCCTTCGGCCTAAAATTTTCAGGCCGAAAACGCGTTTCGGGCGCGTCTGGACCTCCGTTTTTCAGAAAGCAGGCGATTTCGAGCACTGCGGGTAAGTCATCGATTCTCTGCAGAACTCTGTTTTAAGAACTGCAGGCAGACAGATTGACTGTGTAGACACTGTGGGTGCTGCAAAGAGGTCTACAGTTGCCATTGGGTGTATGTATGAGCATTGAGGTCACTGGTTGTGACATTTGAGTGGACTGCAGTACCGCTGTGCAGAAAATACAGCATTTGTGCAGAAAAAACCAGAGTGCAGTTTCTGGTAAAATTGTGTTTGGCAAGATGTCTAATGATGGCATAACACAGATTGTGGCTGAGAAGCTTGACAAGAATAACTTCCATGCTTGGAGGTTCAGGCTGACTAATTTCCTGATGGGAAAAGGCTATTGGGACTACATTGAAGGTGAGCATGAAGAGGCACCGGAGATACCGGATATAAATCTGACTGCTGCAGATGTAAAAGAGTTTAAAGACTGGAACCAAGGAGCCAGGAAGGTTATGTATTGGCTTTCCATTAGTATACAGGACACCATGATTGGGCACATTCAGGATGCTAAGTCCCCCAAGGAGGCGTGGGACACCTTGGTAAAGCTTTATGAAACAAATACCAAGGCACGTAAGATACAGTTGAAGAATGAACTTCATACTGTGGAGAAAAAGAGCATGTCTGTGAATGACTATGCGCTGAAGATAAAGGGTATTGTGGAATCCCTTGCATCTATTGGTGTGTCAGTAGATGATGATGACAAGGTGGAAGTCTGTCTACGTGGTCTCGGGCCACAATACAAGGCGTTCAAGACGTCTATTCAGACTCGGGAAAACATTCCCAACTTTACAGATTTGGTGTCTATGCTGATTATCGAAGAGAAGAACTTGGGTGAAGACCAACAGTCTTCACAAAGCAAAAACAGTTCAGAGCAACAGGCCTTCTACACGAGTTCAGGAAGAGGACGAGGTAGAGGAGGCCGTGGACGCGGTCAAGGAGGTGGCCGAACAGGTAATCAGAATTATGGCCAGCAGCAGCAGCAACAACAACAGTCCCAGAATCAACAACAACAACAACACGCAGGTGGAAGAGGCAAATTCAGAGGCAGGGGGAGTCAAAGAGGCCGTGGAAATTGGCAAAGGCAATATAATGATGCACGTGAATGCTACTATTGTGGTAAGCCAGGACATGTGCAGTCAGAATGTTATAAGAAGCAAGCTGACATGCAAAATGGGAAAGTGCAGCAAAACAACTATGCATCCTCAAGCAGAAATAATGAGGACAATGAAAGGTTGTTTGTTATGCAGCATGTTGTGAATGCCATGTCTGAAAATGTTGATGCAGCACAAAAAGATAATGTATGGTATGTGGATTCAGGCGCTTCGAACCACATGACGAGTCATGGGGAGTGGTTCAAGGAGATGAAGAACCCGGAAAGACCAGGTTTTGTGGAAACAGGGGATGACACCGCTCATCCAATTGCCCACGTTGGAGATGTGCCATTATCTATGCAGGATGGCAAAGTGAAGTACCTTGCAGATGTACTTCATGTACCGAACATAACAAAGAATCTGGTTTCAGTTGGCCAGATGATTGAGCAGGGGTTGCAGGTTCGGTTTAACCCTGATGGGTGTTATGTTGAAGATTTCAAAGACAAGTGCAGGTTGGTTGCAAAAGGCAACAGAGTGGGCAGAATGTTTACGTTAGATGTAGACATGCCTGAAATGAGTGCTGCGATGTTTGCAAATGGTTCAGGAGTTGTTGCAGACACAGACATATGGCATAAAAGAATTGGACATGTAAATGTGCAGAGATTGAAGTCTATGCAGACAAAAGAAATTGTGACAGGGCTGCCAAAATTTAAAGTGGAAGGTATGCAGAAAATATGTGAAGCATGCCAATTTGGGAAGCAAACAAAGCATGTGTTTCCACGTAACAGATATGTGAGCAGAAATGCACTAGATGTTGTGCATTCAGATGTATGGGGTCCTACGAAGACCGTGTCTATGGGAGGCTGCAGGTACTATGTCACTTTCATTGATGACCACACAAGGAAAGTGTGGGTATATTTCATGAAGGAGAAGAGTGAGGTGTTCACTCACTTTCAGAATTTCAGAGTTTTGGTTGAAAAGCAAACAGGGAAATATGTTAAGTGCCTAAGGTCAGATGGAGGGGGAGAATACTTCTCCAATGAGTTCTCTGAATTTTTGAAGAAGAATGGTATTCGGAGACAGTTCACATGCAGATACACTCCGCAACAAAATGGAGTTGCTGAGCGGAAAAACAGGCACATTGCTGAGATTGCGCGAGCATTGATGGAAGAGAAGAATATGCCGCATTGCTATTGGGCTGAGGCTGTTTCTACAGCAGTATACATCATGAACAGGACTCCAACTGCAGCCATACATGATGTAACTCCAGAGGAGAGGTTTACTGACAGGAAACCAGATTTGTCTCATCTGAAAGTCTTTGGATGCAGTGCATATGTGCATGTGCCAGATGAGCTGAGAACTAAGCTGGATCCGAAAGCTGAAAAATGTGTGTTTATTGGATATTCCCTTGAGCAAAAGGGATACAGGTGTTATAACCCTGCTACACGTGAGTTGAGGGTAAGCAGGGATGTTGTATTTGATGAGATGAACAGCTGGTATGCTGCTGAAAAAGAAGCTGTTGGGGCTGATTTGAGTGGAAGTGTGGTTGCACAGAATGCAGGTCAGCAATCACAGTCTTTGAGTGGACCAGGAGAGTCCTCATCTAGTGGGTCTGTTGATAGACCATGGAGTGGCAGGCTGCGTCATAATACCAGCCCTGCAAATGTGATTAGTACATCACGTAAAGGAAAAGAGAAAGTGGTTGAGCCCCTTGGTATGCCTGACATTTCTGCAGGGCATTCTCATGTTGATGGAGAGTCTAGTGGCTCAGATATGAGCCTTGATGAGGAGCTTGGGATCCCAGCTATGAGAACACCTGGTGTAAAGAAGGCTATGGAAGCCATGAATGAAAAGCTGCGAAGATCAGGGAGAGTGAAGAACCCTGTGCAGAGATTTACATATGATGGTTATGTGGCACATCACTATGCATATATGGCAAAGGTTGTGCAGGTTGTTGAGCCCACATGCATTGATGAGGCTGTTGGAAATGTGTGTTGGGAGAAAGCTATGGATGAGGAGATGGATGCACTATATGGAAATGAAACTTGGGATTTAGTGCAATTGCCTGAAGGCAAGAAAGCCATTGGCTGCAAGTGGGTGTACAAAGTTAAACATAACAGTGATGGAAGCATAAACAGGTACAAGGCTAGATTGGTAGCCAAAGGATATGCGCAGACACATGGGATTGATTATGAGGAAACTTTCAGCCCAGTTGCCAAGATGGCAACGGTGAGAGTTGTGATAGCAGTGGCTGCGTCAAAGCAATGGTCTTTACATCAGATGGATGTAAAGAATGCATTCTTGCATGGGGATTTGCAAGAAGAGGTGTATATGTTGCAGCCACCTGGTTATGAGGATGTGGGTCACCCCGAGCATGTTTGCAGGCTGAAGAAAGCCTTGTATGGCTTAAAGCAAGCACCAAGAGCATGGTCTGACAAGATTTCTGAATATCTTGTCACTATTGGCTTTCATGTAGCCAATGCAGATTTCTCATTGTATGTGAGACATGGTGATAGAGGGGTTGTGCTTGTTGTCATCTATGTAGATGACTTGATCATTACGGGGGACCATGATGCAGAGATCTTTGATGTAAAGATCTTGCTTAGACAGAAGTTCGAGATGAAGGATCTGGGGGAGCTCAGATATTTCTTGGGCATTGAGGTGATTAGGTCACCACATGGTATTGGATTACTGCAGAGACAGTATGGCTTGGACATGTTGTCCAAGTATGGTATGATAGGCTGTAAGCCTATTTCTGTGCCATTGGATCAGAATGGCAAGTTGAGTGCAGATTCAGGAGAGATCTTGGAGGATCCTACTATGTACAGGAGCATAGTAGGAAGTTTGATCTACATGACGATCACCAGAACAGATTTGAGCTATGCTGTTGGGTTGGTGAGTCAGTTTATGCAGGTTCCACGGAAACCGCATTTGGATGCTGTGAGACGCATACTGAGGTATGTGAGGTCTACTTTGCATTGTGGACTATTCTATGAGACTGGGACAGAGATATGTGTACATGGGTACACAGATGCTGATTGGGCTGGTAGTATCTCAGACAGAAGATCTACCAGTGGATTCATGTTTTCTTTGGGGAGTGCTGCTGTGACTTGGAGCAGTAAGAAGCAGCCTACGGTTGCTCTATCGAGTACGGAGGCCGAGTACAGAGGAGCTGCTATGGCAGCATGTGAGGTAGCTTGGTTGAGAAAGCTACTTGCAGATTTGGGTCTATCAGTGGATAGACAAGTTGTCATTTTCTGTGACAACATTAGTAGTATACAGTTGGCCAGGAACCCAGTCTTTCATGCTCGTACGAAGCACATAGAGGTCCACTACCACTTCGTCAGAGAGAAGGTCTTGGCAGGAGACCTTGACCTTGTTTATGTCAGCACAGAGGATCAGGTAGCTGACATCTTCACCAAAGCATTGGGTACAGAGAAGCTCCGCAGATTCAGGGCTTCGCTTGGTGTACATGAGATGGAGTTGAGCTCGAGGGGGAGTGTTGAGATATCGAGCTCTAGTGAGGCGGTGGACACTGATGACCCGCCTGGGGGATAGGCCCCACACTTACACCACTGGCATGGTTGGTGAGATCTTGGGTGATATGCGGCCAGTGGGATGACAGGCTGTGTGACAGCCACTCTAGAGACTGGCATAGTTATAGCGCCAGCTCATTTAGTCGGGTTCACACTATAGAGAACCCGTGTATGTATTTGGTTGAGTACCCTTCATATTGTGTGTACTCTTATTCTTGTATATGGTGTGTTGAGTGTTGAGTAGAGAAGAAGAAGATTTTCAGCCTCTCACCTTGTGTGTTCTCTATTAGGGTTTTGTGAGTGTGTGTGTGTGCTTGCAAGAGCTCAAGCTCTCTTCCCCCCTGCATCTTTTCACCACATCCATCCAATCCTTCACCTGTACGACTACCCACATCTATTCATACATTCATATCTATCACTTCACATCCACATATATTCATGTCACATCACATCTCTTTTCATCATTGATTCACATCATATCCATCCATCCATTTATTCACATCCATCTGATTCACATCACATCTCATCACATCTATTCACCTCACATCTCATCACCTCTATTCACATCTATTTCATAGAATTTAAGAGAATTCTAATTTTGATATAAAGTTTCTTTATGCATCTATTTATGCATAAAAATAAACTTCAGTGGAAATAACACTTTAATAAAAATCCTTTCATGCATCTATTTATGCATAAAAATCAACTTTAATGATAATAACACTTTTGAAATAAAAATTAATTCCTTTATGCATCTTTCTATGCATAAAATCAATTTTAATGAGAATAACACTTTTGAAATAAAAATAAATCCTTTATGCATCTTTCTCTACATAAAATCAAATTTAATGAGAATAACACTTTTGAAATAAAAATAAATCTTTTATGCATCTTTCTATGAATAAAATCAATTTTAATGAGAATAACACTTTTGAAATAAAAATAAATCCTTTATGCATCTTTTTATGCATAAAATCAATTTCAATGAGAATAACACTTTTGAAATAAAAATAAATCCTTTATGCATCTTTCTATACATAGAATCAATTTCAATGAGAATAACACTTTTGAAATAAAAATAAATCCTTTATGCATCTTTCTATATGCATAAAATCAAATTTAATAAAAATAACACTTTTATAATAAAATAATTTTTATTATGCATCTTTCTATGCATAGAAATTAAATCTTATGAAAATAACACTTTTATAATAAAATAATTTTCATTATGCATCTTTCTATGCATCGAAATTAAATTTAATTTTAATTAAAATAACACTTTTATAATAAAATTTTTTTCATTATGCATAGAAATTAATAAAATAACACTTTTATGATAATTTTTTTTAATTATGCATAGAAATTAAATTTAATAAAAATAACACTTTTATAATCAAATAATTTCTATTATGCATCTTTTTATCCATAGAAATCAATTTTAATAATTAATATCAGTGATATCCATGCATATTCATAGGTGAATATGTACATGGAGTAATTAGAATATTTATTTTAAAATGCACAAATGGTGGGAATTACTCTTTTGGAATAACATAAAAACAAACTTTCTTTTCCACAAAATTCTAAAAAATTTTGCCATAACCTCCTTTGTATGGCTGACCATTTCTCATTTTTATCATTCTAATTTCAACTTAAATTAATCCAATCTAGATGTATAGGACTCTAATCTACTCAATTTTTAGAATTTAAGAGAGTAAACAATTAAAAAAGTTTAATTAATCATTTAACTAATCTTTCTAAGATTAAGAAAGACTGAATTATAAAGAAGAGAAGGGAGTGGCCTTTTCCTCAAAGGCATAGCATCTGAATTTAATTCAAGTAACTATAAAACAAAAAAACCATAGATTATAAATTAAAAAAGTAAGAAAATTTAGCTTACATGGAGTTGTAAGCTTTCCTTTGGCTTGAGGGATTGAGGGTTCTACTCTTATTTGAAGCAAGAGTGGCCACCAATTTCTTTGGAGAGGATAAGGCGAAAAACAATTGAATTATTAAGAAATTCAATGTCAAATGGCTTAGGACAGGAGAGCAGAGTAACAGTGTATAAACACCATTAAGCTTTTACAAAGGGGGAGGCTTCTATTTATAGGAAAAAGTGAGCCTCTAGCTAAGTAAACTGATTCTAGAATTTTCCAGATCAGTTTGGTTAATTTTTGGGTCAGTTTAGCTTACTTTTTGGATCTACTTGAAACAGGAGAGAGGACAGATTAAAATATCTCATTATTTTTTAGTTTAAAACTCCTCCACACATGTGAAATAGATGCCTCCTTCATGAGGGGAGATCCCCACACTGAGGTGTCAAAAATGCATCATTTCCTCTAAATATCTCTTAATTTTTAACTAGTAAATCTTGTACTCAGTCAACTCTTCATCTTATGTGAGCATTTACTCATTGTTGGGGATTTTTCTTTTATTCTTCAATTTATCTCCTCCCTACATTTGGATTAATCTAATTGGTCCATAGGAACCTTAATTGGACCATAATCCAAAAATGTATGAAAATATGGACCCTTAGGCTAAGGTCCTTTTTACCTATTTTTAATTAATTCCAATTGCACATTGGAAAGTTCTTTTTGAATTTTTGTTTCAGGGGAAACCATTTTAGACACTAGGAGGATTTTTATATCCAAAAATATCTCAATTTTGAATTACCTCTCTCTAGATATTTTCTCTCTCCAGGCCAAAATAGATAGAAACAAGATCTGTTATTATTCTGAAAAGGGGATTGATTACAGGGGGAGAAACTGGACATCTAGAGGGGTTGGGGAGGAATTTTACAAGAGAGGAGAAAGAATTCTTGACATGAGGAGGTCTCTCAAACAATGAGGACGAGAACGAGGAGGAGGATAAGGCAGGGGAGGAGGAGAGACCTTCACTTGACACAACTGTGGGAAGCTAGGACATTGGCTAGAGATTTCTATAGCAATCCAAATGAAGAAGGATCGGCATTGGCAAAATTCATGGAGACTCCTAAGACAGAGGAGTAAGAAGCTCTTTTCTGTGTGTGTGTGTGTGTGTGTGTGTGTGAGAGAGAGAGAGAGAGAGAGAGAGAGAGAGAGAGACCCCACAACCCAATGTAACCTGCCCCAATAGAGTAAAACCACCTCTGAGCCATGATGTAGGCCATGTGGTAGATGTATATGTATGAGTGAGCACTTTGGTCAAAGTTACATGCACTTGTAGTAGCCTTGGACATCACAGAGAGAAAGAGAGTGTCAAGGACTATGAGTCAAGGACTTGAGGCACTATTCAAGGGCTACCAAGTAAGAGGGAAACTTGGTATAGGGTCTAGGTGTGCTAAAAAGTATTCACTTGAGGAGGGGAGGTGTTGAAATAGGCAAGTGAATAGGGTGTGTGTGGGAACTAGCTCTAAGCTAGAGATTCTAAAAGGGAGTCCGAAAAGGTGAGAAGAATCTATTGGATGAGAGAATCAAGGGTAGCATGAGTGAATATAAGAGTGTGGAGAAATTCTAGGGTCAAATGGAACAAATTAGGAAAAAGGTGTCCCCAAATGTAGGGGAGGTGGCACAAATCAGGGAGAAATAATGGGGAGTGGGTGCTTTGGCACCTTGTGGATGTAAAAGCTATAAATTGAGGCATTGGCCTAATGAGAAATCGTTGCTTATTATGAATCCAAGCCTAAATTATGCTATTAGCTTAATCTTATACTAATCTTATTTTAATCACTTGCTAATTGCTTGCCTAATCATGATGATTCTTGCATTTGATTTGCCATAGCCCATCACTTCTTGCAAATTCAAGTTCATGGATCATGGAAAGTGGAGCATCCTGACATGGTATAGCTTCCTCAAGCCTCTAAGGGATTGCATCCTAGTAGCGGTCAAGAACGATGCCAAATGCCTAGCCATGGAATCAGGTGCCATTTATTTTATTTTTCTAGCAATGATGATACTAAGAGGTTGATACTAAGAAGTTGTATGGTGTCCTTTATATACCAAACATCAAGAGCAATTTGCTGTCAATTACACCCATAGTTGTGACTGTGACTTGAAGGTTCTCTTTAATAAGGCTAGTGTACATGTAGTCATCCTCACAGATTCTAGCGACAATGTTATAGAGAGTGGAATTTAGTGTAACAACTTGTATGATCTATCGGCTTTTATAGCTCACACCAATGTCAAGACAATCAAGCTATGGATTAAAAGATTTAGGCACTTGAGCTTTGTAGTCTTAAAAGAGATGCAAAGGACTAGGATTCTGTCACATCTACTAGTATTTTTAAAGATATTTGATGTATGTGAAGCTTGTATGATGAGGAAGCAACATTGATGTGCATTTCCATAAGAAAGCAACATCAGCATCCAAAAGAAAGAAAAAATCATGCAAAGGCTCCTTTCTTATACGCATAGATCTTTGTGGCAAAATGCCAAAAAATGTGTTGGGTGGTTCTTCCTACTTCTTGTTTCTAGTAGGAAGATGTGGGTGTATTTTCTTTGAGATAAGGCTGAAGATCTTGAAAAGTTGAAAATATGGCATAGCTTGGTAGAGAATGACACATGAAAGAGGTTGTTTTTTTAAATGCAAGGGAGAGTACTGGAATAACATGCCATCATTTTTTACTATGGGAGTGGGTAGATTTGAACCCTATACCTTTCTTTTGGCTCTCCCTGTTAAGTCATGAAGTTTGGGAAATAGACCTTTGTGGCTTGCTCTAATGAGCTAGGTGTGCAAGGAGGACATGAAAGCATTGGACATAATGTTTAACTTTCAAGAAAGTAACAAGATCTACCAAGCACCTATAATATCTGCATATTTGTAATTAGGGTTTAAAAGCCTATGGTGAATGAGAATCCTTGAGACAACGTTACAATGCAACAAATTCTCAAAACTAAGGCATTCATTAGATAAAAATTGTGTGAATTTTTTCCCTCTTAAATACGGTCAAGTCTAGCCTGTAGGCATAGGGAATTTAAGCTTTCTTCTACACGTACATACACACCTGACTAAGTACCATCACCCTTCCAAATATAGGCCACTTTTGAAGGCAGTGGGCATGCCACAAGACAAGCCTTGTAAGTGAGTGGCTCAACCAATCGGACCCTATAGTGTTGTTAGTGACTCGGTGTGGTAGTGGAGACGCAATCTTTGATATCCATGGTAGTAGCCACCACTATCCATGATCTAGAGTGTAAGATTCCTCCCCAGCCCCTCAAGATGTCTAGTATCTTCCCCTATATCAATCCCCTTTTCAGACTAATAAAAGATCTCGTTTCTACCTGTTTTGACCTAAAGAGAGAAAATGTTCTAGTGAGAGGTAATTCAGTTTTTAGATATCTTTGGATGGAAAAATATCCCTTCTCATTAAAATAAATTTCCCCGAAACAGAAGTTTAAAAAGAAATTCCTAAGGTGCATTAGAAATAAATAATACTGTGGACAAAAGACCTTAGCCTAAGGGTCCAGATTTTTTAAAAATTCTGAATTATGGTTTTGATAGACCAATAAGATTAATCCAAATGTAGGGAGGAGATAAATTGAAGAATAAAACAAAAAACCCCTCAAAAATGAGTAAATACTCACATAAGATGAAGAGTGGACTAAGAACCAAAGAAAAACATTAAAAAAATAGAATTTTAACACCTCAGAGTAGGGATTTCCCCTCATAAAGCAGGTGCCTTTTTTCTCCTCATTACTCCCTAATTTTTAATCAATTACATGAGATATTTCATCTCTCCTCTCTCCTATTTCAAGTCTAGTTCCAAAAAGTAAGCTGAACTGACCTAGAAATGGTCAAAAATTGACCAAACTGATCTGAAAATTTCTAGAATCAGTTTACTTAGTTTGAGGCTTACTTTTTCCTATAAATAGAAGCCTCCCCCTTTGTAAAAGCTTAATGGTGTTTATGCACTATTACTCTACTCCTACCCAGAGCCATTTACATTGAATTTTCTTGATAATTCAATTGTTTTTTGCTTAATCCTCTCCAAAGCAATTGGTGGCCACTCTTGCTTCAAACAAGAGTAGAACCCTCAATCCCTCAACCCAAAGGAAAGCTTACAACTCCATGTAAGCTAAATTTTTCTTACTTTTTAATTTTAAATCTATGGTTTTCTTGATTTTCTTGTTTTATAATTGATTGAAGTAAATTCTAATGCTATGCCTTGATGAAAAGGCCACCCCCTTCTCTTTTTTACAATTCAACCTTTCTTTATCCTCCTAGAATAATTAACAAAAAGATTAATTAAACTTTTCTTATTGTTTACTTTCTTGATTTCTAAAAATTGAGTAGATTAGAGTCCTATACATCTAGATTGGGTTAATTTAAGTTGAAATTGAGTAGATTAGAGTCCTATACATCTAGATTGGGTTAATTTAAGTTGAAATTGAGTAGATTAGAGTCCTATACATCTAGATTGGGTTAATTTAAGTTGAAATTAGAATGATAAAAATGAGAAACGGTTAGCCATACAAAGGAGGTTATGGTAAAATTTTCTAGAATTTTGTGGAAAAGAAAGTTTATTTTTATGTTATTCCAAAAGAGTAATTCCCACCGTTTGTGCATTCTAAAAGAAATATTCTAATTTACTCCATGTACATATTCACCTATGAATATGCATGGATATCACTGATATTAATAATAAAATTTTAATTTCTATGCATAGAAAGATGCATAATGCATAGAAACCCTATTTTCTTAAAAGATTATCTTATGTTAGAATGCTGGAGGGAGCATTTGGTATATGTTTTTCTAAGGGAAGTTTGGTTGTAATAGCTAGTGAGGAGTGTTCAAAGAACAGCTCACGCGGCAAAGCCTGCCCAGGCTTGACCTGCCTCGGTAGTACGATTAAAATGGTGCGCTTCCGGAGGGCCAACAAAGCGGTCCCTGAGAGTGAAGTGCCAGGACACCTAAGAGGAATCTGGAGGGCCGACGAAGTGGTCCCTGAGTGAAGTGCCCTAAGTGAAGTGCCAGGACAGCTAAGAGGAATCTGGAGGGTTCTAACCACGCGTTGCACGGGCTCGCGGTGCCTGGGACACCCATGCGTATGTCGTGCAAGATTGTATGATGAACGAATGATTATTGTAATATGTATTACTGGATCTCGTTGTGCTGACCAGGTGGTCTCAACACAGAGTCCAGAGTGATTCTATTTTTTATGAAACAAGGGACTGGATGGAATTTTTGAGTTATGACATTTGTAAATCATAATTGTTTGTCAATGGATTGTTTTATAAGTTAAAGTTGTAGGTATCTGTATTTGAAGGCAAAAGTTAAGAAAGGCATTCAATTATGGGTGGGTGAGTAATTTTTTGGTTCTACCGATTCCAGTGGTATGGGCCCGATGGGGTTAGGCTAGAATCAGTGGAGTTTTAATAATGAAATTGAATAATAGGAATACACTTAGAACTCGAGTAGTTAAATAAAAACCTATAGACTTCTCAAATGATTAGATTAACGGCTGTGCCTGATTTTGGTTAGGAAAAAAGCGTTGATTTCTTCAAGTTAAGTCTGTAATAGTTTTCCTTCTATCTGGTTTAATTAGGTGAAGGATAGTTTAGCCTCTTGACCCCGTTAGAAAATTTGTTAAGAGAATAAAAAAGGTGGAATCGTCCCCGTTTTCTGGGCAAGGGAAATTTTCCTGGTTTCGATTTCGAAATGACCACCAGATTAGTCACGTGTCCGGACATTCGAGGGCGAGGCCCCGAGTGGAAAACCTTGCCCCGCGCAAGATGAAGCTACTTCCGCTGCTAGCAACCGGGAATCCGATGTGCGAAGGAGGCAGAGGGGTCTCACAGCTGGTATTAGAGCGCTGTTGTAAACCTATAAAACAGCAGCAACAATTGCCTTAAATTTTAAAGTAAATCTAGGAAATAATGTTTTCACTTGCTAAGATTATGTTTGAAATGAATTCATAAATTCTAAACTCATAAATTGAACTGGATTTTTAGATGGATACCCCAAATCTATCTAGCATTCTTGAACTCTCCCAGAGTCAGGATATGATCGCCTTTGCCTTCGAAAATCTCATCAACTCCGCTACAACCCGAGTGAGACTCGCTCGTCACTTTGAGGATCTATACTTTCATGATCCAGTAGAGCAACGTCAGCATATGTGGTTCTCTAGAGGGCGAAGTATTAACGTCAATACCAATCAACGTCAGAGACTCAAACAGAATATCTCGCTAGCCATGATTTTGATAAGGCCAGGAGTTATTCATTATGTCCAACTCTATAATCATTCACCCCGAAATTTTAGAATTTCTTGTCGAATTTTTAGTTTTCTTAGCCGCTTTATTCCTAGGAGTAGAATTACAGCACCGTTACAGTGACGAATCGTGTATATCGTAGCATGTCTCCATCGCAGTATCGCCTTTTTATGCGTACGCGATTGAGGCAGTGACTTTTGGAGCCGAGACGCTCTATGTATATATCAAAAACTTTTGATAATAAATGATGTTTTCCAAAAGATTCCAAATTGTTTTCGTGGTTGTGAATATTGGTTACAAAATTATCAATGTGAATCTTGTTTTCAAAAATTATGATGGAATATTTATTTGTTCAAGAAATAAATCTCAAAAATTAAATAGTCATAAATCTGATGACAAAGTTAAGTTGACAAAAATCTCATTTTGTCAGAATCATGAGGCGCGGGGCCCGAGTTAGGCAGCCGGATCCTCTTACCGTGATGAAGAGTTAGATCCGGACGTTCGTAAAGCCCTACCCCGATCCCAACCTGGTCCCTTTCAAGGGTGAAGGGGAATAGTTAGGAGAAATAGTGAAAAAATGGATCGAGGCAATGGAAGAGTATTTTGATGTAACTGGTTATAATGAGAGAAGCAAGATGGCTCTCGCCAGATTGAAAATTGTGGAAACGGCCAGGGCATGGAGGAACCATTGCGAGACAAACCGAGACAAACCGTCTCGACCAAAATACCCAGACCTGGTCAAATCTTAAGGCTTACCTCAGAAAGAGGTTCTGTCCCTCGGAGCTTCCTAGAAACCAAAATGAATGAGTTCTTGGAATTGAAGTAGGATAGCCGGACAATTGAAGAATACCATCAGGCATTTGCCCTTCTTCTCAAATATTCTTCACTTTTGGATGAAGAGCAGTTGATGGCCAGATTCATTCGAGGGGGATGAACGAGCCACTGGATACTTTAGTGAAAAATGCCAAACTAGTCTCAATGGTGGCAGAAGCTATCAGAATGGCAAAGGGCTTTGCCAAAGCATTTGTTGTTAAGGTCCTGCCAAAGCTTGCACCCTCAAACTTTAAAAGGTTCCAAACACCGGGAAGTGCTTCAAACTTTCCACCCCCAAAGAGGCAGCAAGGCCCTAATCAGAATCAAGATGCTGGGAGATTCAGAAGTGAAGGAAGACCCTTCCCTCTCAGAACACTTTCTCAGGAGCCCCACCTTTTTCAAGGATTCAGAGGGATGAGCTTAGAAGTGAGAACAGGTGTTTTGGGTGTCAGGGTTTCGGTCACCAGCTTAAAGACTGCCCGACTCCTGCCATGTCAAGAGGATAGGGAAGTCAAGGACCCAGAGTAGTGTAGAGACCAGCCCCCTTCATATCAGTCAAATCAGGGTCCATCTTGCCAAAATCAGGGCAATCCCAGGAGGACTCCAACTCAGCCATCTGCCTTTGTTCAGAGTAATCTCAGAACTCCCTCCCAGAATTGGGGTAACCAAAGAGAAAGAGTTCCACCTCAATCTACAGCCAGAGCAGTTACGGTAGCAGAAGTAGTGGAAGAGGAAAGAGGTCAGATTTATGCCGCAATTGAGAACCAAGGGCCAAATTGTCAATTCTCTATCATCCATACTCCATTTGAGTATAAGGGTAAGCCATTTAAGCTTTTGATTGATTCAGGTAGTACTCATTTATTTATTTCCCCAAGATGCTTGCGTAAGCTAGTCTTAGAAAATAAATCAGGGAAACCTATGCAAGTTGAATTGGCCAGTGGGAAGATTCTTTTCACTCACCACCATGAGACAGATTGTATTCAATTTAATCTAGATGGAAATGTAACTGACTGCCAGTTCAGAGTCTTACCTTTGGGACTTTTCGACGGAATCCTTGGAATGGATTGGCTCCACAAAAATCAAGCTGACATTCACTGTCACAATGGAACCATTTCCTTCCGTGACCTTCATGGGAACAAAGTTCAAGGAACTAGAATTTTCGGATTCCCATATCTACAATTAGTAAAAGCTTCTAAGTTACTAAAAGGACTTAGAAAGAAGCAGCTCATTTATGTTGTCAAAATGAATCTGGTAGACATAAAGTTAAAGGCTAAAGAATCAGAATGGTTAAGTGAGTATGATGATTTATACCCAGCAGAGCTAACTGAGATGCCTCCGATTAAGGAAGTAGATCATGTGATAGAATTGACCCCCGGAGCTCAGCCAGTAGCCCAGTGCACGTACAAAATGCCAGTTCTTGAAGCCATTGAACTCAAGGAACAGCTTAGGCAACTGCTAGAACAAGGATTTGTAAGACCCAGTGTTTCACCTTGGGGAGCGCCAATTCTCTTTCAGAATAAGAAGGATGGAATGCTAAGACCTTGTGTGGATTACAGCGGTCTAAATCTGTTGGGAGTTAAGAATATGTATCCTATCCCCAGAATTGATGAGCTTCTAGACAGGCTAAGGGGAGTGTGTTAAAATTACAGCAATGTGATGAGCTATGTTGGATCAATTACATACATCTACTACGTGGCCTACATCATTGGTGGCTCAGAGGTGGTTTTACTTTGTTGGGGCAGGTTACATTGGGTTGTGGGGTCTCTCTCTCTCTCTCTCAGAGATTTTCACATGGCTCCTCACTCTTTGGAGCCTCACATCTTCTCTTGTCTTCAGTCTTCTTCTCGTGTGGCAGCTTCTCTTCTCGCGTCCATGTCTTCCTCTTCTTTCAGTCTTCTTGTGGCAGCTTCTCTTCTCGTGTCCATGTCTTCCTTCAGCTTTTCTTCTTCTCGGTGTGGATCTTCTTCTTGGAAAGAGATGTTCTTCTTCTTTCATGGCTGGGGCCATGAGCTTGTCCTCTTGCTCCATGTGAGCAACATGTTTAAATATTTTGTTGACAGTTCCTTTGGGCTTTTGATGTTTATCTTGTGTCATTATGCAATGCAAACCCAAATCTATGCGGGAGGTCTTACCTCTTGCCTTATTCTGGACAAGGGCAGTGTCTGATCCCATTTTTACACTGATGTAATGTGCCCAATATATAATGCATATAGCATTCATTCTTATGAACATTCCCAAATGCAACTCTGGCTGTGAATAATCTTGACTTTGAGTGAGATTTACATGCATTAATCAAGGGTTAAATGTAAAATAATGATTACCATAATTTTATCAACATATTTTTACCAAAAATTACATTAAATCAAGGGTAACCAGTTTGTACGGAATGGTTGGAGTATCAAACCAACTCCGAATTGCAATATGAAGTTATAGGGATCTGTATCAGATACCTAATGGTTAATTTGAACTCTCAATTGCACTAAAAAATAGTGATTAGTACTGATTAATCATTGATTAATAAATTAATTCTCTATTTTGTGTGCAAAAAACATAGTATGCGGGGAGTCTAGATCTGATGCCTTAGACTTCAAATGAGCTCAAATGCTATTTATCCAAAGAGTCTAGTAGAGGATTAAGCCAATAAACACAAGATTTGACCAAATATTGAATGCTTAATCTCTGTTTTACCAAAGTCGCTTGCAGATTTGATGAAGAGCTTGGATCTCACCGTAGACTTGATCAAATTGAATTCTGACTTTACCAGCTTGTAGAGCATGCTTGAAAACCCCTGGAGCTATGAGGAATTAGAGAAATTTGATTGGATGAAGACAAGATCTGCAATCTTCTCAGAAAAAACAACGCTTGATAAATCGCGAATTTCCTGTTTTGATTGGCTGGAGCTCCTATGGGTTGGCTATGTATGGCTAGAAGGGTTTGGCCTAATGTTGAGTGTGCAAGGAGCTAGAGATCCTCCACCAGCTGGGGGTATAGAGGCAAGTTGAAAAAAGAGGAAAAATTTATAATTAGCTACTAATCCTAATTAGCAAGATAATGAGCTCACAAAATGATGGATTCTAGGCTTGGCTCTGATACCATATTAAAATTACAGCAATGTGATGAGCTATGGTGGATCAAATACTAGAATCAACATCATTAACAAAGTGATTAGTAAATAATTAAGATATAATTAGTGAGTAATTAGTGATTAATTAATAAATAGCTTAATGTAGGCATGGATAATCAAAAACCAGCAAATTCTCATTAGGGCAATGCCTCAATTTATAGAGTTTACATCCAAGCATCTAATCCCACTGATTTCTCCTTGATTTACTCCACCTCTTTTACTTGATTTACTTAATCTCTTTTGCTTGATTCTCTCTACCTCTCCCAGAATATCTCCTAGGATATCTCCACACTTCCTAAATCTTCTCATGCTACCCTTTATTCTCTCCCAGTAGATTCTTCTCACCTTTTTATAGGTTCTCTCACATTTACAGATTCTCTTTTATAGCCTCTAACCAAGGGCTTGTTCCCGCACACACCCTATTCACTTGTATATTTCAACAGAGCCTAGATCTTCACAAAGATAGATCTCAAATCAGAGTATTACCAGATTAGGATTAATGATCAAGATATCCCGAAGACAGCCATCGATACTCGCTATGGGCACTATGAATTTATAGTCATGCCGTTTGGATTGACAAATGCCCCAGCTACATTCAATTGCCTAATGCAAGATATTCTCAGAGAATAATTAGATGATTTTGTTCTTGTTTTCTGTGATTATATTCTGATTTACTCAAAGAATGCAGCTGACCATGAAGCTCATGTCCGAAAAGTTCTTGAGATTCTAAGGAAGCACCAACTCTTTGCAAAAAAGAGCAAATGCACTTTCTTTGTCGACCATGTTGAATACTTGGGCTTTCTGGTATCCAAAGACATAATTTCTCTAGATTCTGCAAAAGTCCAAGCAGTGAGACAGATTGGATAGTGAAAGAAGTCAGAGGATTCTTGGGATTAACTGGTTGGTATAGAATTTTTATACCTAAGTATGCTCTCATAGCTTCCCCCTGACTTATCTTCTCAAAAAGAATATCCCGTTTCAATGGTCTACCAGGTGTCAGAGCGCTTTTGATAAGCTGAAGAGACCGCCTTAGTAACCAATCCCATTCTGAAGTTGCAAGATTTCTCTCTACCCTTTAAGGTAGTATAACTGATGCCAATGGTTTTGCCCTGGGAGGTGCGCTCATGCAGGAAGGTCATGCAGTGGCCTATGAATCTCGAAAACTCAGAACGCATGAGAGAAATTATGCTGTCCACAACCTGGAATTACTTTCAATAGTCTATGCCCTGCAGTTGTGGAGACATTACCTACTGGGTCAAAGATTCACTTTGATGACAGATCATCAGAGCTTAAAGTGGATCTTCGCTCAGAAGGATCTCAACATGCACCAAAGAAGGTGGATGCAGACCCTGTAGGAATTTGATTTTGAAATCAAGTACCGCCCAGGCAAAGAAAATGTGGTAGCAGATGCCCTCACAGAAAAGCCTCCTTGCTTACAATCACAGTAGTGTCAAATCCATTGATTATTGAAGTAAGAGAGAAGATCATGCAGATTATATTCTTTGGCCCTATTGCTACCCTACTTATGCAAGAGAGAAGATCATGCAGGATATATTCTTTGGCCCTATTGCTACCCTACTTATGCAGGAAAGCAAAAATCTAGAGGAGTTGAATCGAGTTCATGCAGGATATATTCTTTGGCCCTATTGCTACCCTACTTATGTAGGAGTTGAACCGAGTTCAAGGGTACAGCCTGGATGATGGAATTATGTATTATAATAGTAGGCTATGCATTCCCAATGATGAGGAGACTAAGGGTCAAATTTTGAATGAAGCCCCTGATAGCCTTATAGCAGGACATCCAGGTTTCATCAAGACCTACATGTCTAAAGAAAAGTTTCTTTTGGCTTGGACTAAAAAAGGATGTACTTAATCATGTAGGTCAATACCTGATATGTCAGAAAGTCAAAGCCGAGAGAGTAAAAAATGCCTGGAAAGTTACATCCATTAGACAACTCCCAGCAGATGAAGTGGGAATGTATCAGTATGGATTTTATTACTGGTCTACCTTCAGTGCAATCAGGTTATAACTCCATCTTCGTGGTAGTTGACAGACTAACCAAAGTTGATCATTTGATTCTAGTAAAAGAAACCTACACTGTAGTGGATGTGGCCTAGAGTGTTCCTCAAGAAAATCTTCATATTGCATGGCCTACCCACGAGAATAGTAAGTGATCGAGATTCTAAATTCATGTCAAGATTTTGGATTGCATTTTTCGAAGCAGTAGGAACTTCTTGGATCTCAGCACAGCTTACCACCCCGAGACTGATGGTCAAACAGAAAGGGTGAACCAAGTAATCGAAGATATACTTTGGTCATGCTGTCTGCACCTAGTCGAGTTCGCCTACAATGCTTCTTATCACATCGAAGTATCGGGATGAGCCCTTTCAAAGCTCTATAAAGACAAGACTGTCTAACACCATTAACTTTGTCTGACCCATTGATTAGGGTCGAGATCTCCAGGCAGATTCTTGACGACATTGAGCAGCAGATGCAGTCAATCCGCAAAGATATAAAAGCTGCCTAGGATAGACAGAAGTAGTATGCAGATAAGAAGAGGTCAGACAAAAAATTCGAAGAAGCAGATATGGTCTTCATTCGAGTACACCCCAAAATAAGTTCTCTACCTCTTGGGAAGTACAAGAAGTTATCCCCCAGATACTATGGGCCATATCTGGTTACAAAGAAAGTAGGTGACTTAGCCTATGAACTTCTTCTGCCTCCTCATCTCAAAGTACATAATGTATTTCATGTCAGTCTACTTAAGAAGTATATGCCAACCCCAAATCATGTGCTTAATGATGAACTCTTAACTTCTTCAACCGAAGGACAGATGTAACTCCAACAACCTAAAGAAATCCTTGATGTTCGAGAGAAGGTTCTCAAGAACAGAATTCTGAGAGAATTATTAGTCAAATGGAAGTTCTATCCTTTTGAACACGCCACCTGTGAGAATGAAGCCGCAAACTCATACGGTTTTTACGAGATGAGGACATCTCGCATTTTTCAAGTGGGAGATAATGTAAGATTCCTCCCCAGCCCCTTAAGATGTCCAGTATCTTCCCCTGTAATCAATCCCCTTTTCAGACTAATAAAAGATCTTGTTTCTACTTGTTTTGGCCTAGAGAGAGAAAATATTCTAGTGAGAGATAATTCAAATTTTAGATATCTTTGGATAGAAAAATATCCCTTCTCATTAAAATAAATTTCCCTGAAACAAAAGTTTTAAAAAAATTCCTAAGGTGCATTAGAAATAAATTATACTGTGCACAAAAGACCTTAGCCTAAGGGTCCAGATTTTTTGAAAATTTTGGATTATGGTTCTGATGGACCAATAAGATTAATCCAAATGTAGGGAGGAGATAAATTGAAGAATAAAAGAAAACCCCCCCAAAAATGAGTAAATACTCACATAAGATGAAGAGTGGACTAAGGACCAAAGAAAACATTAAAAAAACAAAATTTTGACGCCTCATATTGGGGATTCCCCCTCATGAAGGAGGTGCATTTTTTCTCATCATTACTCTCCAATTTTAAATCAATTAAATGAGATATTTCATCTCTCCTCTCTCCTATTTCAAGTCTAGTTCCAAAAAAAGTAAGCTGAACTGACCCAAAAATGGTCAAAAATTGACCAAATTGCTCTGGAAAATTCTAGAATCATTTTGCTTGGTTTGAGGCTCATGTTTTCCTATAAATAGAAGCCTCCCCCTTTGTAAAAGCTTAATGGTGTTTATGCACTGTTACTCTACTCCTAGTAGCCAGAGCCATTTACATTGAATTTTCTTGATAATTTAATTATTTTTTGCTTAATCCTCTCCAAAGCAATTGGTGGCCACTCTTGCTTCAAACAAGAGTAGAACCCTCAATCCCTCAACCCAAAGGAAAGCTTACAACTCCATGTAAGCTAAATTTTTCTTACTTTTTAATTTTAAATCTATGGTTTTCTTGATTTTCTTGTTTTATAATTGATTGAAGTAAATTCTAATGCTATGCCTTGATGAAAAGGTCACCCCCTTCTCTTTTTTACAATTCATCCTTTCTTTATCGTCCTAGAATAATTAACAAAAAGATTAAATAAACTTTTCTTATTGTTTACTCTCTTGATTTCTAAAAATTTAAGAGATTAGAGTCCTATACATCTAGATTGGGTTAATTTAAGTTGAAATTAGAATGATAAAAATGAGAAATGGTCAGCCATACAAAGGAGGTTATGGTAAAATTTTTTAAAATTTTATGGAAAAGAAAGTTTATTTTTATGTTATTCTAAAAGAGTAATTCCCACCATTTTGTGCATTCTAAAAGAAATATTCTAATTTACTTCATGTACATATTCACCTATGAATATGCATGGATATCACTGATATTAATTATTAAATTTTAATTTCTATGCGTAGAAATATGCATAATGAAATTTTTTTTATTATAAAAGTGTTATTTTCATTGAATTTAATTTCTATGCTTAGAAAGATGCATAATAATTTTTTTAATTATAAAAGTGTTATTTTTATTAAATTTAAATTCTATGCATAGAAAGATGCATAATGAAAATTTTTTATTATAAAAGTGTTATTTTCATTGAATTTAATTTCTATGCATAGAAAGATGCATAATGAATTTTTTTTAATTATAGAAGTGTTATTTTCACTAAATTTAATTTCTATGCATAAAAGATGCATAATGAATTTTTTTTAATTATAGAAGTGTTATTTTCACTAAATTTAATTTCTATGCATAAAAGGATGCATAATGAAAATCTCTTTATTATAAAAGTGTTATTTTTATTGAATTTAATTTCTATGCATAGAAAGATGCATAATGAAATTTTTTTAATTATAAAAGTGTTATTTTCATTGAATTTAAATTCTATGCATAAAAAGATGCATAATGAAAAAAAAAATATTATAAAAGTGTCATTTTTATTGAATTTAAATTCTATGCATAGAAAGATGCATAATGTAATTTTTTTAATTATAAAAATATTATTTTCATTGAATTTAATTTCTATGCATAGAAAGATGTATAATGATTTTTTTAATAAAAGTGTTATTTTCACTAAATTTAATTTCTATGCATAGAAGGATGCATAATGATTTTTTTAATTATAAAAGTGTTATTTTCATTGAATTTAATTTCTATGCATAGAAAGATGCATAATAATTTTTTTTAATTATAAAAGTGTTATTTTTATTGAATTTAAATTCTATGCATAGAAAGATGCATAATGAAATTTTTATTATTATAAAAGTATTATTTTCATTAAATTTAAATTTTATGCATAGAAAGATGCATAAAGAAAGTTTTTATTACAAAAGTGTTATTCCTATTAAAATTGATTTTTTGTATAAATAGATGCATAAAGAATTTTTTTTTATTTTAAAAGTGTTATTCCCATTGAAGTTGATTTTCATGCATAAAGAATTTTTATATCAAAATTAGATTTCTCTTTAATTCTATGTTTAATTTCTATGAGTATTTGATAAATGAATAAGTAAATACTCTAAGAGAGAAATTTCTATCATTTTATATTCACACGGATTGTAAAGAGAAAATTCAGGAAATCTATCGAGATCAAAATATTCAGATAATGATTAACTTATTCCTCATCGAAATTCATAATTAATCTAGAAATCAATTAAGTGAATATTCAATGAATAAAATTCAGTAAATTAGTAACTGAGTTATCAATCCTTTTTGAGAAAGATAGCTTAGGAAAAAAATCTTATCAGACTCGAACCTTGAATCAGACTATGACCAAGACCAAACTCCTTCGTCAGTTTCGAGGAAAAAAGATGTGACCAGTTTAGAAAAATACACTCAAAACTCCTGCCAAATCTGAAACTAAGTTTGAGACCCTTTGAATTGATCTGTGGATCAAAGTTACAGAATTCGAGGAATTCTGTTATGAAATTCAGAATTACGATTAAGAAGTTTTGGAGATACTGATTCAAGAAATACTCCTTGTATTCAAATGAAAATTCAAACTGAAAACTTGCATAGAAACCCTGTTTTCTTAAAAGACTGTCTTACGCCAGAATACTGGAGGGAATATTTGGTATATGTTTTTCTAAGAAAAGTTCGGTTCCAACAACAGCTGGTGATCGGGGAGTGTTCAAAAGATAGCTCACGCGGCAAAGCCTGCCCAGGTCTTGACCAGCCTCGGTACGGTTAAAATGGTGCGCTTTTGGTACGATGGACGAGGGCCGACGAAGCGGTCCCTGAGTGAAGTGCCAGGACACCTAAGGAGAATCCTGGAGGGTTCTGACCAGGCGATGCACGGGCTCGCAGTGCCTAAGACACCCATGCGTATGTCGTGGAAGATTGTATGATGAACGAATGATTATTGTAATCTGTTACTGGATCCCGTTGTTGCTGACCAGCTGGTCTCAACGGAGAGTCCAGAGTGATTCTATTTTTTGAGAAACAAGGGACTGGATGAAATTTTTGAGTTATGACATCTGTAAATCATAATTGTTTGTCAATGGATTGTTTTATAAGTTAAAGTTTTAAAGAGGAGTGTGTGTGTATCTGTATTCGAAAATAAAAGTTAAGAAAGGCATTCAATTATGGATGGGTGAGTAATTATCTGGTTCTACCGATTCTAGTGGTTGTGTGGTGGCTAACCCACCGGCTGAAATCAATGGAGTTTTAATAATGAAATTGAATAATAGGAATACGTTTAGAACTCGAGTAGTTAAATAAAAACCTGAAGGCTTCTCAAATGATTAGATCAACACGGCTGTGCCTGATTTTGATTAGAAAAAAAGCGTTGATTTCTTCAAGTTAAATATGTAATAGTTTTTCTTCTATTTGGTTTAATCAGGTGAAGGAGGATAGTTTAATCTCTTGACCCCGTTAGTTAAGAAAATCAAAAAGGTGGAATCGTCCCCGTTTTTCGGACAAGGGAAATTTTCCCGGTTTCGATTTCGGAATGACTACCAGATTAGTCTCGTGTCCGGACATTCGAGGGCGAGGCCCCGAGTGGGAAATCCTGCCCTGCACAAGATGAAGCTACTTCCGCTGCTAGCAACCGGAAATCCGGTGCGCGGAGGGGGCAGAGGGGTCTCACATAGAGCATCAAGCTTGAGGGGCAAACAAAGCACACTGTTGTCACCATAGGATCATCTCGATGATGATGTGGAAACATCCAGACGATATAACAATGACTTGATTAATGTGTGGGATGGTGACTATCGTGCCCAACCTGCATGCAAACACACACTAGGAAAGATGTCCCCAAGAGGATTTGAATTTCGAACCTCGAGACCCAAGCCCTTTGCACTAGGCTACCGCCTTGGGGATAAAATTGTGTGAATTGAATTTGATAAGTCTACTAAATGAGTACATAAATATAGTCTCACAGCTAGGCTACACACCCAATAGCATGACCAATGCATACTATCTTTATCTTGGCTTGATATACAATGTCCTTGGTCCATATATATGTATGTAATCATCCAAAACATGGAGCCCTTATTAATCAGCCAATATAAAGGATAAGGCTCCCCAAATGTTTTCACAATTATTCCGGCACATCCTATCTGTTCAATCTAAAGTAAAAGACCACTTACATATTTTAGTGATGTGTGGATTTAAGATCGATTGAATATGTCCCTTACATGAAGCTATGGCATCCCAATTCTACTAACCCCAATTAACAGCAAATTGAAGCAACAATTTTAAGTCTTGTCCTCATGATTAACTGAATTAAACTCAATTGTTTTCCTTAGTTGTCAATGGCATAGTCCCTTAAGCCTATGTATGGTCAACTATTAAGTTTCATTACACACAAGTGGGTGGTCACACAAGTAGATCCACCCAGCTCATTGTTTTGAATATTCCATCAAAAGACTAACATTGAATCTATTGTGTTCTTCTCAACTTACTCCATTAGAATATTGCTTAGCATATCATATGAAAAGGTATGAAAAGGCAAGGCATTGCTATGGCAAAGAAGGCTTGTTGGCTTTGGCCTAGGGCTGAAATGAGTATGTATTTTGCTTGAACTTGATGCCATTTGCTGGAGAACATGTAGTTGTATTACACCCCCCCGGTCCGTTGTACCACAAGGGGGTACCACCCTTCCAAATATTTGACATTTTCAGGTAGTGGTTGGCCATCAGGACATGCTTCACACGCATGGACACCATACTTTAACAATCCCTGAAGCAATAGTCCAATGTATGAGTCCTATGCCAAAACCTATTTTGCACCCCTATTGCAAATGCAACCCATCTTGAAAAATTGGATGCAACCGTTCGGTTGTCGTATGGACGCTTGTACTCGGAGAGTTTTCACGGGGGAGCTGATCGAATGCAAAGCAATCACTCCCCAAGATCTCTGGGATGTCATAATTATGTATGCCAAAGTTTGTCACAGCCTTGAGCCCTCTGAATTTGCTTGCAACAATGTCGTATGCCGTGCCCGCCTCTTCCTCTGTATCTATAAAGCCCCCACATCATGGGATGGCCACCCAGTCAAGGTTAAAAACTCAATGTCAGGATATAAGCTATGAAGTGAAGTGGATTGCTCTACAATGCAAACAAAACTGGAAGCTTACCACCAAAAGTTCCCAAATAGATTATCTTTCTAGCCAGCACATTTCTTTATCCGGGCTTGCCAACCACCATGTTTGTTGCGTCGCCTGCTTCATTACAAAATATTGAAAGGGTTGGGATGATAAGTGTTTACAACCAAAGAGTTACCCTCAACAACCTTGAACCCTAAACCCTAGTTACTGCAAATATGGTAAAAGACAATATGGTATGCAAATGATGGTGAGCAAACCTGGAGACCCCTCTATACTTGGAAGCACCCTTGGCAAATCCACTGCTATTCCTGAATAATACAAGAAAACAAAAGCCATGCTTTAAAGCTCTTACACTGTTTTGAGACACAGGTTTTAGATCATTACCACTTCAAATAGGCATTTGAATACAATAACTGAACCTGAATTTTCACCTTATGAGACTTGCAACATACTCTTCCTTTGTCATGGTTTGCATTTCCTCTAAATCTTTGGCGTAATCGTCGATCTACAAAGCAATGTTGAAGGTCTGCATGGTGAGGCAATTTGCTGCAATTTGTGAGAGAAGGATATTCACAAATCAGTATACCATATATGTTTGGCTATCACAACATAGGCATCCACTTACTGGAAAATTGATTGACCCCAGTATTTAAGTGCAGTGCGGCGGTCGTATATGCCCTTGCAGCTTTCTGGGCATCATCATATACACCTAGAGAGAAAGTCAAGGCATTAACACTAATAAACATGTGAGCATGTGCATTACCTTCCCAGCTTTTGAAGGTGATATGGTAACACAGAATCACTCACCCAGATAAACTGCAGGGGGAGGTGCAGCAATGTCCCAAGAAGGGTTTTATTGCATAAGACAACCTCACAATTAAGTTTCTGAAAAGAGAAAGGCACAGTGAATGCTATGGTAGCCTCAGTGAAACATGCAGTTAGACAGAAATCCATGAGAAGAAGAACTTGATGGATCATATAAGCTTAATTATATTAATTGAGAGTTTTTAAGTTTGAGGATTAGCGCAAACACACCTTGTCTTGACCGTGGAGCTTTCTCTGATCTCTCACAAAGATAAGCACCGTAGCCAGCAATGCCAAAAACAATATGGAATATAACACAATTATACTTTAAACAGAATGATTAATTTAATGAGCGATAAATTCACCTCGAGACTCCATGGTATGGTGAAGTTTTCTTAGGTTTGGGGGCTCTCGAATCCATGACTGAATTATATAATTATAAAGATAATTTAACGTAGCCTATAAAAAGCATTGCGAACAAGGCCCCAAAACGTTTTTTCTGTGATTGTATGAATTAATTAATCCAAATCAACAGGCCAACCTTACTGAAGTTACCGGTTGACCTTTTGTTTTGAAAAACAAACCTACCTATGTGAATCTCCTAAATCTAGGTTTGTTTTGAAAAACAAACCTACCTATGTGAATCTCCTAAAATCTAGTACCTCCTAAATAGCATGTTTCAAAAGCTGCTTTTCTCGAAGACTCTTCCTCTCTCTCAATACATGCATCCCGGCTTTCCACAGAAGCCAGACACGCATATCTCTACACACTAGGGCTCATCATGTACAGAATCCAAGAAGCCAACCTATGATCTCTCTCTTTCTGCCTTGCACCACCTCTCTCTTTCTCTCAAACATCTTGAACTCGAACCCTCTCTTGCACCCTCTCTCTCTATCGAGCATGGTTCATGTCTTTTAAGGGTAGATGCTGGGTCTATGTTGCTTTGGTGGGGGAGAGGGGACGGTGGGGAGGCGACCCAGAGAAACTAACCTTAGTCAAAAAAAAATTAAATAACCTTAGTCAAAAAAAATTAATTAAGTGGCCACTTAATTAATACTACCAAAACCAAATGTCTGAATATAGGGATTGTAATGGGTTTATCTTGGCTTTAAAAAAAGTTATGATATATTTGTTGGGAAATCGTGAGAACGGAAAATATATTGCTAAAACTGTTGCGAGTGAGTGCCACACGACGTATTTAACCTTTGGAAGGATGTGGTGCTTGTCAATGATGAAAATCAAAAGGTCTCTACTTTTCCTTTGCATTCAAGTACTCTCTTAAATTAGAGGTCAATAGTTATGTTAAAGTTTTTTAGGTGTGGTGGTGTACGTGAGAGATGCTTAGCTACTATCCCCTCATGGTCCTATGCTCATCCATTGCTAAGTCGCTTCGTGATGCCTTTGAGCCCCATCCCTTGTGTGAAGAAAGTGGATGCGACAGTTATGGAGTCCTATATGGATGGGGGAGTGGGGGTTGGTTAAGAATGGAGTAGAGGAAATGGGGGTGTGAGTACCAAGTATTGAGGGAGGTGATGGGTGTGGGATCATAGTTGAAATGAAACATGTTTCATTCAGGTAGGAAACATGTATGAAACGTAACATATGCTTCTGCTCAGTGCTATAATCATTGTTGTTTATGAAAAATTATGTGTTTGTATGTTGAATTTTCATTTATGCTTTTATGTTGTTTGTATAGAATCATGATCAATCTCTATTTGCTATATATGACATGTCACATGAGTCATATCCTATAGTTATATACATAGTTATTTTCCAGTCCATATGAGACCCGTATGAAACCTGCCTTGAAACTATGTGTGGGATCCCTACAACCTAGAAGTTTTCTCCAGGCTTCTTTTGATTCCTTGCCTAAGAACATGCAGTAGAATGATTCCTTGATTTGTATGTAGTGAGCATGCTTTTTGCGAAGGGTCAGGCGATGGAAAACTCTCTTCCCTTCTTGTGAAGAAATATTTCCTTGCCTTTCCTCATCCCTTAAGCAAGCTTGCATGGTCTAATGCTCATCATCATACCAACCATTCTGAGGCATGGTCCCACATGGAGGCTTGGCAGTGGACTTTGTGGTCCATGGAAAGGATGAGGTAGCGGAGCTATGTAGGGCTTCGATAAGCTGAGTGGTGAGGGTATCGAGGGGAGCTAAGGGATCTAAATTTAAGATGTGGTGAGAATATATCTAAACTAGCTCATGATCAAAAGTAACTTGGGTGAAGTGGGTCACAAGTGGAGGTGGGGGAGCTGGTGGTGGGCTATAGATAAGGGTGAAGGCTTTGGTTACACACTTTAGATGGCCCGTGTTCAAATGGATGTAAAATCTACCTTTCTTAATAGACACTTTAGATGGCCCGTGTTCCAAATGGATGTAAAATCTACCTTTCTCAACAGAGATTTATAGGAGGAAGTTAATGTTGAGCAACCTCTTAGCTTTGTGATTTAGGGACAAGACACTCATGTGTATCTATTGAAGAAGCCTCTTTATGGTCTCAAGTAGGCATCTCATGCCTGGTCTCAAGTAGGCGTCTCATGCCTGGTCTCAAGTAGGCGTCTCATGCCTGGTGTTAGAAGATTGATGCCTTCGTATTATCTCTTGGATTTGAGAGTTCATATGAAGACACCAACCTATAATATGTGCTTCTTTCTGATGGGGATATTTGTATCATTGTCTTAATGTTGATGACCTCATCCTTACAAGCTCGGTGAGTTGGTCACACAGGTTTAGTCCAAGCTTTCACATACATTTGAGAATACTGATCTTGGCCTTATTCATTATTTTCTTGGTCTGGAGGTTTAGTAGAGTGAGATAATTGTATCTTCTTTTCTCAGGAGAAGTATGTGAAGAAGTTGCTTTCCTTTTATGGTTTTTCTGATTGTACACCTCTCTCTTGTCCCATAGACCCAAATCCCAAACTATCCAAGGAGGATGATACACCCTTGGTTGATTCCATAGAGTATTGTGGCAGATAGTTGGCTTATTGCTTTATCTTACCAACACACGACCAGATATCTCCTGTGTTATGAGTGTTCTTAGTTAGTTCTCATTAGTAGCTGCTCAGAGGTCTCATTGGGCAAGCAACCTTGAGGGTTCTTCTATATCTTCATGGTACATCAGATTATGGCATTACTTATTCTAGTGGTGGTGATTTGATTAGTATTATTGATGCTGATTGGGCTAGTTGCATTGATACCCGAAGATCTACATTTGGATATTGCTTTACACATCAGATGAGCACTGGAACAATGTGAAAGCAGTGTACCCAGACCTCGTCATGAAAACTATATACCAGTCATCTTTTCACATGCACACATGCACTGGTGTGGCATGTGACACACTCGCTCCTCGGTACAATGTAGAACCTAAAAGAAAGTGAAACTCAGCAATAGACCAAAGAAGAAAATCTGTAGAAGGCTGGAAACAGTAGATTAATGTTGAAAATGGGCACGAGGGAAGACCGTAGTAGGTGCTTATAATGCATAAGAGGCTATTGCTATAGACAATGAACTCAAAAAGTTATGCAAATCTAAGATGAGGAAATGAGAAAGGCTAGCAAAGCCTTATATATCCCTTCTAGGACTAGGTTGGCCTGTTCCAAAGGCTGACACGTTCTCATGAGACATTTTATGCTATAAATAGCATAAAAGGCCTAAAATACCCAAAAATAGGCTCAATAAATATGCAATGTCCTGGATGAAAATGCAGGGCCTTATTCTAGCCTTTACAAGCATGTAGAGACCTAACTAAAGTCCATCTAGAGATGATAACTTTCCAACAAAACCATGTGTATATAGGTTATATTTATCGTAAGACGTGACCTTTATGAGCCATGAGTCCAGGGATAGTTAGACACAAGCTACGTAGTTAATAGTCAATGTCAAAAGTTTATCATGTCAAAGACTTAACCCACTTGGAGAAATCATCACAAGCATTAGAAGAATTTATATAGCCATCATCAAAGCAAAGCTTCATAGGAGTCACTTACATTATGAACATACCTCAAACATCATGGGGACAAAGTATTCATCGTGTAGAGGAAGCATTTGCAGCCATATACATCATGTAGGAGCATGGAAAGAGCATGGGTATCAGTGTTAATGTGTACAAAAGTGGTCACAGCCTTTGAAGGCTGTAAGGACCCACCAGTTGAGGAGAAGCTGTTATTAGCAGCTATACAAGACCCCCACAATGGGTCCAATCTCTGTCGGCAGCATCACAACAACCTTGGAAGAGGCTTAGCAAAGGCTACAATAGCCCTAGGAGGTGTACATCAGTTGGAAGACTACATATGAAGGCTACAATAGCCCTAGGAGGTGTACATCAGGCAAAACAGTAGATGGAAAAGCCAAGTGCTAGAATATATATAAAAAAGGGTATTTTGCATCCCTCTAAACAGGATGACAGCTGTTATGGAGGCCGGAAGACTATATATGAAGTGCCCAATATCCTTCATCATTGGCGTCAAGTCTTTGACAAAGATCTCAAGCAGGCAGTCAATTCATCATCGAGATGAAGGCCTGAACCCACCATGGGTCTTTAGCCTCTCCCACAAGAAGTCCAAGCACTCTTCGTGTTGAACCAAGGCAGAGGAAGACAAGCTTCAGCAATAGCCATCAGTGATGCTTCCTCAAAAGAAGTCCGGAGTGAGTCTCAGGTTCAAGGAAGACATCTTAGCAATTCCCCAGGAAAGAATAAGGAGAACATAAGTCAACAGAAGTTAGTAGATCAAGTCCCACATCATTGTAAAGCATTTAGTCCAAAGTAAGAATAAGAAAATACTCCTTTTCAGAGGGGGGGGTTTTAAGTGGGTAGTTGGGACCCCATCTCGTGTCGTCTCTCTCTATTCTCTACTCTCTACTCTATCTATATTCTCTTTCAATTGTCTCTTGCCATCAGTATGAGTGGGTAGTTGGGACCCCATCTCGTGTCGTCTCTCTCTATTCTCTATTCTCTACTCTCTACTCTATCTATATTCTCTTTTAATTTTCTCTTGCCATCAATAAAGTGTTTCAAGGATGTGTGTTGCACAGTCAAGTACGTAGCATGTTACACATATGGGGCAAGAGTCATCATCATCCTAGCCTTGGGAGTATTCCTGAGGATGGAACATGCATCTAGCGGGCAATGATGTTGACCCCAATTGGAGCATGTCACCCCAAAAACCACTTCCACTTGTCCAAACCCCACTAAACTTGATGGTATCAATCCTCTACCTTTGGAACACCTGCACACCAAGCCCCAACTCAAATCTCTTTCAGCAAGCCCTCCATCAGCCCTCTGAGATTGATGGCTGCAAGCTGGCAGGTGGAGATGCTTTGGACTGCACCTCCTCAGTAGACCCAAAAAGGATGAAACTGTGTAGATTTTTTCCTTGATTGTAAAAGACCCACATATCAATCTTCATGCCCAACTTTAAAGGAGAAGGACCCCAATAGCCTGTAAGTCACTGTGGTCCTTATGCAATCCTGAACTGCAGCAGATATCAGATAGGTACTTTTCACTTGCCTCTTGGTGTCAAAATCTCATGAGATTTGGTATGCTTCAAGTATAACATATGGACATACTCCACATAAAATCTTGTACCCTAGTTCTCTTCCAGTGTGGAGAAAATAGGGCTGGATCAGGGTGGTTTGACTAGTTTGGATTTTTGGAGCAAAGCAACACTGCTAGTCCCAATCTCCTGCGTTCCACACTCCCACCAACTGAAAAACTTGTACTTGCAAAGGATTTCACTCTACAAACCTTGTTCCCTACTATCTCTCACCTCAAGCTCCCCTCCTGAATCCAAAATACTAATACACATAGCCCTTAGAATTGCTTGCTAACACCTACAACCCACATCCCACATCCCACAAGAAAACACTAAGAAGGAGATAGGAAGAAACACTAAGATTCAAGCTTGATTCTTTAGAATTCTGCACCCTTGATGCTTCAGAAGGTTGGGTACAGACATAAAACTCACTCCTCACCATGCATCATGATTAAAACCACATTAACATCATCACACACCCTTAAAACCATGATTTTACCTTTGAGGTTGCACATAGCCTGTAGAGGACTGCCTTTTGTAAACAAGAGTATTCACCACTTTGAGACAGACATAAACCTACTGTACCAGATATCAAACACCTCAAACACAACCTCAACAAGCACTAAACAAGCTACAATCTAGACCAGAGCAAACCAAAAACAAGACAAAACCAACAAGATGTGGAAAGATATGATGATCACAACTAAAAATTAGAAGAGAATTTTGTTATTTAGCCTCAGTATAATCTCCAAATAGATAGTCTCTCTTGTTTGGATCTTTCCTCCAATCGAGATGCTCTCCCTACATGTCACATGCACACCCTTTAAGGGTGCATAGTGATAAGTTGGCATAGTGATAAGTTGGCATAGTATTAAGCATCTAAAGCATGCAGTGTCACCATCAGTCAAAGCATCAGATGAGCATAGGGGAAATATCAAAGCAGTATACCTGGACCTTGTCATCATCAAAACCATGTGCCCGAGGAGGGAACAAGCATCTAGCATCATGTCAACCCCAATTGGAGAATATCGGCCTAGAACCACTTCCACTTATCCAAACACCACCAAACTTGATGGGAGCAATCCTCTACCTCTAGTCCACCTACGCGCACTAAGCTCCAACTCAAATATCCTTCAGCAAGCCCTCCATCAGCACCCTCTAAGATGGCTGCAAGCTGGCCAACTGGAGATGCTTTGGACCAGACACTAACCCTTCTACTGCACCTCCTTAGTAGACCAAAAAAGGATGAAACTATGTAGATTTGTTCCTTGACTTGTATAAGACCCACATATCAAGTTTCATGCCCAGCTTCAAAGGAGAAGGCCTCCAACAGCTTGTAAGTCCCTGAAGTCCTTATGTAGTCATGAACAACAACAGCTGTAGATACTTTTCACACTTGCAGCCTCCTGGTGTCAAAATCTCATGAGATTTGGTATGCTTCAAGTACAAATATGGAAATACTCCAAAAAAAACCTTGTAACCTAGTTCTCTTCCAGCATAGAGAAAACAGAGCTAGAACATGGCACTTTGACTAGTTTGGACTTTTGGAGCAAAGCAACGCTCCCAATCTCCTACCTCCCACACTCCAACCAACTACAAAACTTGTACTTGCAAGGATTCCACTCTGAAAACCTTGTTCCCTACTACCTCTCACCTCAAGCTCCCCTCTTGGCTCCAAAACACCAGTCCACACAATCCTTAGAACTCCCTGCTAGACAACCTACAACCCGTAGCCCACAAGAAAACACCAAGAAAGAGATATGAAGAAACACTAAGATACAAGCTTGATGCATATAAGCAAAACCCATCATTTAATTTAGATCATCACTCCTCTATAGAGCATAGCCAGTATAAGAATCAGGGCTTATATCAGCATTTAGAGTAGATCATCATGGTGGGTACCATGGACACTTATTTGAACATGTGTGTGTGTGTGTGTTGGTGTGTGTGTGTGTGTGTGTGTGTGTGAGAGAGAGAGAGAGAGAGAGAGAGAAGAGAGAGAGAGAGAGAGAGAGAGAGAGAGAGAGAGAGAGAGAGAGAAATAAGTTGCAAGAGTAGTGAAACTTATTGGTCATACTTTATTATGTGTGAAAATCCATCAATGCTTAATGAAAGTAATTAATTTGCATAGGTTTATGTTGAATGGCTAGACCTGAAACATTGACAAAGATAGTTAATGAGATGTTATTGTTGCTCACATACCAAAACAATCAAGATGCTTACTACACTGTCCTTTACAGAAAGCAGTATGCCGTAGATCTTTTTCGTGGCACACTAGTGTGTGGCGGGTGCACTCAAGATGACATCAACAAAGTGCAAGAGAAGGTTTCCAAAGCAATCATTGAGTGGAGATAGAATCATCTTACCGATTCCACGCAAGAAACAACAGCTCATAATGACCCTGGCGATTTAGTGCAATGAGCTCAGCAAAATGTAGTTTAGGATGTAGGTGTAATGGACTTCTCATAATGGAGTCTCATAATTATGTACTTCTATTTTATTATGTACTTCCTGTTTTTGTGCTCTTGCTCTTTTTACTATTTTTTGTTTTTCTTTTCTTTTCTTTTTTATGTATGAAGCTATATATATACATCCCCTTGAATTTGGCAATTACATGGTCAGAGGGGAGAAGGTCAGGGAGGAAGCATTAGAATGTCGAGCGTGAGTACATGCTCCCCCTTTCCTTGGGTAGATCATATTTTTTGCAATGATGTTGCAGCCTCTTGGAACCAATTTGTCCAGCGGGTCATAGGTTGTGATGTGGGCAGATAGCTTTTTATGACCCTTGTGGCCACATCCAATTGCAGAGATGGTAGTGTATGCTCCCATTGACGAATGGAGGAAATGGTTTCCGACGATAGTTTTACAAAGGGAGACATAGACTCATTGGTCTCTTGTTGGGTGTCGATAAGAGTAGGTGTAGAGCATGAAGAAACTTCTATATCAACGTGTGCCTGGCATGAGGAGCTAGAAGCTTCATGTGGCTCCCCCCTTCCTGAGCTAGGTGGTATTGATCGATATCGTTTGGGAATCCAAACTAACTCTGGAAGAAGTGGTGCGGAGCACTCTGTTACCTTTCCCTTACCACGGTCTTGAATTGTCGTTGGGGTGGCAACATTTGGTTTGCAAGGTTTTACAGGTGATGTAGAGGGATTCAGCTTATGTTTAGGGACCCAAATCTGGTCATTCCCCTCGTAGTACCCTTGGGCTACTAATAATTTTTTAGGGATCCATCGTGATGTTACATTGCCCTTTCTCGGGTGGGTAGCTGCTTTCCTCCTACGAGGCTTCTTGTCTGAACGAGATTGCGCAGGGGAAGTAGCTGTTAACGAAGCTTTAGGGACCCATTTGTATGTATTGTTTGGCATAGTAAGCGGAGCTTTAGAGACCACCCTGCATGTTTCCACTCTTGGCGTTGAAGCGTTAGAGGGGTGGCAAACAATCAAAGATGGTTTTGCCACTGGACTTTGTGATTTTTCCTTATCTAGCATTTTGTCCAGAGTCGATGGCTTAGGAGCGGGATTTTGAGCGGTCAGACTGAGTGTTGGTTCTTGCGTTGTGACTCGTCTGGTTGCCCAATCGATATTGCACTTGGTGGCCAACATCCATTTGCGCCCCAAGTTTACAGTCCCTTCCATGGTACCAGCAGGCATAACCAAAAAGCTTTGAATTACGGTCCCCTTGTCATAGGCAACCGGAGTGTGCAGAATTCCTGAGACAGGGGTTTTCTTCTTGTTGATTCCTTTAACTTGGATAGCACTCTTGGATAAAGGTGGTTTTCCAAGTTGACACCACACGCCATATGATAGCAAATTATGTTGAGCTCCTGTATCCAATAATGCATTATACAGCACCTCCCCGCGTAAGGACTCTGTAACTCAATTGGGTATCTTAGAGGCGGGTCAGATTCCAGTGAATCCTCCTCTGCCTCCTCGAAAAATACTTGCGTAATTCCCAAGTTGGCTTCTCGTTGTCGCCTAGCACGCTGTTGACATTCTTTGGCGTCAATTCTTGCTTGTATCTTCTTAAGCTCAGCTTGTTCTTTAGCTGCCTTCTTCTGATGGATTGCATGTAACTCCTCTTGGCTCAGGGGGTCATAGTATCTTTTGAATTTACTCCCATTAAGGAATCCAATGGTTTCAACTCCGTCGAGAGTCTCCACTCTGATGGTACCTTGTGGGGCAATTTCACATACTCTATACGGTCCCTTACCAGCATATTTGAGCTTCTTCTTTTCGTTACGCACTCTATACATTAGGACTTTATCCCCAACCTTGATGTCCTTGTCCTTTAGGTGGCGATCAAACCATTTTTTCCTTCTATCCTTCTCCACAAGGGCATTGTACATAGCCAATTGTCTTTCTTCGTTTAGCCACTCAAGGATATATAGACGCTCTACTAAGTGGTTACCATTCCAACCCTCTTGAGTAGCAACACGAAGACTAGGAATGACAAATTCCCACGGCATTACTTCTTGGCCATATACCATTTTGAATGGTGTGCAATTAATAGCCACTTTGTACGCAGTACGATAGGCCCATAAAGCTGTCGTAAGCTTTAGATCCCAATCCGTGCGATGAGCTTCAACTGTCTTTGTCAAAACAGAGAGATTAAGGTCTTGTTGGTACTCTCGGCTTGGCCATTCGCTTGCGGATAATAAGGAGTAGATTTGATGGGATATCATGAAATTTGTTGTGAGCTCCTTAATCACTTCATTTATAAAATGCGTACCATTGTCGCTCACAAGTTCAAAAGGACAACCAAAGCGTGTGATTATATTTTCAAAGAGGAACTTGGCTGTTGTCCTTGCATCTGCCTTACGTGTCGCTTTCGCTTCAGCCCATTTGGTCATATAGTCAGTGGCCACAATAATATAGCAAGATTGTGTGTTGTGGGCCGCTGGGCTAATTGGACCTACAAAGTCTAAACCCCACTTTTCAAATGGTTGGTTTACTTTGATTGGATGTAGGGGCATCTGATCTTTCCGCTGGGGTTTCTTGTATCGTTGGCATTTAGTGCAACCCTTTACAAAAAGTGATGCATCTTGGAACATAGTGGGCCACCAATACCCTGATTGTAAGATCTTTCGCGCAGTTAAGTCTCCTGAGAAGTGACCACCGGCTACGCCCATATGTGCCTCTTGCAAAATGTATAAATACTCATCCTCTCGGGCACAACGCCTAAGGACGTCATCCTTTCCTCTTTTATAAAGAGTCCCTGCTATCAGGCAATAAGGTTCGCATTCCTTGATCAGCTTTCGAGCTAGATCTTTATGAAGCTCCTTGGGTGGGAAGCCATTAACCAAAAAGTTAACAATCTTCTCACTCCATTCAGGCATTGTCTCTCCACCATGAACAGGGAAGTATCAAGTAAGTCATCATCAACTCCCGTAGGAGCCTCACCATTAGGTATGCGAGACAAATGATCAGCCATGACATGTTTTTTGCCAGGTCTCACAACAACAGTGAAATCAAACTCAAGAAGAATCAATAGCCATCGTGTGATTCTTCCTATGGAGCATGGTTTGTTTACCAGATATAACAATGCTTGATGATCCACATAGAAAACAAACTTGGTGGCAAGGAGGTAATAACAAAATTTCCTTACTGCATATATCATTGCCAACCCTTCTAAGTTCTCGCTCCGTAGTGATGTATTTCATCTCAGCATCGTTCAACTGGCGACTAGCAAAGCTAATGGGGTAGTCTAGTTTGTGTTCTCTAGGTTGAGTTAACACACACCCAATAGCAAAGTTTGATGCATCAATATGCACATGGAAGAATAAATCCCAGTTAGGCATTCTCAAGATTGGAGCACTCGCCAAGGCTTTCTTTAATAGCTCATAGGCACGGTCACATTCTTCGGTCCAAATAAATTGATGAGAAGCTTATACAATGGTCGAGCTAGAATAACCTTCGATAATAACCAACATGGCCCATAAAGCGTTGGACTCCCTTATAGTTGGTGGGTGGGGGTAATTCTAGAATGACCTTGATTTTACTCTCGTCGGTGGAAATCCCATTTTTGGACACTATATGCCCTAAGATAACTCCGTGTTTGACCCAGAATTGGCATTTGAAAGGATTCAATGAGATGCGATATAATCTACACCTTTCAAATATTTCTCGTAAACACATCAAGTGCTCGTCCCAAGAGAAATGAACACAAAGATCATCTAAGAAAGCTTCACAGAAGTCCCTTAGATATTCCTTAAAGGCCGTGTTTATCAATCATTGGAATGTTGCAGGCGCATTGGTCAAGCTAAAAGCCATGACATGAAAGGCAAACACTCCAAACTCCGTGATAAATGTTGTTTTAGCTTAGTCCTCTACTGCAATTGTGATTTGATTGTAACCAGAGTACCCATCTAAAAACCTATATGCCTCCTTACCTGCAACTCTTTCAAGCACATGTTCAGAATACAGCAAGGGGTAATGATCCCTTCTGGTGGCTGCATTAACCTTTTTGAGATCAACGCACACTCTGAGTTTCCCATTCTTCTTTGGTACGATGACTATCGGAGAAACCCATTCTGAGTGCTCAATTGGGTATATGAATCCACATTTTATAAGCTTTTCAATTTCCTCTTGTACAATCTTTGCATACTTAGGATTCATTGGGGGTAGGGACGTTGCTGGACTGGTTTAGCAGTGCTAACCATTGGAATCGTGTGTTGCACCACAGAGGGTGGAACCACCTTCATATCATGATATGTCCAAGCAAATATGTCCTTGAATTCTTTAAGAAGCTTCTTAAGTGCAGCTTCTTCCGTCTTGGTGAGGTCTTGAATGAGCAATAAAAACTGGTTTAGACTCCTCACCCGGATCTGCTAAGTCTATCTTCTTAACTACCGCAGGGCCATCGTAGACACCGCTACTCCCATTGGTAGGCATTCGTTGGGCTTTTGTGTAGACCACTTTACGTTCCCCTGTGGTAAATGATTTGAAATGCTCGGGTGCAGGGTGTAAGTCTACTGGTTCTTGTTGTGCCAGGTTTTTTCCTTTTAATTCTGCATTCTTTTGTGTTGCTGAGCTAACTCTTGGTTTTACCGCCTTCTGGCAGTACGACTTAGTCTTGGCTTCTCTTTGATTTCTAATTGGGCGACGTCATGAGGTTGCGGAATACACCACATGACACTTTGAAGGTATTGTCCCCAATTATCCGATAACTTCCGATGAGCGTCAATAGCTCCTACATAACTAAGCCATTCTGCAGTGGATCTCTCCTTGTTTATTGCAGTTCGTACATTAGCTCGATAGCGTTGTCGCTTATGTCTCGTTTTCTTCTTACCAAGTTTTTGATTTTTGTTTCTGTCATATTCGAACTCACTTGGTCAATCTTCACTTGTGTCCCCCTCACTTTCGGATGAACTGCAGGAGGTCACTATCCTAGGCCTTGAGCACCTTGCTTCCACATTTGGGTGAATATTTGATTCATCCCCCCCATCAGGCTCAGAGTCAGTTTCTTCTTGAGATTCAGACGACTCAGAGTTGCATTGGTCAGAGTCTTGCTACTGTCAGTGTCAGTGGAGTTTGCCGCTTTCTCGCCATCAGGAGTCAAGTGCATAACACCTATCATGTTTATTGGCACTAACGGTGGCATATCTTGCCCCTCAGGTGTTACCCACTTGTGCCTCTATTTCCCCATGTGTCTATGGTTGCCGCTAGGTGTACCCAATCCACGTTATCTGACTCAGTCATACCCGGTGTAGGACATTCATATAAGGAGAATCTTTCCCATCATCAGTCTCTTTTTTGCATGTATAGCAATACCTTAATGGGACGGAGTGAATAGTGGTATCCAATCGATTATCGATGATAACCTTGCTTCCTAAAGGATGCGCGCGACCATTCTCAAGATCAACTCGAATGACAGAGTCCTGGAATTGTAGGTAGACATGGTTTTTCGACCAGTCATGCACCATTTGTGCCTCCCTCATGAAAGGACGTCCTAAGATCATTTGACATGACATAGGATGCTTGGAGAAATCCATTACAATAAAGGTATGTTTTACCTTGTATCCCAGGACCTTTATCTTAAGGTCCCTTAACATTCCAATAGGTTTAGCTATGGTTCCGTTTGCCATCTTAACCACTATGTTTGTGACTTCGAGGTGAGGTCTTCCCATAGATTCCCAATAGTTTTTAGTCACAATGCTCACTCCGGCACCACCATCAAGGATTCCCTTTAGAGTTAATCCCTTGGTAGTAATGGGGAGGGTTGCATTAGATTCGTCACCTTCAAAGTATTGTCCCAACTTGTTCACAGGTATTTCAACGACCGAGTCTTCATCTAGGTTGGGTTGTAGATCCCAATGTTCACCTTCCTCTTGAAGCGTGTCGGGTCTATCCATATTTGCAAATTGTGGTAACCCCGCCTTTAGTTCTCCATTGAGAAATGCCCGAAGAGCTAAGAATAGCTCAGGATCTCCGTATAACTTGGATATGATCGTGGTTCTGATTTCAGAGGACATGAAATCCATTAGCTTGGACACATTCAACGGTACTTTTCGAGATATCGCCCCTTGACTAGGGACTGGTGAAGATGGAATCACTTCCTCTTCGATGGGGTCAGGCATTCCCTCACTAAACATTCTTTCTAGCAAAGAAGGGTGGTTGCTCACTTCTTGATGTCCTATCCTCACTTTCTTCCTGAATGATACTAGGTATAGCTAACGGTTTATGGCTCCTGTGAGGCTGAACTTGTGTAGGAAACACTGTGTCTGGAATTTTGATTCTTCTAGGGTCTGCTCTAGTTCTCTTTGTGTTTCTTCCACCAAACCCCTTAAGTGTTGCAATTGTTCAATCTCCTCAACTGGGTTTGGGAAAGTTCCAATCTTTTTCTTGAGGGTCTTTGGCCCACGTGGCTTGTCTTTGGGAGTCAGTCAATTTGGGTGGCCGAGAGGGCATTAGCTGACTTGGTTGTGGGGCCGAGGAAGTTTCCTTCTGTTTCCCCTGATTTATGTATTCACTTGATTCTCCTTCGTTGAGCTCCCAAGTGGGGTCCTCCCTTAAGGTAGTGGCTTTGGTCCCCATGGTTTCTATTGAATCGGAATCATCTTCACGATCATTCATATACACGGGGTCATCTCTTGTCCCTATGTTAGTCTTTGAACTAGGCTTGGAGCTCGTGGCATTAAGCGATCTCTTCCGCCGCGTTTTCTTTTTCTTTGCTCGAGCAATTGATGCAGTATCCCTCTCTTCGAGAATGTAGTTTTGATTTTGAAGCATTGACCGTGTAACTACATTCGCGGGTACAATAGGTATGGTTCCTCGTGCCTGGTTGGTGACCTCAACCAAATTCAATGGCGTAATCTTGGGTGCATTAGGATTATGTGGACATTGAGCAATCAAATGATCTGTAACGTACCCATCTTCACTAATAAAGAAATATCCATGTAATTATGAGTTTTTATGGTATAAATATCAATAATTTTATTATTTGAGTCATTTCCACTTAGAATCTTCAAATTCTGAGCCCAAATTTGGAATCTGCGCGCGATTTTATCCTAATATAGGATTTTACAGCATCCAAAACGGACACCGGATCAAGCCTATACGCTAATTTCAATCATTTTAGTTAGAAAACGGCGACCTTTAAACCTTAATAAATGCACGACCACACGTCCGATTGACGAACGGTCTGAACCCCTGCGACCAGGAGAACCTCCCGGACAAAAAAAAATTTCGCCCCCCGGGGCGGTCCGGCACGCAAATCGAGGCGGGCGTCCCAAATTTGGGTACCCCGCCCCAAAAATTTGGTCCGTACACACTTACTAGGGCGCCCGTACAATGGCCGCCCAAGAACCAAAGGACGGTCGCCCACTGTTTGGTCCACGCGTACCCTCGGGCGGACACCCAGACCGGATAAGGTACATGCGTACCACTCCTTTCCCAGACAACCGACACCGTACCTTTCCGGTAGACCCATGCAGGCCACTGATCCATAGCCTTTGAAGGTACACCGTCCTTTCGTCCCTGCTTTGCGTAGCGCCCGCACCCTCACCCCTCAGCTATATAAACCCCCGGGGTGCTCCTCAGTCGGCACGCACTTCTGTGTAGCGTATGCCCTGTTGTACCGCCGTCCGTACCGCCATAGCGTACTTACTGCAAGTACAGCCGCCCTTGCAGCCACCCCTCTCACACCCCCTCATTTGGCTCTTTTCAGATAAGCCAATTTTCCTCCATCCTCCTCTTGCCATGGACCAGTGTCCTTAACTCTTCTCCCCCCCCCCGTGTGAATAGACTTACAGAGAGGCTTGCAGCAACCCCTCCCAGCCCTCTCCACGTTTTTGCCTTTGGCCTTAAGGACATCTCACAACCCCCCCCCCCCCCCCCCCCCCCATTTCCGTAGACTTTAGTAAGGGATTTTTGGCTCAAGCGAGGGTTCGTGCGCCATATTGTTTTGCTCGTACGGTGAGCAAACGAGCTCGGAATTCAGATCCGACTGAAGCGTTTCGATCGCAGCAGCAAGCTCTACAAGGCGACACCTAAGATGGCCTCATCTCGAAGACGACAAAATATTGCCTCAAGAGACGCACGTAACAACGAGATGGAGGGAGATGCGCCCAATGCGGCTCCAGTCCGCCCTTTTCAAGCCCCTCAAGGAAACGGTGGCCAGGTTAGCTTGGTTAATTTTCAAAAGAAGAGATTTTTTCTTAAATTAATATTAAATGAATGGTGTCTTTTCCTCTTAAATTGACGACATAAAAATTATATGAAGTTATGAACTATGTGATGTTGTATTTGATAAATTGCGTTGAAATTGTTATCTTCATGAATTATGGATATTTGGTAAATTGCATTGAAGATGTTATCTTTGGAATTCAAGATTTTTTTTGGCTTTAACGCTAACTCCGTTCCGTGCTTGTGTAGCCGGGCGGCGTCGTTAGCAAAGCCCGGTAATGGCCCAAGGTATCCCTCATACCTTTGGAAGAATAAGGATCGCCGATTGAGGCGAGAGATTATGAGGCTGCCTAGTTCTGAGGGCCCAGGCTAGTGCGGTAAATAAGCCCACCCTAGTGTGCAGACATCCCTCTGAGGGGCGGGAGGATCGAGCGATGGAGCCTGAGAGGGCGACAGGCCGGCTTGAGTCGGCAGAATAAGAATAAGAGAGCCGGATTGGCTTGTATGGAAATGGATTCATGTATAAACTTTTTATATAATTGCATCTTGTCTTTGGTATGATTGTATTGTGTAAGAAGGCTGTTATAACGAACCTTGTGAAGAAGGGCCCTAATTAAGGAATATGCTTATTTATGTCAAACAGTGTGGTAGTATTAATTAGAAAATAAATTGATGCGTGAGTAGGGTGGAAATTGGGAGGATGGAATGCCCTGACGGCACCATCCTACGGATGGGTGGACCCGATTAGTCGGGTAGCTTTCCAATAGATTAAGTGAAAGCCCTACGTTAGATAGTTAGGTTCTTGGGCAACTCTATTCTAGAAAACTAGGTCAGCGGCTGTGCCTTGCATAAGATGAGGAAAAAAGCGTTGTCTCTAGACATCAAGTCTAGTAGTTGCCCAATTTTTGATCAATTGCCCTATGGGTGATTTGATGTTTAGGAAATCACGCTCCCCCTGCGGGATAGAGCTAGGTCATACCTATGAATCGTATCCTTGAATCTCTACAGGGTCAAGGTGTCGATGAATAGGAAATTTTTCCCAAGATAAGACTTAGCGGACTATCTTAAGTGTTTCTCCCATTTTTAAAGGGAGGAACCTTACAATTGGTATCAGAGCAAGTTTGGCTCCTAGGAATTGCAGTTTAAGGACTGTTTTGTAATAAATGTTTTACCTAACATAATGCTAATTAGTAAAGACATCCTACTAAAACAAATAAATTAAATCGATGTTTGAATGATTGTAGGAAGAGGAAGATGCCTACTCCAAATTTCTAGTTTTCCAATGCATCTTCGAGACTGCTAGTCACTCCTCGAATTTCGAGTTCCGCGACACCATGGTGCAGATATTAGAGAAGATATCCCTCCCTCATTTCTCTCGTATTCAGAGAGGATGGGGTAGAGATTTCTGGAGTCGTGGGCCGAGATACTTCATCATCCGAGCAGATCAGATTGGGAACCTCACCACCGACCTTAAGCGGATTCGTTGGATTGAGAAGCTGAAGATGGTCCGCTTATTTTGGTTCGTCGGTACCCCCAGGGACGACACCTCGGTGACTATAGATGGGGTTCGCATACCTCAGGATCGTTGGGTGTATGACAAAGTGATGCAGGTCTTACCTGCTGATAGAGTAGCAGTGTTGAGACCCACCCCAATCCAGAGTTTACCACCCTTACCATCAGTTTTTAGAGTCTTAGAAACTACAGCGGAACCCCCATATTTCACATATGTGGACCGCTCTACCCTTATGTCTCAGTGAAGCCTAGGAATTTCCCTTGATGTCAAATAAGACTAATTATATTAGTCTCGGATCTTTGTAATAAAACTTGTCCTTGTAAATATTTGGAAATAAAATAATTTCAATGGTTTTGCTCTCCAAAAATTAAGCGTTGTGCAAATATGAATCTTGTAATCTTAAAAATTGTTTTTACGATGATGGCCAGGATGACCACCCTCCACTTCCCAATGCGCTTTATACCGATACCCAGGAGAAGAAGCTCCTGCTCAAGCAAATGCAACCTCCCTCCTTTAAAGGAGAAGGTTCAAAGGTTGAGAAGGATGCTGAAGTCTGGATTGAGGCGATGGACGATTATTTCTCTGCTGCCGGTACTGGAGTAGCAAATCAGTCTATGCTCGCACGGTTTCGCCTCACTGGAGATGCTAAACTCTGGTGGAAACAGTGGTGCCGTGACAAGGAAGTCACCGAGCATTCTCAAACGTGGGAAGACATCAAGCAGGCAGTGAAGGAAAGATATCTTCCTCCATCCCATGAGTCCATAAAGATGAATGAGTTTTTTAGTCTTAGACAGTGCACCTTAACTCTTGAGGACTACTATTCCAAATTCATTACCCTTCGGAAGTATGCCCCAGCTATGACTACTTCCCAGCAAGTGGCTCGTTTCTGCCAAGGGTTAAATGAATCCCTAGATTCCCGCCTTGAAGCAATGAGGCCAAGCACATTACAGGATGCTCTCATACGAGCTAAGCCCCTTGTGAAAGAAATGAAGGCTAACAAACCGAAGAATCAAAAGAGATCTTACCCTGAGGCAAACCTTAGAGATCAACCCTACAAGAAACCTCAACAGAATTTTCCCTACTACAACAGAGGGCGACAAGGCAACTCTTTTGCCCCCCGCTCGTATGCTGCTTCTTCCAGAGAAGGCCCTCTATGTTTTGAGTGCAATGAGCCGGGACACTTTAGAGCCAACTGTCCCAAGATGGCAACATCATTCCCCCAAGGTAACAGAGGAAATCAAGGCCGTGGAACCCCTACCCACCAAGGTGCAAGAGGCAGTGGTCGTGGTAGAGGCCGCGGAGGAACAGTTGCTAGAACTGCCTGTGTTATAAGTGAAGAACCAACCTTGGAAGAGGCTGAAGAAGAGCGTGCCACCGTCCATGCGGCAGTAGAACACCAAGGTCCGAATAAACAATTTGGTGTAATCCAAGCCCCCGCCACTCATCACGGTAAGCCATTTCAGCTTTTGATTGATTGTGGCAGTACCCATTCATTCCTTTCTCCTAGGTGCTTGCAAAAATTAAACTTGAGTCAAAATCAGCTAGAAAAATGATTGTAGAGTTAGCCAGTGGGAAAGAAGTAGTATCTCGCCACTCTATAGGAAACCTTGATTTTGAGCTGAGTAATGAGCAAACTCATGGTCACTTTAGAGTCTTGCCATTAGGAATTTATGATGGAATCCTTGGGATGGATTGGTTAATTGCAAACAAAGCTAGCATTCATTGCAACCAGGGGAGTATCACTTTTGAAAATGAGCATGGCCAAGTAATATCTGTTCAGGGAATCACAGGAAAACCTAAGTCTAGGGTAGTCAAGGCAAAACATCTTCTCAAGGGGACACGTAAGGGTCAGCAAGATTTCTTAGTCAAACTCAATAAAGTCATTGAACCTAGTATGGAGACAGAATCCTCTTGGCTCCAAGAATTCTCTGACATCTTCCCTGACGAGCTTACAGGGCTACCGCCTCCTCGAGAAGTCGACCATGAAATCGAGGTGATCCCTGGAGCTCAACCCGTCTCAAAAACTCCCTATAAAATGTTCCTTCCTGAAGCCATTGAACTTAAGGAGCAACTTTCCCAACTCATTGAACAAGGATTTGTATGCCCCAGTAGCTCTCCGTGGGGAGCACCTGTTCTTTTCCAAAAAAAGAAGGATGGGACTCTCCGCCTCTACATAGATTATCGAGGGCTAAATCAAGTCACTGTCAAGAATAAGTATCCTATCCCTCGCATCGATGAACTTCTTGACAGGCTTCATGGGGCCAAAGTCTTCTCGAAAATAGATTTGAGGTCTGGTTACTATCAGATCAAAGTCAAGGAAGCAGATATACCCAAAACAGCCTTCAATACCCGTTATGGCCACTATGAGTTTACTGTAATGTCATTTGGGTTAACCAATGCTCCTGCAACCTTCAACCGCCTAATGCAAGATATATTCCGCCCGTACTTGGATGAGTTTGTGCTTGTTTTCTTTGATGACATCCTAATCTACTCCAAATCAATGGAAGAGCATGAGGAGCATGTGCGTAGAGTTCTGCAATTGCTGCGCAGACACAAACTCTATGCCAAGAAGAGCAAATGTACCTTCTTTACTCATCAAATTGAGTATCTTGGATTCATCGTCTCCAAAGATGGCATCTCAGTAGACCCCGCCAAGGTCAAGGATATTCTAGAATGGCCACCCCCTAAATCAGTTCGTGAAGTTCGTGGATTCTTGGGAATCACGGGTTGGTATAGGATTTTTATCAAAGATTATGCCTTGGTAGCTGCACCCTTGACAGACCTTCTTAAGAAGGATTGCAAAATAGTGTGGCTGCCAATCCATCAAAACAGCTTTGATCAGCTGAAAGTCATTATTACTTCTGCCCCAGTCTTAAAACTTCCTGATTTCTCCAAGGAATTTGAAGTGGTTATCGATGCTAGTAGTCTAGCACTTGGTGGTGTCTTAGGCCAAGAAGGAAGACCAGTCGCTTATACTTCCCGCAAGCTGAAGCAATATGAAGCAAACTATGCCACCCATGACTTGGAACTCTTAGCAGTTGTTCATTGCCTCAAATTATGGAGACATTATATCTTGGGAGGCAAATTCCAGCTTGTAACTGACCACAAAAGTCTAAAGTGGATCTTCACCCAGCCTAACCTCAACATGCGGCAAAGGAGATGGATTGAAATTCTACAAGAATATGATTTCGACATCAAATTCCGCCCTGGGAAAGATAATGTGGTAGCTGATGCACTTAGCCGCAAATCTCTCTTGAATGCAATTTCAATGCCAAATAATCCCATACTGGTCAAGGTGGAAGAAGTCTCATCTCATGACCCAGACTATCAGAGGATGATAAAGTTAGTAGAAGAAGGGGGACATTCAGAGAAAGAGAAGAATCTAATCAAGGGATACTCCACTCATGAAGGAAGCCTCTACTTCAATCACAGGCTATGTATCCCTAAGGACCCTGCTTTAAAGAAACTAATCCTCCATGAAGCTCATGATAGCCCTGCTGTGCAGGACACCCAGGTTATGCAAAAACATTAAATGCGGTAAGAAGGAGCTTTCATTGGGCAGGCTTGAAAAATGATGTGCTTCGGTACTTGAAACAATGTCTCTCATGCCAAAGGATCAAGGCTGAAAGAGTCAAGATGCCTGGAAAGCTTCAACCCTTAGATATTCCCCAAATGAAGTGGGAGTGCATTAGTATGGATTTTGTCACAAGTCTCCCCACTGTTCAAGGAGGATATGACTCCATTCTAGTAGTAGTGGACTTACTTACCAAAGTAGCTCACCTTATACCAGCAAAGAAGACCTTCAAAGCTTCTGATGTTGCTCGTATATTCATCAAGGAAGTCCTCAAACTTCATGGTCTCCCAAAAAGGATAGTAAGTGATCGAGATTTTGACTTCACTTCAAAATTCTGGCAGTCTTTATTTCAAGCTCTGGGGACTCAACTTTGCTTTAGCACAGCTTATCATCCAGAGACCGATGGCCAGACTGAGAGAGTCAATCAAGTAATTGAAGACATTCTCAGAGCATACTGTGGACGGGAACCCAGAAGGTGGATTCAATACCTTCCTCTGGTAGAATTTGCCTACAATGCGTCTTATCATCAAAGCATAGGAATGTCACCATTCAAAGCACTCTATGGGCAAGAATGCTTGTCTCCTCTAAATTTCTCTGATCCGACCATAAGAGTTGAGGCATCCAGGAAAATGCTCGAAGAGATGGAGGAACAAACCAAAGCTATCCAAAGGGATATTAAAGCTGCCCAAGATCGACAAAAGCATTATGCTGACAACAAGAGGTCTGAAAGGATCTTCAAGGAAGGAGACAAAGTTCTTCTACGAGTGCGCCCTAAACGAAGTTCTCTATCACTTGGGAAATATAAGAAGCTCAGCCCTAGGTATTGTGGTCCTTATACAGTTATCAAGTGTCTAGGTAAAAGTGCCTATAAACTCCAACTTCCAGCCCATATCAAAGTCCATAATGTATTTCATGTAAGCTTGTTAAAGCCATATGTCCCCAGTCTCGATCATATTCTTGATGATGAACAAGTTGTAATCCCTACAGGACATCTCGATTTCTTTAAGGGGGGAAGGATGTAACGTACCCATCTTCACTAATAAAGAAATGTCCATGTAATTATGAGTTTTTATGGTATAAATATCAATAATTTTATTATTTGAGTCATTTCCACTTAGAATCTTCAAATTCTGAGCCCAAATTTGGAATCTGCGCGCGATTTTATCCTAATATAGGATTTTACAGCATCCAAAACGGACACCGGATCAAGCCTATACGCTAATTTCAATCATTTTAGTTAGAAAACGGCGACCTTTAAACCTTAATAAATGCACGACCACACGTCCGATTGACAAACGGTCTGAACCCCTGCGACCAGGAGAACCTCCCGGACAAAAAAAAATTTCGCCCCCCGGGGCGGTCCGGCACGCAAATCGAGGCGGGCGCCCCAAATTTGGGTGCCCCGCCCCAAAAATTTGGTCCGTACACACTTACTAGGGCGCCCGTACAATGGCCGCCCAAGAACCAAAGGACGACCGCCCACCACTGTTTGGTCCACGCGTACCCTTGGGCGGACACCCAGACCGGATAAGGTACATGCGTACCACTCCTTTCCCAGACAACCGACACCGTACCTTTCCGGTAGACCCATGCAGGCCACTGATCCATAGCCTTTGAAGGTACACCGTCCTTTCGTCCTTGCTTTGCGCAGCGCCCGCACCCTCACCCCTCAGCTATATAAACCCCCGGGGTGCTCCTCAGTCGACACGCACTTCTGTGTAGCGTATGCCCTGTTGTACCGCCGTCCGTACCGCCATAGCGTACTTGCTGCAAGTACAGCCGCCCTTGCAGCCACCCCTCTCACACCCCCTCATTTGGCTCTTTTCAGATAAGCCAATTTTCCTCCATCCTCCTCTTGCCATGGACCAGTGTCCTTAACTCTTCTCCCCCCCCCGTGTGAATAGACTTACAGAGAGGCTTGCAGCAACCCCTCCCAGCCCTCTCCACGTTTTTGCCTTTGGCCTTAAGGACATCTCACAATCCTCCCCCCATTTGCGTAGACTTTAGTAAGGGATTTTTGGCTCAAGCGAGGGTTCGTGCGCCATATTGTTTTGCTCGTACGGTGAGCAAACGAGCTCGGAATTCAGATCCGATTGAAGCGTTTCGATCGCAGCAGCGAGCTCTACAAGGCGACACCTAAGATGGCCTCATCCCAGAGACGGCAAAATATTTCCTCAAGAGGCGCACGTAACAACGAGATGGAGGGAGATGCGCCCAACGCGGCTCCAGTCCGCCCTTTTTAAGCCCCTCAAGGAAACGGTGGCCAGGTTAGCTTGGTTAATTTTCAAAAGAAGAGATTTTTTCTTAAATTAATATTAAATGAATGGTGTCTTTTCCTCTTAAATTGACGACATAAAAATTACATGAAGTTATGAACGATGTGATGTTGTATTTGATAAATTGCGTTGAAATTGTTATCTTCATGAATTATGGATATTTGGTAAATTGCTTTGAAGATGTTATCTTTGGAATTCAAGATTTTTTTTGGCTTTAACGCTAACTCCGTTCCGTGCTTGTGTAGCCGGGCGGCGTCGTTAGCAAAGCCCGGTAATGGCCCAAGGTATCCCTCATACCTTTGGAAGAATAAGGATCGCCGATTGAGGCGAGAGATTATGAGGCTGCCTAGTTCTGAGGGCCCAGGCTAGTGCGGTAAATAAGCCCACCCTAGTGTGCAGACATCCCTCTGAGGGGCGGGAGGATCGAGCGATGGAGCCTGAGAGGGCGACAGGCCGGCTTGAGTCCTCGCCAGCGGCCGACGATGAGGTGTATGGTCCCGTAGGGTTTTGCCCAGCATGTAGAGGCTGGAAGGCCGAATTCTAGATCATCGACAGAATAAGAATAAGAGAGCCGGATTGGCTTGTATGGAAATGGATTCATGTATAAACTTTTTATATAATTGCATCTTGTCTTTGGTATGATTGTATTGTGTAAGAAGGCTGTTATAACGAACCTTCAGAAGAAGGGCCCTAATTAAGGAATATGCTTATTTATGTCAAACAGTGTGGTAGTATTAATTAGAAAACAAATTGATGCGTGAGTAGGGTGGAAAGTGGGAGGATAGAATGCCCTGACAGCACCATCCTACGGATGGGTGGACCCGATTAGTCGGGTAGCTTTCCAATAGATTAAGTGAAAGCCCTACGTTAGATAGTTAGGTTCTTGGGCAACTCTATTCTAGAAAACTAGGTCAGCGGCTGTGCCTTGCATAAGATGAGGAAAAAAGCGTTGTCTCTAGACATCAAGTCTAGTAGTTGCCCAATTTTTGATCAATTGCCCTATGGGTAATTTGATGTTTAGGAAATCACGCTCCCCCTGCGGGATAGAGCTAGGTCATACCTATGAATCGTATCCTTGAATCTCTACAGGGTCAAGGTGTCGATGAATAGGAAATTTTTCCCAAGATAAGACTTAGCGGACTATCTTAAGTGTTTCTCCCATTTTTAAAGGGAGGAACCTTACATGATCTATGCCACAACGATTACATGTAAGTACCGGCATTCCCGATGTGCTCCCTTGATTTGGTTGCATTTGAGTAGCGATCTTCTGTAGCCTATTAGGGCACTCCGCTACACGATGCGGTCCACCACAATCGTAGCATTGAAGAGGTGGTCTCCTTGCCAAGGTATTAAGGTTTTGCCCTCTTGTGGCGAGAGCAGCCGCTTGATATACAGGCTTGACTTGCCCGAAATGATCCTCCATGTAGTACTGGGGAATCATTTCAAACGTATCAATCCTATATGAAACAGTGGGGTCTATCTCCTCTTCATAATCCCCACACGCACTATGTGACTCACAACCCATCTAGTTTATAGGGGTAATCCTTGGTGGATGTGGAGGTTGTGGTCCTAGTACTGGCGGTAGTAACGGCACAGACTTGACTACATTCGGGTTCCTTGGAACTATGTGCTATGACGGTTGCTCGACAAGTGGTGCAGGCATCAGCGCGGGTACTTGAGGGGTGTTTGTCCAGGCTAGTGGTGCTTGATTTGCCAACATTCGCTTAAGTACTAGGCAATCCTTAGATTGATGGCCATACTTACCACATGCATTGCAATTCCCATTGAATTTGACTCTGAATATGGGACATTCACTCGTGCTATGTGGTCCTAAGCAAACCGAACACCATTGTTGCTCTCTTCTTGGGTACATATGGCTATTTTGAGGAGCTCGATTACCCTTTAAGTATTCTTGGAGAGCCTTAGTAAGGTCGGTCACAGACATTTCAGATATCTTGGGCTTGGCAATAGGTTTTACCGTCATTGGCTCGTGCCCAGATACTTGCGAACTAACGAATTTTGTTTCCGAAGACACCTTTTTACCTGCAAATCATCAAGTTGTCTTCTAACTGGATTGCATTGGCAGTGACTGCTTCCCACATTGTAAGACCTCTAATGACTAGGCCATTGTATATGTCCTCGTGGCGCAATCCTCGGATGAATCTATCGAGCAGTTGGTTGTTATTGAAGCGCTCATCGGGAGTGCAGCGAGAATTTAGATGCTTCAATTGACTAATAAAGTCTCTCACTGACTCCCCTTTCTCGCGTTCAGCTTTTTGGAGTTGAGATGCTACTCCCCAAAGCACACCCTCACGTATGTATTCTTTCAAGAATAATCTCTTGAGAGTGGGATAGTGAGTACGCTCTTCAACCCTTAAGGTTCGATAGTAGATACCAATCTCTGGCTTTTCCACTCAAGGTTAAGCCTAAGGCTTTACATTTATATAACTCATTGTGCTCTTCCAAGGAATCACACACATGTTCAAAAACTTCAATGTGCTTCGTAACATCCTCGTTACCACTGAAGTTCTGAGTGAGCTTAGCCACTTGTACCGCCTTACTTCTGGGTTCTCTCTCAGGCATGCCCCGCATGTTTTCCGTAATAGATCGTCCGATCGTCTGAGCAAACGCTGCGAGATCACCTAGGTGAGCAGGCATAGTTGGTGGAGGCACTTCTGGGATAGCCTGGTTGATAGGAGTTGGTCTTGGTATGTAGGCAGCAGCTGACGGAGGATATGATATGTGACTAGGCCTAGCTCCTCTTGGATAAGGGTTGAGATAAGGCGGTCGTGGAGCATACGCCATTGGCATACTAAGAGGCATAGGAGCTACATGAGCATGAGTAGCGATAGGTACATATGGTCGATAGGCACTGGCACGCACTGTTGTAGGTACTGTTCCACTAAATAGCGGTGTCGTACTAACTACAGTGGTAACAGGTGCGCTTTCTGTCATGCTCATCATCGAAGTAGGCATTGTGGATTCCCTAATGGAAAGTTGAGCCAAGGTTGGAAAGCTAAAGTTATTGCTCGTGGGCTCAACCGGCATTGAGACTCCAGTCGAAACAACATATGAAGGGTCTATGGGACTCACCGAGGGAGTCTCCAATTGTGATAGGGTTGGTTGTTTGGCCTTGCCCGTATCCAAAAATTTCATAGGGCCAGTGGAAACTAGGTTCACTCCCCTATTTTGCCTTTCAAATTGGATAATTCTATGAATAACCTCACATATCATTTGTTGTTGCTCCTCTAGATTAGTGGCACTAGACGTAGATCGTATGACTTCTAACCAACCTACATGGTATGTGTAACCCGTGTATAGGTCAGTTAGAGTCTCCGTGTGTAGATCATATTCCCAATTTTTATTGAGAAATATCCCATCTAGACTTGACGTGCCAAACGGTTCTCTTGAAGTGGACGCAATGTCACTTCTTATGGATTGACTTCTAAAGACCTCTACTTTAGGGAGAGCATCGGAAGGTGGTAGCTCAGTAGGGCCTTCATTAAACGAAATGGGTAGAATATCCACATGGACACTCTTTGGGAGGGTAAACATGCTAGATCCGGGTTGTGGGGCCCAAACTGGCATGTTTTGGCTTGTCTCCTCAGGGTTCTTGGTAGGGTGCCCCTCCATAGCTTCTGAGTCAGAGGACGAATCACTATCCGGATATTCGTGGATCTTGGGTTGCACTCCCTTGGGTTCCAGCTGAAGGCCAAGATGCCAACATGGAGGGATGGTGTGAGCCTGCATAAACTGAAACGCTTTCTAGTGGCTCAGGCTCTAGCACCCGACCAGAGCGTAGATACATATGATGTGGGTACCCTACGGGCGTTGGTGACTACCCTTGAAGCCCACCCAAGTGGTCTCTCGGGTGTTTCGCACCCCATTTTTACTTGTTTTTGTATTGTTTTTAACCCGTTTTTAACCCCCTTACTTATGGTCGAACCTGAACTAAGGCATGTGATAGCTCGAGACGAGCGTATCATTTAAAGGGTCCTAGCATGCTTTACAGCATTGTGTTCGCCTATCCAGAGCTCCTGTGGTCCTCAAAACAGTCTGTTTCCTTGTGGGGGAAGGGTGAAGGCCTATTTGCTTGTGGAGGGAAGGGTGAAGGCTTTATCCCACATGCTCACTTCACTCCTTGGGGGGTGGGCTACATATAGAGCTCCACTTCCCTTAAGCTTTCACTTGAAAGAAATCTATGGAGCCTCACTCTCCTATATATACATATATTAAAAGACCGAGACCGGGGTCGGGGTCAATTGGGGGTTTTTCTTTTCAAAATTTTTTTCTCCAAATAAAAAATCTCTTTCCTCTCCACACGTTTGTTTTTTTTCTAAAATTAATTTTTTTAAAAATTATTATTTTTTAGAAAAGTTTTCTAGGGTTTCTTTCTAGGGTTTGGACTTGGCTGCGGCGCAGTTCACACACAGCTCAGTCCTGGGGATTCAGAAATCCCCCTCACAACGCAGAAAGCCAGAAAACAGAGCGCGGAACAAGAAATCCAGTGAAACCAGAATTGCAGAAACAAATTATAGAACATGAAACAATATCAACAACATACACACAATCGCCTTTCCTGCAGTAGTGTGAATTTCACTTCACGCAGTAGACCGAGCTACAAACTAGAGCTTGGTGCAGGGCATTTCCCCGGCAGCGACGCCAAAAATGTGTGCTTTTACTGCACGAGTTGGGGTTGGGGGCTTGCCGAACACCGTATGTGAGCCACGAATGGCTGCAAGCATACAACCAGAAACCTAGTAAGCTCAAACAAAAAGCAAAGGTGTGTCACTCACCGCTCGAACCACCGCCGTGAAGGATTCTCGCATTGCAGTGAAGAAGGAGCCGCCGTCGCCACTCTACCGCCTCGTCGCCGCCGCCGTGCCGCCACACAGTGCTCGATCACTCTCTCTCTCTCTCTCTCTCTCTCTCTTTCTCTCTCTCACATACGCAGGAGAAGGGGAACGAGAAGATAAGGCAAGAGCACACTTTGTATTCAACACCTCGAGAATGAGGGTTTTAGGGTTACATTTGACTCTTATAGGTGACACATGGGCGCCCATACATGGCCGACCGATCTTAACCCTTATCCTACTGATATTCAAGGTGCGCCTCTCATCAGCGATCACCCAATCCCTTTATCCTTTGCATATGGTGCCGACAAGCCCGACCCATGACTCAGAATACTTAAATTAATTATATGACGTAAAACATAGTACGTCTCAATGTCCGTCATAGGTTAACAGCCTTGCTCACATACAAAATGCCTCATGGCTTCACCTTTAAATAGGTGAGCAAGTGGACCTCAAGTCCATTCACACTCACACCCTTCTCTCACCCTTCTACATAACCTTAGTCCCTTAATACCCCCCCTCAATACCAACTATGAAAGAATTGGAATAGGTGGTATTGGACATAGGTTGCCTTTATAACATTAGGCATACAAGGATGTCATGGTGGTGTGGTTATCTAAGATTTATAAATGTGTTCCTAGAGCCTTAGAGGCTAATACAATGTTGCCTTCTACGTCTTTATTTGTTATCGATGAAGATGTACACCTCGATGATGTTGCACCCCACTCTTTGTATTTGCTTGACTTCTTGTAGATGACATGGTTGAGACATACATGCCATTGCTTCCACCACATGCTTTCCACTTTGACCATTCTCACACAATGATCATGAGAAGGCTGCCACCCTTGCTTAAGTGGTTTGATTTTAACATGCTTTATGCTTCCTTGAATAATATATCTCCTCCATGAGTAATGAGGTAGATTTGAATAGGGAAGGGAAAGGGAGGGTCTTACCACTTGCCTTATGGATTGGTCAAGGGCAGTGTCTACTCCACAATTACAATAGCTTTTATGCATGTTGGTTAAATGATACCCTTTAGGGTTTGAAGTTACAAGCTTAATGAGTAATTGGTTGAGGTAAATACTCAAATAAATAAGGTTTATCATCTTTGGCTCAAGAAGGAGAGGACATGGCTCATAATGTTGCCAATGCCTCTTACAAAAGTAATGCCAAAAGATGCTTAAAATCATGACAACCAATAAGGTAGAGCATTTAGGGATTCTATGCTCAACCTTATAACTCATCTTACATGATGAAAATGCAGAATATGCAGCGGAATGACATGCCTTGGGCTTGGGAAACGAGAGCATACGGCTGATCACATGCCTATGCCTCTTACAAACAAGGGCCTCAAAGGGTAATACACAACAACATTGAAAATGAACACTTAGTGTACATGTGTTCAAGTTTAAAAAACTCAAGTATTGAGTTTGTTGATGAAAAAACTAGAGATCTTCAACCTCTTTGACTCATGAGATGAAGACAATTGGTTCATGGTTGCACCATTTCTCCTTGGAAGAAACGGGTTGACGATGAAGACTTGTATGTGGCACTTATGGTGTGTGCCTGGCCTCCATGTTGATGAAGAAGAGCCTTCTTAATGTAAATGACCTCCTCCTTTGATGGTTAAGACCACCTTAGTGTTAAGCAACACTTTGGTTGATGATTAATATCACCATTAGTGTGTATAAAATACAATTAGTGCTAAAAAGCACATTTTTAGTGTAAAATAACACTTATTATAGTTCACCATTAGTGTTTAATAACACTATTAGTATTTAAGAACACTTTATAATAACCTTTCTTTGCTGGATTAATAGCTTAATTAGGGTTAAACAACATAATTAGTGCTTAAAAGCACACTTTGAAAGCTTTGAAAGCTTAAAAGTTGATGTTGATGTTGAAGCTTGATGAGCATGAGGCTTATGGGTACCTCATGTGAATGGAACCTCTTCAAAATCAAGAGAAAGCTCAGCAACAAACATTTTCTTCATCACTTGATTGATTAGAGCAAAGGAGGTGATGATATAAGCAAGAAAAAACACCAAAAAAGAAGCTTTAATGGAAGCTTGAAGGTGAAGAAGAAGGGGTGCCTGGTCTTTTGCTTCCAGCCGGCGCATCCCCGTTGGACGGTTGAAGCTCAAATTAGAGCTGTAGATACTAGACACAATGGGCTACCATAGCCCTCAAAGCCCATCCAAAATGTTTGCTCACAGGTGCCGTATGGCTGTATGGCCAGCGCAGCAAAAACAGAAAAGCAGCAGGCGGCGCACTCAGACACAAATGCCGCAGCAGCGCCATATCAATCGTTGCAATTAGCTGCTATACAAAATCATCCTCCCGGAGCTGCTCTTCATTTCCTTAGTTGAGATCTCCCCACGATGTTGCCTCTACAAGCTGGTAGAAGGCCTCCAATGGAAGAGGGTTGAGCTTCACACAAGAAAGATAAGAGAAAAATGAAGATTTTTGACCTAATCTACACCACAAGTGGTTCAAATCAACCAAGCTCTGGATACCATGTTGAGAAAACGTGGTGCTCATGCTAGATCAAGTGTGTGGAGGAGAAGAACTCACAAAATACAAGAATAATATCTTGCTTATTAAGTTGTTTATGAATACAACTAGGCCTTGCTCACATACAAAATGCCTCATGGCTTCACCTTTAAATAGGTGAGCAAGTGGACCTCAAGTCCATTCACACTCACACCCTTCTCTCACCCTTCTACATAACCTTAGTCCCTTAATATACATGTCTAATGCATTCAAAGAATTTTTTACATAAAAAGCATTAAGCGTTAGTGTATAACTCCTTATACACATCACAGTAAAATGGTATTACTACTGAGAGGAAAAACAAGACTCTCATGGAGATGGTTAGATGCATGGATAAAAGTCAGCATCTTCTACACAAGTTTTAGATGGAAGTAGTTCTTTGTGCTACCTATGTGTTGAACAGGTGTCCTACTAATGCTTTGAAGACTACCATTCCTTATTTTATGAGGTTTGGTTTAATAAAAATTTAAGGTTGAGCACGTGTGTTTTTAGTTATTTGGCATATACACATGTGCCAGCACAAAGCTCAACTAACCTTGATGTGACAAGGTAGTGAAATAGATTTTTATTGGATATAGGGCTAAAAGCAAAGGTTATCATCTCTATAATCCTCTCATAAAGAAGATTATTATCAGTAGGAATGTCATTTTTGTAGAAGATTCTGTCTATCCAATGATGGAATTTAATAAGCATGCTTATGCCAATTCTTTGGACATGTTTGATAGATTATTACCTATGTTGATATCTATCAATTTTCTGTAAATTTTGCCTACGTATCCTTGTTTGGTGTAAGGGAGGGGGGGATGCTCAAGGATTTGATGAACCAACTTCAGATCAGCTAGATAATGTAGTAGATGTTGAAATATCAATAATCAATGAATCTAGGTTTATGCCTAGATGGGTTAGAAGCACGTTGCACGATAGAAATTTGTATTTTCCTTTGTAGAGCCAAATCTAGTACTAGAACCACTTCTTCAACAGATATTGATGAGTGTACATTTCTTAGTTCTCTACATAATGTAGAAGAATGTGAGTCTTTTGAAGATGCTCAAGAAGACCCAAATTGGGTGAAAGCCATGCAAGATGAAATTTATGCCATTCAAAAAAATGGTACTTGGAATAATCGGCAAGATAGCTACTGGTACTAAATGGGTTTTCAAAATCAAGAGAAAGAAAGATGGATTTTTTGATAGATTCAAGGCTAGACTTGTTTGAAAAAGGTTATGCCCATAGCAAAAAGAGATTGAATATGATGAAACTTTTGCTCCCACTTCTCATATAGCCATTATACGATTTGTTATTCCTTTGGCATCCTATCATGGATGGAAAGTGCACTAATTGGACATCAAAACAATGTTCTTAAATGCTGGCTTGTAGGTATGTGAGTTAGCCAAATGGATTTACCCAACCTGATCAAGAACAGAAGATATACAAGTTTAATAAATCTCTAAATGGTTTGAAACAAGCTCTTAGAGCTTGGTACTAGAAGATCCCTTAGAGGGCCCAAAAATGAGCCCATGTTTCCCCTAATGGATTACGATACACAACATTTCACATCTAGAAACTACTTCTTTCTTAGTAATTTATACATATCTTGGCTAAGAAAGAAACAACCAATTGTGGCAACATTGTTTTGTGAAGTTGAATACACAGCAGCATTCACAATGACAGTTGAATGTGTATGGTTGAGAAGATTAATGGAGGATATTTGTGTCCCTTCAGAAACCCCTACTCCTATTCTCACTGACAGTCACAGCACAATGATAGTTGCCAAGAATCCTATCTTTCATGCCAAGACAAAGTGCATTGAAGTGCATTGCCACTATGTTAGAGAGAGGCTCCGAGACATCAATCTGATCTATTGCAGTACACATGACAATGTGGTAGATCTTTTCACTAAAGCCTTATCCTATGAAAAGTTTGAGGCCTTTTTTGTAAAGCTTTGGGCCTCTTCCCTTTCACAGACTAAGCTATAATCTCTGTAAACCTCACATTTACATACTATAGGGGGTTTTGTAGATATTTGGTAGTACTACACTGTAAGGCCATGTACTTATGCCATGGGCACTTTTGTCCCACTCTCTTTTTTCCCATGGCCATCCAGGTGTGTGAATAGGCACCTTAGGGTTTGCTAGGTATATTTAAGCAACCTCATTCATAGTTTAGGGTTATTGCTCATTTGTACTTGTAGAGAGCTTCATCACTCTCCTTTGAGCTTGCTAATCTATCTCATAGTCTACACCTTTGTATTTTTATCTTCGAGTGCATTATGTGTGTGATTCCAACTCTATTTTCTAAGCTAACATTAGAGAGAGAGAGAGAGAGAGATGGAGTGTGAGAGAGAGTTTTAGAGAGTCAAAAAGAGAGAGAGAGAGGTTACAAGGGGGAGAGAGAGAGAGAGAGAGAGAGAGAGAGAGAGAGAGAGAGAGAGAGAGAGGTTATAGGGAGGAGAGATTTAAACTTAGAGAGAGATCGAGAGAGAGATAGAGAGAGAGGGATAGAAAGTTAGAGAGAGAGAGAGAGCGTGAGAGAGAGAGAGAGAGAGAGAGAGAGAGTGTGTAAGATTCCTCCCTCCAGCTTTTGAGATGTAAAGGTGTAAGAACCTCCCCTTCAGTCTCTTGTAATCATCCCCCCTCAGAAATAGAAAAAGATCTTGTTTTACCCTGTTTTGGCCTAGAGAGAGAAAATGTCTAGAGAGCGATAATTCAAAATTGAGATATTTTTGGATACAAAAATTCTCCTAATGTCTAAGATGAATTCCCCTGAAACAGAAGTTTAAAATTACCTTTACAAAGTGCATTAGGAATTAATTGAATATGTGTATAAGGGACCTTAGCCTAAGGGTCCACATTTTCAGAAATTTTTGGATTAAGGTCCAAATAAGGTTCCAGAGGGCCAATAGGATTAATCCAAGTGTTGGGATAAGATAAATACAATGAATAAAAGAAAATAGCCCAAAAATGAGTAAATGCTCACATAAGATGAAGAGTTGACTGAGTACAAGGTTTATTAGTTAAAAACTAAGGTATATTAGTAAAAAAATGAGATATTTAGGTGAAATGATGCATTTTTGACACCTTGGTAATAAGGAGGGAAAGCCACTTGAGGTAGGCACCTTTTTTATCATGATTGTTTGGCTTTTTTAATTCAAAAAAATGTGATATTTTTATCTCTCCTCTCTCCTAATGCAAACTAGATCAAAAAAGAAGTCAAACTGATCCAAATCTTGTCCAAATTGGGTCAAATTGAAGTTGGAAGGATCTAGAACCCTGTTGGACTTGGTTAGTGGCATCCCTCACCTATAAATAGACCCTAATTCCTTTGTATTTTCATATTGGAGCATTACCATGCAGTATTTTCTCTAAATTAGCTTATTTCTATTATCTCTCAAATTCCCTCTTCTCTTGAGAGTTTTGGAGCTTCTCTCTCCTCCAACCTCTCTTGGAGATTACTCTCTCTCTCTCTTGGTGGCCAAGGACTTGCTTGGGGGCTTCCCTCTTCTCTAAATTAGCTTATTTCTATTATCTCTCAAATTCCCTCTTCTCTTGAGAGTTTTGGAGCTTCTCTCTCCTCCAACCTCTCTTGGAGATTACTCTCTCTCTCTTGGTGGCCAAGGACTTGCTTGGGGGCTTCTCTTCTAGTCAAAGAAACAAGCCCAAATCAAAGGTAAACCTAATTTGATGGTTTATTTTCAATTCTCTCAATGATTTTCTTCTTCTCAACCCCTCTAAAGCTTGAGAAGCTTTCAAAGTAATGGTTTTTCTTCAAATCAAGCTTTCCCAAAGATTCATAATGTCTATTTAGATTAATGTTAATTTTTATGCTTGATCTTAATGTTTTTCTTTAAGAAAATCTCTCTTAGAAAGATTAGTCATTCCTATGGCTAAATCCTTGGTAGAAGGATGATTCTTATTCATAATCTCTTTATCCTAAGCCAAACTCTATGCTTGACAAGCTAGAGAAAGAGATTAGTTATTTTCGTGATTTTTAATCTAGGAAAAAGAAAGATTAATTCTTTTAATCTTGTTTATGGTATGGAAAAATCATATAAATTCATCCTAAATTGAAAGGAGGTTATGCTAAATTTTTTAGAAATGAGGAATGATTATTTTAGTTAATCTAGAGGATTAATCATAATTATGCTTATAATTATGGTGAAAATTATGCTATGTATGCATAAATCTAATTTTAGTTTAAAAGAATAGTTTCTATCATATTTTCATTACAAGTTTTTAATTCAAATTAGAAAATTGAACATTTCCAATAATTGCAGCGAAGCTCTAGTAAAATTTCTCAGAAAAGAGATAAATCTTATTTTTATGCATAATTTTAGATAATGCAAAAAGAGGAATTCCTAGCATATTCTAGGTTAGGATATTTTTTGCACAAAAAATAATTTTTGTCATATTTATGAAAAATACTTTTATAGTATTTATGCATATTTATTTAATTAGAGAAAAGAGAAATTTTTGATATATTTATTTAAAAGAGGAATTCCCATGATATTCTAGATTCAAACATTTAAATGTAAAAGAGAAATGTTCGGCATATTTCAAAATATGAGTATTTTTATTTATTTATCAAAAGTGGAATTTTGAGTATTATCATTTTATGGAAATAAATTTAATGCAAAAAGAGGAGTTTTTCAATTGTCAGAAAAATAAAGAAGGGTATGCACAAATTTTCTAGAATTATTCAATTTATGAGAATTACGAAAATGATTTATTTAAATAATTTGATTAGTATTTATACTAGAAGAAGAAATATGGGTATAATTGATGTTGTAAATCCCATGAATCTTTTATTAAAAAAAAAGAATATTGTATATCTTGTTTTGAGAAATTTGAGAAAGAATGTGAAAAATATTCATCAAGAAAACTTGGATAATTTTGAATACTTTTAATCTTGGAAATTCGAAGTATAGGTCTAGATTCTTGGAAGATAGAATCTTGGAGTACTTTCTGAACGGGAAAAGGACTTCCCAGAAAAAGACCAGAAACACGCTTAGTTGAATGAACATATGACAAGGCAATTCATCTCCGAAAACGTGCTAGGTTTGCAGAGTTTTTAGTTGGTGAGCCTAACGGCAAGTCCAATAGTACCTGGGCTCCTTCGGGAGTTCTTGGTCGCTGTCATGCCGCCCAGTTAATGGGTCTTCCAAGGTCATGCCTTAAGGAAGTAGCGAAACCGTTCTCATGACCGAGACGACGAAGCTAATGACAAAAGCGTTTCTCTGCTCGAGTCTCAGAGACGAGCGTGCTCGTCTCTGACCCCGGCTCGAAAAATTAAAAAAAATAAACGTATGATTGATTTATTCTTAGTTTCCCTAGAAAAGGAATTTGGAATCCCTTAGAGGATCAAGGATCCAAAAAGTGAACGGAAATTCAGATTTAATGGAAATTTAGATTTAAACATAGGATGTCCATCTATAGAATCCAATTCATCGATCCTCACAAGTCTTCATTAATGAAGCTTAAGGAATGAAAACACAATACATAAATGCTCTTTCTTAGTTTTTACTATAAATTTCTGATAAAGTTTATTTTTTCCTTTTTAAAACCTTCAACAACACTCTAAGTATTGAATCTAAGTATTGAATCTAACCTTCTGATGTGATGGATGTGATGTGGATGGATGGATGTGATGAGATGTGATGTGGATGGATGGATGGATGTGATGTGATGTGATGTGGATGGATGCGAATGGATGCGATGTAGATGTAGATCTGTGGATGGATGTGATGAGATGTGATGTGGATGGATGGATGATGGATGTGATGAGATGTGATGTGGATGGATGGATGGATGTGATGAGATGTGATGTGGATGGATGCGAATGGATGTGATGTAGATGTAGATCTAGATAGATGTAGATGGATGTGATGAGATGTGATGTGGATGGATGGATGGATGTGATGAGATGTGATGTGGATGGATGCGAATGGATGTGATGTGATGTAGACGGATGTGATGTGATGTGATGAGATATAGATAGATGCAAATAGATGTGATGTGAGGTGAATGGATGTGAATGGATGTGATGTGATGTTATGATCTGAATGGATGTGAATGGATGGGAATGGATGTGATGTGAATGGATGTGATGTGATGTGAATGGATGTGAATGGATGTGATGTGATGTTATGATGTGAATGGATAGATGCAAATAGATGTGATGTGAGGTGAATGGATGTGATGTGATGTTATGATCTGAATGGATGTGTTATGATCTGAATGGATGTGAATGGATGTGAATGGATGGAAATGGATGTGAGTGGATGTGAATGGATGGGAATGGATGTGAGTGGATGGGAATGGATGTGAGTGGATGTGATTGGATATAGAATGATGCGAATGGATGTGGGATGATGTGAATAGATATGAATAGATGAGAAATGATGCGATGTGAATTAATGTAGAAGAATGTGGAATAATGATAAATGACATGGAACGATGTGGAAAGATGGGAGTTCGTTGGAAACTGTATTTGTATATGAAATGTGCTTTTAAAAGACTGTTTTATGTCAAGAATGCTGGGGAAGCATTTTTTACTATCTTGTCGACTAAGGTCGTGAGAACCTAAGTGAAAAGGTTACAAAACAGCTGACGGAGAGTCAATGAAGGACGTCTCGCCGCGTGGCAAGGTCAACCTCGGTCTTGACCAGCCTCGGTTCGATTAAAATGGTGAGCTTCCGGCGCGGTGGATGAGGGACCAAGGAAGCGGCCTCCTATGGGTGAAGCGCTAGGTGACCTGTGAAGGAGCCTAGAGGGTGTTGACCATACGGTGCTCGGGCTCTAGGTCGCCGAAGATACCCACGCGTGCGTCCGGGAAGAAAATGAGTTGAAGTTGTTTTCTGAACAACGGGCATGGATCTGGTTGATTGACCTTGCTGGACTCCAACGGATGAGTTCATGACCCTTTTATATGGATCTTGTTGATTGATCTAGCTGATCTGTAAACAGAGAGCCCATCTGGATTTTTATGTGATTATATTCCCGAGTACTATAAGCTAGGAACTATTGAAAAGGCCCCTGAGTGAGCAGGTGGTGAGCGTTCTGGTTGCCAATGATGCCATAGGTACACCGATGAAGTGAATGATTGAAAATTGGACTTCAAGCTAGATATTTTGGAGGACTATGATCAGTGATACTATGGTTTCATTTCAAGTTTGCTATAAAGACAGCTGAATCTGTGAAAGGTAATTTCATATTGGGTGCATAAGTGGTATGTCTGAAATGTATTTTGCATGGATCCGGCTAGGGGGCCTGGGAACTCTTTTCCTTGGTACCCGGGACAAAACATAACCAAACTTCTAAATGGGTCCTATCAACACAATGGTTGGGCGGTTGGCTAACCCATGGGATTGTATGGGGTTAGGCTAGACTGATGGATCCCTAAAATAAGACTCAATTCTATTAAGTTACGATAGTTGAAGTAAATAACGGATAATCCTTGTCCTATGGAAAAGAATCAATGGCTGTGCCTTTTAACGGGGAAAAAAGGGTTGGTCTCTATGATCCAAGTGCAAGTTGATCCCTTGACCTGGCCATGTGACCTGCGAGTTTGGTCGAAATGAAAAAGGGTAGTTAAGACTCTTGACTACATTAGAATAATTTTTTATGGAAGAATCGCCTATGCCTACTGGGCGAGGGAAGTTTTTTTGGGTTTGGTTTTGAAATAATCGAGAGATTAGTCTCTTGTCCAGATATTAATGGGTAAGGCCCCGAGTGGGAGACTCTGCCCTGCGCAAGAAGTGCTACTCCCGCTGCTAGCACCCTAGAATCCATTGCGCAGAGGGGGCAGGGATCTTTCAGAGAGAGAGAGAGAGAGAGAGAGAGAGAGAGAGAGAGAGAGAGAGAGAGAGAGAGAGAGAGAGAATTAAAATTTTTGATGGTATTTTGTTTTGTTTTAAATGAAAAAAATAAAAATGAGCCTTTTTTAAGGGGAGAAAAGAGAGGAGAAGGAAGCGAGAGAAAAAGAGGGATGGAGAGAGAGAGAGAGAGAGAGAGAGAGAGAGAGAGAGAGAGAGAGAGAGAGAGAGAGGAGAATTAGTTTAAAAAGAAATATTTTTTGTTTTGTTTTAAATGGGAAAAATAAAAAAGAGCCAAGAGAGAAGGGCAATCAGCCCACATTGAAATTTTCATCATGAAGTTCACTTTTTAAGAGGGAGACCCTTATTTTTTCTCTCAAGGAAATCATTAGGTAAGAAGGGATAGTCTTCTTTTAAAAATTGAGATGATTGAGAAACCTATATGCAACTCACATGAAAATAAAACTCCTTATATTGAATTGAAAAACGCCTATGTATCTCCCCATGCAAATAAAACACCTTATATTATATTGAAAGCTTACATATTTTTTACTTTCAGAGTAAAGTGTAAATATATTATTGGGAACAAAAACACCTTGAGAACAATAGAAGAATAAGGGGAGGTGTGTGTGATATCCCAAAAAGGTGATTATTACATGGTAAGGGGCTTTGAGAATGTGGCCGATGGCAGTAATAAGGGCGACATACGTCGTGCATGCAAGGAGACTGACGGTTTGCATGGCGGACTGGTTGCAAGGGATGGGGGACATAGGGGAGAAAGCCCAATGCTAGGGGCAACTGGGGTGTTGAGGACCTAGAGGAAATGAAGAGAATGCGCGAAGATGATGAGGACACCTAGGAAAAGAAGAGGTTGCAAGCTGATTGGGTATTGAGCAGGCTACATCCTTTGCTAGTTCTCAACCGTGAGACGGCTCCCAAGGTATACACCAAAGTCTCAGCAAACCTGGTGAAGAAGTTGTAGAGACATACAAAGATATGGTGTTGTAGGGTAGTAGACTAGGACTTAGTCTATTTTTCATGTTCTACTTGGGTAATATATATACCAAGTACTTTGTATCTCATTCTATCAAACATCTATTGGAGCTTTCCTGTGTGGAGCACATTCGTTCACTTGTGTTCACTACTTGTCTCCATCTTGTTCCTTCATGTGGTATCAGAGCTCCCGTCACCACTAGAACCCGGATTCTGCCTTGCTTCTCATCGCCCCACAACAAGTTCCCCGGTGTTCCACCAGTGGTGCTCGTGATCCTGTTTCCAGCCAGTTCGTGCGAAGGTTGTTGCGTTTCTTCTCTTCTTGAGGTCACCCAGCATTCAACCCTCTTTCTGTGCTTATCAAGAGTAGGTCTGTTTAGTTTGTGCATTTCCGCACATGTGCGCGTAATTTACAAGCTGTTTGGTGGAGTTAAGCTCCTGGAATCAATCTCGGTGATCTAGAAGCTCTGTAGTTAAGTGTCTTGGGGTAATACCCCCTTTTCAAAGCTGTTTGTGCACTCAAAATTTCATTTTGAGCTAAGCTTCAGAAGTTGGACTTTTCTGGGCTACAAATTCTTACAATATTCAGCTCGTCTTTCTTCGTGCTACTCCCTGCCCTCAGGAACTCGGTGAAGAGGCATACCTATTGCTTGGACACAATTGCCAGCTTGCAATTTCAGATTGTGTTGGCAGTGTGATTGGATGCATTATTGCACTTGAGGTGCACTTTCAGATTTCAGATTTGGGTTGCAGAGGTTGATGCCATTTGCAGTGATTGCATAGAGCCTATTTGCTCTCTGGATTGCATTGTTTTTACTTTGAAGGTATTTGCAGTCAGTTGTTTGTGAAGTCACCATGTCTCTTTCAGAGAGTTTTGCACCATGACCAAAGGGGATAAGGTAGAACGTCCCAACTATGCATTGTGGTCACTTATGCCGCGAATTATTGTGAGTGGAGACGAGACTAGGCCTGCTGCATTTGCTAGCACTAGCTCATCCACTACAAGTCAGACACCTTCTACTCCAGCTTCTCCATCTACTACTCTTTTGGATAAGTAGAAGAAGTTTGATAGAAGGAGTGCCCAAGCTTTGTCATTGATTGCCCTCTCAGTGAAATGAAGAGGCACATTATGTCAACCATCAAGTCATGCAAAAGTGCCAAGGTGGCATGGGATAAGCTGGAGAGCATGTATCATGTCAAGAATGAGGCTAGAATTCTTGCATTGGCCAATCAACTCAAGGAGTTGAAGATGGAGGAAGGTCAAACCATCATTGAGCATATTGCAAAGATCATTGATCTTAGAGATCAGCTCTGGCAAGTGTTGATGAGGAAATGGAGGACAAAAAGTTAGTCTCTAATACTCTCAATAGGCTGGCCCCTTCTTATGGTACTTTTGTGACTTCTTTGACCATTATGCTCAGGGCTGCCCCTGTTTCTTTTGATGAGTTGGTAGGGTTGCTCTTACAGGAAGAGGAGAGAACCTCCAATTTTGCCCCTGTTTCTTTTGATGAGTTGGTAGGGCTGCTCTTACAGGAAGAGGAGAGAACCTCCAATTTTGCCCATTCTTCCCGCCAAGATGAGCAAGCACTTTTCGAAGGGAAGGGAAAATTTCAGCCCAAGGGAGGTAATTTTCAGAAAAAGAACAGCCATGCATATCAGCCCAAGAATGAGTGGAATACAAGAAATAATGCTAGTCAAGGACCAAAGAAGAAAGGTAGATGCAATTACGGTAAGGTGCTAGGTTGCTACATTGCAGAATGTCCAAAAAGAATCGCAAATGAGAAGAAGAGGCAAGGTACAAACAGTAATAAATTGTTGCTCTGGCTGAAAATTCAAATGCCTCATCTCATGCTCATTATGCACAGAATGACAAGGACTTTGCCTTTGGTGTAATGGATCATGAGATCATTGACACAAGGGGGGAATGCAGTGATTGCAGTGCACATGTTCATGCACATGCCCATGCTCTTATTGAGCCAGTGCTAGGGACACTTGATGCATCTTTGGCTACCACTAACACATGGTATTTGGACAGTGGTGCATCAAGGCACACGACACACCATAGAGATTGGTTTGAGGAGATCACACCTATTCATGGTGGCAGACAGGTGATTTGTGCAAATGATGCTACACAAGACATCACAGGAGTGGGATGTGTTCCTATTCTTTTAGATGGTTCAGGGAAGAAACAATACATCCGTGATGTTTGGTATGTGCCGGATTCAAAAAAGAATCTTGAGCATTTCAGTTTCTTCCATTGCTCATGACCAACACATGTTGGTGGAGTTCCAGGATGGCCAATGCCGGATTAAGGATCCCAAGAAGGGTTATGCTATTATGGCTACAGGTACTTATATGAGAAAGGGTTGTACAAGCTTGATGCTCAGCCCTATACTTAGCATGCTGTGGCTGTATCATGTGCTTCTCAGGGTGATTTATGGCATGCAAGGTTTGGCCATGTTCATCACCGGGCATTGACCTACTTGTATAACAACAAGATGGTCATTCGGATGCCTAAATTACAGCAACCAGCTCATGAAGTGTGTGAAGGGTGTGCTCTTGGAAAATTACACCGCCTACCTTTCAAGAAGGATGGCAAGGGTGATGTCAAAGCAACAAGAGTATTATAGATAGTGCACAGTGATGTGTGTGGCCCCATGAATGTGACTACTCATAGAGTGGCAAGGTATTTTGTTACCTTTATTGATGATCATTCCAGGTTCACTTGGCTTTTCCTCATGAAGCATAAATTAGAAGTATTTTATTGGTTCAAGATATTCAAGGCTATGGCTGAGAATCAAACCAATTCAAAGATACAAACACTTTGTTCAGATAGAGGGGGAGAGTATACCTCAAATGCCTTTGAGGGGTACTTGCAGGAATGTGGCATCAAGCATCATTTGACAGTGGAATACACACCTCAGCATAATCCTATTTCCGAAAGGAAGAATAGGACACTCATCGAGATGACTAGATGCATGCTAAAATATAAGAAGATCTCAAAGGGATTCTGGGGAGAGGCCATTACTACAGCCACATACATTTTGAATAGATGCCCAACCAAGGCTTTGGTTGATAAGACTCCATTTGAGGCATTTCATGGGTACAAGCCCAAGGTTCATCACTTCAGAATTTTTGGATCGATTACATATGCTTTAGTTCTAGCCCAACAAAGAACAAAGCTTGATGACAAGAGTGTCAAATGCATATTTTAATGCAGAAATTTCTATTCCAAAATGGGCACAGTTGACACTTAGAGACACCAAGGACAGCCAATTTTATGCAGAATCAGGACAGCCACAAAGAATTCCCCATCTCAAGTGAATTATGCATTGATGGCCTCAGTGATGGATGCTGAACTAGAGCCTCAGAAGTTTGAGGATGCAAAGGGACATCCCACATGGCAGAAGGCCATGGAATTAGAGATTAGTTCCATTGAGAAGAATGCCACATGGGATTTTGTTGATAGACCAATTGGGAAGAAAGTTGTTGGCACAAAATGGATCTATAAGGTTAAGTATCATGCAGATGGTACTGTTGAGAAGCACAAGGCAAGGTTAGGGGTATGCTCAAGAAGAGGGAATAGACTATGAGGAGACTAATGCTCTGGTAGCCAAGATGACTACCATTCGTTCCATCATCTCTCTTGCTACACATTATGGTTGGTCCGTCTTTCAGATGGATGTCAAGACGGCCTTCTTGAATGGAGATTTGAAGGAGGAGGTTTATGTGCAGCAGCCCCAAGGATTTGAGGTTAAGGGACAAGAGCACAAGGTATGCAGGCTACGCAAGGCGTTATATGGGCTCAAACAAGCACCTCGTGCATGGTATCACAAGATACATCAGTATTTGTTGTCCCAAGGATTTGTGAACACACATACAGAGTCTAACCTCTATGTTCTACAAGAAAATTCAGATTTGCTGATTTTGGTGCTTTATGTGGATGATATATTACTCACTGGAAGTAATACATAGCAAATTGCAGCCATCAAGGCCGCCTTATGTCAGACCTTTGATATGACAGATTTGGGTTTATTGCATTATTGTCTTGGCATTGAGTTTTGGCAGACCCAGGAGGGGATATGCATGTCACAGACAAAGTATGCTAAAGGTCTTGCAGAAGTTTAAGATGGAAGAATGCAAACCTGTGGACACTCCATTGGAAGAAGGCCTCAAGCTTACAAAGCATGACACAGCTGAGAAGTTTGATGGCACACTTTACAGGCAGTTAGTGGGGAGCCTCATCTATTTGTGCTCTACCAGGCCAGATATTGCCTATGCTGCAGGGTTGCTTAGTCAGTTCATGCATTGTCCCACAGTCACACATTGGAATGCAACCAAGAGGGTTCTCAGATATCTATAGGGCACTCTTTCATTTGGATTGCATTATGCTTCACCTTGTGATGTTTCTTTGAGTGGTTTCACGGACTCAGATTGGTCAAGGGACATGGATGATAGAAGATCAACAAGTGGATATTGCTTCTCATTGGGTTCAGCATGCATATATTGGCTCAGTAAAAAGAAGCAAGACCGTGTTTCTCTTTCCTCAAGTGAAGCAGAATACAAAGCCGCAAATGCAACCACTACAGAGGTTATGTGGTTAAGGAAGCTTATGTATGATTTACATCATGCACATGGTGGTGAGGCCAACTCTATCTTTTGTGACAGTATGAGTCGCATTGCCATTGGGAAGAATCATGTCTTTCATGCCCGCATGAAACACATTGAGAATCACTATCATTATGTTTGGGATTGTATACAGGATGGCTTCATTGACCTCATCTATTGTTCCACTGAGGACAATATGGCAGACATCTTCACTAAAAGCCTGTGAGCTCCACTTTTCATATGTCATCGACATGGCTTGGGGATTCAAGATATTACAAACAATGTCAAGGGGGGTTGTAAAATGACATTGTTATTCATGTGTTACCCCATAGGTTGCTATATCCTGATGGATGAATTTATGCAACCACGGTACTTTAGGTGCCCTAGGTACCACTGAGACGTTTCCAGAGTTGGCTTGATGGATGAATTTGTGCAACCATGGTACTTTAGGTGCCCTAGGTGCCCTAGGTACTACTGAGACGTTTCCAGAGTTGGCTTGATGATGTTCTGCATGAAAAGGTGGTGGTACAGACCTTTTATCTAGGGAAAGGTTTTTTTGATGTCCTATTCTCTAAAGGATAGGTTGTCTCTGATATTTTCTCTAAAGCGCCTTTGTTTATGGGCCCCAAGCTAGTGCATGCAATCCCATTTTACCCCCTATTTGATGTGAACCATAGTCTGAAGAAAAATGCCTGCCCTGTGTGGGTAGAACTAGTAGGTCTCCCTCCCTGGCTTCAACTGGCATTGGAAGAACTGGCAAAATCTTTGGGTCCACCTTCACCTCTATTTATCCCCAAGGAAGATGAGTCAGGCCGTCAGCAGGCAAACAACATATGTATCTCATGGAATACAAGCTCCAAAACTCCGAAAACTCTAGAAATAGATCTTGGGGATTTGGGCAAAATTGACTTAGCCCTCAAATTCAAGCCTTTCCCTAGAGCCTGCTTCAAATGTGGTGATCTAGGGCACATAGCTAGATTTTGTGATGCTCATTACAAAAATAAGGAGAAGGAAGATATTGAGGAGGACAGGGACCTTAAGGGGGTGAGACCAAATAATGTAGAAAAGGAAGGGAGCAAGGTTAAAGAGGATAAGGGGAAAGGGGCTCAGGACCCTCAAGGGAGTAGTTGCAAAGACGAGGGATGGACTAAGGTGATAGAAAAACCCATGAGCAAAAGCAATCTTAGAGTAACCAAAGAAGAAGCTAGAAGACCCAGAAATAGGTATTCTGAAAAAGAGAAGGGTATATTTAATTTCCCCAAGATTCCTAGCCATGTGGTGTACTCTAACCAGTTTAGCCCTCTAGGGGGAATGGATGGTGAGCCCTCTTCGATGGGAGAATTCAATAGACATGTGGAAACTGATTATTGGCAGATGGCCCAGAATCCTCACCCTAATGAAGATAGTCAAGAGGAGGAGATGGTTCCTGAGACAGCTATTCAATGATTAACAAGGATGAGATCAAGGGGGCTACATGGAATGTTAAGGGCATCAATGATAAAAGGAAAAATGCAACTTTTTGGGGTTTGGTGAAAGAATGGAAGCTGTCTTTGTGTTGCTGGCCATACAAGAACATAACCTTTTTGGTAGAAAGGAGGTTAGAAGGGAGAGATTTCAGGATTGGGTGGTGTATCATGGGGGCATTGATAAAGGGTACAGTGGAGTTATGACTATCATAACGGAATCCTTGAAGCCTTGTCTTATTGCTAACCACCCCAATGGTAGAGCCCTGGTTGTGGTAGAATTCTAGGCAGAGGGTGATAGATTTTGGGTTATTAATGTTTATGGACCTCATAATTACGAAGAAAGGGGAAGGATATTGAACTAACTATCAGGTCTTAACATGCAATTCTTGGGGATCCTTATGGGAGATTTTAATATGGTAGAAGCTATAGCTGATAGGTGTGGAGGAAGCACCATCCTATGGGGCAAGAGAAGAGGAAATGGGGAGAACTCAGAGGAAGGCCGGGTCTGGTAGATGGTTGGAGTCTTGGTGAATGGAGGAATGATCTTGGACACATACTTCAGTTTACAGTACTTTGGTTCTTCTTCTAGGCTGGACAGAGTTTTTTTAAGTCACCACGCTACTTGGGTACCTCATACTTTGGAAATTTGGATAGATAATTCCTCTGCTCTATCTAACCACATGCCCTTAATATGGGGGTGGCATGTAGAAAGTGGGGATGATGAAAAACTAAGACATTTTCCATCCAGAAAATTAAGAATAAATAACTCCCTATTGAAAAATGAGCTGTAAAAAGCACTAAAGAAGCAATAAGTAGACTAAGGACAAGAGGCATTAGGGAAGGAGCCTGGAGGGCATTTTTGAGTGAGATGCAAGGAGTTATACGGAAGATAGGAAAATTGATAGCATATGCGAAGAAAGAGAATAGGAAGAAGTGGAGTGAGAAACTGAAAGCTCTATAGAGGAAAAGACAACTAGGGAAACTCTCAGAGGAAGAAATATGCCTATACATAAGCTGTCAACTAAGCCTCAAAGAGGAAGATAACAAATTAGCAAGGTACATAATGGGTGCTTTTAAAAGGAATGCCTTTTCCTCCAATAAGAGACCTAAAAGTCAACTATTTAAGCTAAACCAAGAGAGAGACAACAGGGATTGTGGGAAGTATAAGGGATGAGAATGGGGTAGAAATTCAGGATATAGAGGAGGTGGCCAGGAAATGGGTAGATTATTTAGGATCCACTTTGAGCCTAAAGGAGGATGACTCCAGAATAAGATACAGTCCAGAAAGTAAAACTCCCTGATTGGTAAAGCATTGCATAGATACAGGAGAGGCCAATTGGTTGGAAAGGAACATAGAACTAGATGAATGCTGGGTAGCCATTACTATGTCGGGCAAGGAAAAATCTCCAGGGTGGGAGGCCAATTGGTTGGAAAGGAACATAGAACTAGATGAATGTTGGGTAGCCATTACTATGTCAGGCAAGGAAAAATCTCCAGGGTGGGATGGTCTTTCTGTAGAGTTTTTCATATCATTTTGGCCCTCTATGAAGGATATAATTTGGAGAATGTGTAGCCAAGCTTTCAGTCATGGGGTCTTGGATAAAGACCTGAAGGAGGGGGTGGTGAAGCTCATCCCAAAATAGGTTGCTTGCTGCGCAGATTTAACCACTGGAGACCTATTACCCTCTTAACAGTGGTATATAAAATCTTGGCCAAAGTCATTGCCTTAGGGATTACATGCCAGTGATTCAAAAGGTGATATCTAGGAATCAACATGGGTTTATAAAGGGCATATCCATTTATGACAACATTCTGGCTGCTATGATTGGGAGAGATGTAGCGAGCGATGATAAGAACTAATTAGAAGTGTATAATGCCTCAGCTTGATCTAGAAAAATCTTATGATACGATTTATTGGTCTTATGTGGCAAGAGTAATGGGAGAAATCGGGATTTGGCCCTAGGATTACTTCTTGTATATATACTGTGTCTTTGGGGGGATACTCTAGTCTTCTTTTAAATGGTAGAATAGTTGGGGGTTTTGAAATCAGGAGGTATGTCAAACAAGGACGCCCTTTAGCCCCTCTTCTGTTTTCCATTGCCTTCCATCCCCTCATTGTGGCTTTAGAAGAGGCGTGTGAGAAAGGTAGGGTTACTGGTCAAAAGCTAAAAGAGGGGGAGCAATTGATCATCCAATGTTTTGCGTTGATGACTCCTTGCTTTTTCTTAAAGCTGAGGGGGATAATTTGATATTGTCCTTATCCATTATTCAAGAGTTTGTTGATGCCTCTGGGTCCAAGTGTAACATCCAAAAAAACCAAAATGATCAGTCTAACACAGGATAATGACTTTGATATTTAGAGATGGGGATGTAAGGTAGTTAGGAGGGGCTAGGTTGGTAGACATCTGGGAATACCTTTTGATGTGGATATCACTGATAAACAATTATCTAAGTCAGCTATTGAGAGATTTCTAGAGAAACTTAAGAAATGGGAAGGGGTGAAAGTCCCTTTCCATGATAGACTTGCAATCTGTAACACATTCCTGAATGCTTATATCATGTTTTTAGCCCTAGTGATGATCAACTTTGGGAAAGCTCAATGGAAGAGAATTACGAGCCCCATAAGGGACTTCCTTTGGAGAAATAAAGGCAACACAACGAGGATTCTTGCCTGGTTTAGCATGGGAGAAAACAAGCCTACCTAAGGCTGATGGGGGGCTAGGTATTTCTCACACTTCAGCTAGGATTGCCTTACTCCTACCCAAATGCTTATCTCAAGAAGAATTCTGGGCCATAATGTTTAGAGAAATCGTTGAAACTCCTATGTTTATCAAAAAGGGGCATGGATGGGATTTAACTGAAGAAACAAGTTGTTTTCCTCTGGTCCTTTAAAGATAACAAACTCCTCACTCTGTAGGTTCCTGTGTGGAAAATGGAAGGAGATGCTATATCTTCTCCAGTGGGAAGGATGTGTAAGAATAACAAGAAACTCCTTTCTCAGTCTTGGAATTTGGTGGTCCCGTTACTTTAACCCACCTCGAATTGTAGTGTGAAAGATCTTGATATGGATATGGTCAAGAACTTTTTGTGAAGGTTTTCTTTTGTTAATACTATATATATTTACTTCAAAAAAAAAACAATAGAAGAGTAAGGTGTAAACTCTTAAGTGAAGTGTAGGGGACTCTAAGAGAAACCCAGATCCTTTTTGTCATAAAGTGTATTTGGTCCTTTTCAGTCAGTCAGTATATAATACTTATTATTGATCCAAAAAAGAACAATAAGTATATTATTGGGAACAAAAACACCTTGAGAACAATAGAAGAGTAGGTTGATAATTTGATGCTGACACGTTGATACTGAGGTTCTATTGATTAATTAATAGAAAAGAACGTTTTGGTTTGGAAAAGAAAATTATTAGAGTATATAAAGGTAGGATAGAATTTAGATTCGATTTATTCCAAACCAGTACCACGTTGTTGGAGTCAGGTGAGGGAACATAAAGGCGTCCTTTTGCAGAGGCACCTTGTATATGCAGGTATGACCATGGAAACACACCTACAGCTTCTGATCTCAAAAGCTACTTAGTTATGCTTACCATCTTAATCAAGCTAAACCGTCGTGGAAATCAGAAACTCGTTGGTCATTAGTCACCGCGCCAAAATGTGCGTGTAATTTGAGTTCTCAAACTTTGACCTAAAACTCAGATGCAGGAAGTCGCCGAACATGGTAGGATGATGGGAGCAAGCCCCATATAGTATGATTAGTAGTGCTAATTACATTAACTGCGTAATATAATAGCACGAAAAGCTACGTAAATTTCAAGAACAGACAGGCTAGCTGTTGGAGGCCTGAGTAAGACGTTGATTAATTGAGACTTAATATAGAGAGAGAGAGAGAGAGAGCACATTTACGAGCAGCCAAATAAATTTCCAATGTATTAAAGTGTAAAAATCAAGAACAGACAGGCTTGGAGGCCTGAGTAAGTTGATTAACGGAGACTTAATAGGGAGACAACACAAATAATTAGACTGAATAGATGATACTTTGATTAATGGTAGGAGGCTACAGAATTAGCAATTGCATACATGCCATGTGACATGTTGGCTATGTCATGTGGCATTATAACATGATGATCCAAGGATGATGGTTTATTTAAAAATAATAATGCATAATCTTGTGATTTCACCTCCACCAAAATAATTAGTGGCGGAGTGACTGTATTTAACGGCCAATTAATCGCCGGAAAAACAGACATGAGCCATGACGGCCGTGCATGGGCAGGCATGATGCAAACGTGCAGTATACTCTAACGTGAAGGCACAATTTGCTTGGCTTCCAGACGAGAACGGTATCGTGCCAGAGCCGTGAGAGTGAAATGCTGGGCGTAGAAGTGATATTTGAGGTAGAAATGCCCAGGAAAGCCTGTTCCAGTGAAGCTCGCCTCGTGCCAAGACCCATCTCTTCTCTGCTTGCTCAAGAGATATCTTACGCCATGTTCAATGGAGTCTACCTCATACTTGCCAAGAGCGTCTCCTGCAGCAAGCAATCCCATGAGTGCCCATGCCGTTTGAGAAGGAGTGCCGGCATCGCCCTTGCCTTTGAGAGCAGGGTCGTTGTAGCTGCAGCAGGTTTCACCCCAGCTTCCGTCCTCTATACTGTTGTTGCCGGTGTTCTGCACTTCGACCAGCCATTTGGCTCCCCTCGCGATCTCCTCTTTATGTGTTGAGGATCCAACTAGAGATAATGCAACCAGCACGCCGCACGTCCCGTAGATGTAGTTGACGCCCCATCTCCCAAACCAGCAGCCTTCTTTCTCCTGCTCTTTTCTAAGGTAGGCGAGGCCTCTAGAGATGGACTCCGGGGGAGTCACTACGCTCGGGGCGCCTCTGAGGCTGCGGCTGAGCTTTAACCTTCCCACCATTTCGAGAACTCTGGCCGTGACATCGGAGGTGTTGGGGTCGATCATGGCTTTGAGATCACCGTAGGGAGTGGAGTTCAGCCAGTCCTGGTCATTGTCTTTGTCGAAGGCCGCCCAGCCGCCGGCTTTGCATTGCATGGAGTTGATCCAGTTGACGGCGCGGGCGATGGCACCTTGCTTGACGCTCTCATTAGGGAGTTTGAGGGCGTCCAGGGCCATGACGACAACCGCGCTGTCGTCCACATCTGGGTACCATCTATTGGAGAACTCGAAGGCCCAGCCACCCGTGTAGCCGGAGTGATTCTTGAAGGACCAATCTCCATGCTGGGTGATCTGCTTTTTGAGTAGCCATTCTCCGGCCTGCTGCAGGGCGGGATGATCAGGCGGCATGCCAGACTCAACGAGCGATCTGACGACCAGCGCGGTGTCCCACACAGGCGACACGCATGGCTGCACCCAGTATTGATCGGCAGTTTCCATTGAGAAACCTTTGAGGGCGAGAAGGCCTCTGTGAAGCACCGGATCTGTCACCTCGTAGCCCAGCGTCTTCAGACAAAGTATGGAGTAGAACATGGCTGGAAAGATGCCCGCCCAATCGCCCGTATCCTCCTGCCTCTCCACCACCCATTTCTCGGCCTCTCTAAGCCCCCGCTCTCTGAACGGCACCATCCCCCATCTCTCCGCCGCCTTGAGGGCGTAATCCACCACCACAAAGAAATCCGTCCAGTTGCGTCGGAAGGACGCGGTCACGCTCGCCTGCTTCCTTCCTTCCACGTAAAGCTCATCAAAACACGCCGGCGGAGTGACCCTGAACACTGGCTTCTTATCAAACACCACAACCAGAGGCACTGTACATCCCCTCGCCCAGCTAGACATTTCATATATATTTGTCAAAAACCAGCTCGGCAACAGCATAACCCAAGCTGGCAAAGAAGGTATCCCCTTCCAATCAAAGCACCCTAGCATAGCCAAACACAGCTTGGTGAATATCCTAGCCTTAGTCACACCTCCTCGACAGATGATAAATCTCAGAGCCTTCTGTAGTGCTGGATCGGTAGTAGGAACGTTTAGCAATCGCAGTGCAATGTAAGCTTCAATGGAGACGCTCAGCTCACCACCATCTCCATAGCAAAGCTCCCACCCGCCATGGCTGCGCTGATTTCTCCTTATGTAGTTCTCCATCTTGTGGACTGGGTAGCTGCCATCTATGCCTAAGATCTTGTACAAGAGAACAGTGTCAGCAGTGATGGAAACATTGCTCTCTAATTCGGCCCACCAAAAGCCTTCTGGGTGCTGCTTGGAGAGCAGGAAATCTTGGCTGCGCTTGATGGCCTCATCCAGAGTTCGATCATCGTTGAATTTCAGAGCTTCCACTTCATTGTAAAACTCTTGACTGTATGGCATCATCTTTGCCCACGAATTAATTATTTGCTCTCCACCAAAATTTACCCTGCTGATCATACAAGAAAGAAGTAAGTATCCTCACCATCATCCACATACCATCCAGAAAATTCAATACATTAAGATGCGCAACCTGTTCGAATTTCAGAAATTATATTAGATAATCAAATCCTCGGATAACTAAACTCAATATTATTGCACCTGATGTTCTCAACTCTCCAGAAAAACAAACTAGACCGCATCAGAATTGTTATTCTAATCTAAAGTCGGAATGCTTAATTACTCCTTAAATGCTTGGAAACAACAGGTGGATTGAAGACACGGTAGCTAAACAAGGTTCTCAAACCGGCCGTGAAATTTATAGCTTCTAATTTCTCTCTGCATTTTCATACCTGATTTCTCTCTGCCTCGACTACCTGGCTCCAGATTGAGGAGTGGTCAAGTAATAAACAAAAGCAGGTGATTGCAGGGGCAATGCAGATTAATTAAGCATTGGAGGAGGGAATAAGAATGAAATGATTGAAAAAGAAGAATTCAAACAAATAGTCTAATTTCATTGGAGTACCTGAGTCACTTTCCAAACCGCAAAATCCTGCAGCTACAAGCACACAAAGTTTTCGTTCTGTGTCGGACTCACGTGACAACGGGACATGAAATTTTACCCTTCAAAAAGAAAAGCTCCATTTTGAATAATCTTTAAAAAAAAAACTCAAAATCTTATAATTTCTAAAACTTTCGGTTCAAAATTTGATTGAAGTTGTTTTTATAACGCCTATTATTCTACTTATCCTTTACAACTTACAACAACTGTAGCCTTTTGAAAGAATGGCATGGTTTTTTTTAATAAAATACTAATAATATGCCTTTCCAATTCCTTAACAAACAAATGCAAGTTCAATATGAGCTCGCAATTTTAGTAGGGGTCTCATCTCGCCCTTCAAATTTTGATGCTCCTTCATGTATAACTTTTAGTACAAGAGTCTACCTTTAGACTTGTCTACGCAAAAGAACACGTGTGGGCCTTATTCAAAGTCACATGCATGTAAATCTTTCGATTTCAAGGATTATCGAGTTGGACTAGGTGGGGTCTTCACAAAATTAAGATGCATTAAGTGGTGTCATTTCTAGGGATTATGTCATTTCTAGGGATGATGTGGCAAAATTAGTGAGGTGGCCATGAAATAAGGAGATGATGTCGTACTCCCTCAAGCGATACACACAATGCCTTGTGGTAGCAACCCTTGGTATGAGGTGGCACTCACTAAAGTTTTCACCATAAGGGATACAAAATTGAAAAGTGGAGTAAAAAGTTAAGGGTGTAATGGGTTGAAGGGATGTGGCAACCCTTGGTGATTAAAACTTTGATGAGGTAGCACACAACACTAAAGAGGTGGCAGGCAATGCCGACATTTGGTGTGAGGTCATAGTCATTGACATAGCCGGGGGGAGGGGGGAGGGTCACTTATAAATATGTAAACGTAGCACGTGGGTTCAACAGAAGGGATTTTTAAAATCCATTTTTTACATATTTTTTACATACAGAAGGGTACCATTTAAAGGGGGTATTTACAGGTTGAGTAGAAAAAGGGTATGTTTTATTCATGAAAAATTCATAGATAAGGGATTTTTAAAATAGGCCTTGAACGCACGTGAAACATAGGGTTTACGAACCTCCCAAGCACATAGCCACCCTTAGGGAGTTTAAAAATAAAATTTGAGTATAATTTCAAGAAATATGAGTATAATTTCAAGTGGAAATGAGTTGAGAGGTTGTGAAAACCCTTGGTGATAAAGCATTGATAATGTGGCACATAATGCCTAGATTGCATTCCTTGGTGTGAGGACATGCTCACTCAGGTGGCCACCCTTAGGAATATAAACTTGAAATTATAGTATAATATGAGATGGAAATGACCTGAAGGGATATGACAACCCTTGGTGAGGTGATATAATAATATAGTCTTAGGTGACAATGTGCTATTGTGAGTGTGCTACAGTGAGGTGGTATAATAAACTAGGCTTAGGTGGCAATGTGCTATGGTGAGGTGGCAATGGAATGGCTCTTGGCATGCTAAATAAACATCCCTCACCTAGGTCGTAATGTAATGGAAGGATAAGGCCACAAGTTGTTTAAAAGATTAAAAATGGATTAGAAGTTTATGTGGCAATGATTTGGGAACATATGGGTTGAAAAATGGGTTTGAAGTTTATGTGGGGATGATTGAAAACTTGATTAGAAGTTTAGGTGGCAATGATTTAGGAACATATGGGTTGAAAAATGGGTTTGCAGTTTATGTGGTGATGATTGAAAACTAGATTAGAAGTTTATGTGGCCATGATTTGGGAACAAATGGGTTTAAAATTTTAAAAACCGTAAGGGAGGTGATGAGACGATGAGGACTAGGTCACCACCATGAGGAGTTAGCAAGATGTGTGAGAATGTGGAAATAAAATAGTTGGATGTGGCAACCCAAATGTGAAAGGGCATTTCACATGTGAGGGCATTGTTAATTAGACAAGAGGCCTTCACATGGGTAAGATGATTTGGGTTCAATATACACAAGAGGTTGGTCCATCTACACAAGATGGCAGGCACTATGGTGCAAGGTAGATCTCCATCATTGGTGGAGGACAAGCATGGAATGGATTGTGAAAGTTTGAAATGGTAAAATTCATTCCTTGGTCATATTTTCTCATTTTACGAGCTCTCGGGGGTCCCAAATACCATGTTGGAGGATGCACGACTGATGGATTGCAAAGAGGGTAATTTTACCTTGGCTTCCACCACATTTTATCCATATTGCTCACAATGATTCTTTCCATTTTCCCAATTGAGGACCCTTACTTCTTGTTAATTTAGGTGTCTTTAATTCTTGCAGACAATTTACCTTACTCATAGCCTTCATCATTTTGAATCTCTAGATTCATGGGAATAAGCAAGATCATCCTTGACCACAGAACTTGGATCCAGTTTTAGCGTTTAGATTTTATGTCAAGCAACATTTCATTGTTCTCTATCTATCAGGCTACTTATGAACATCATTGTCTGATTGTTAATGCTCCTACACGGATATTAATTTCAAGGGTAGAGGTTGGGGTCTTAACGTCTTTGGATCCTTCATTGTGATAAAAATGCACCTCTTCAAGGGTCATCTCATTGTGCCTCACTTTTTCTTGGTCCACTTTTGCTTGATAAATGAGATTTGAAAGTTTCATTGACCAAGGTTTGTAAGCGGTTTTTTAAATGGTTTCCTTGGGCATCCATGAGAACACTTCCATCAGCATCCACCATCTAACATAAGTTCTCCATCATGCATGAATCATCATCCTCCATGGATGGTGAGCTACTACCACCAATGCATGCACACTAAAGAATCCTCAAGAATGACAACTTTTGTGAGATCCCTGTCCCCACCTCGCAACGAATTCAGGGGTGCTAGCAGCGAAAGTAGCACTTCTTGCACGGGGCAGGGTCCCACACTCGGGGCCTCGCCCACGGATATCCGGACAAGAGACTAATCCGTCGGTTCTTTCAAATCCGAATCCGAAAAAACTTCCCTTGCCCGGAAAGCACGGGCGATTCCTCCAGGATAACTTTTCTCTAACGTAGTCGAAAGCCTAAACTAACTGAACTGATCTGATTGAACCCGTAAGTCCCATAGTCAGATCAGGGAAAAGATTGTACTTGGATCATAGAGACCAACCCTTTTTCCTCATTGAGAGGCACAGCCGTTGATTCTTTTCCATAGAACAATTTTTATCCAAGATTTACCTCATCTATCGTTCTATACAGAAATTGAGTCTCGTTTTACGGATCCATGAGTCCAGCCTAACCCCATCCAGTCCCATGGGTTAGCCAACCGCCCAACCAGTGTAGTGATGAGATCCAATTAGGAATTCGGTTAGGTTTTGTCCCGGGTACCAGGGAAAAGAGTTCCCAGGCCCCCTAGCCGGATATTCATGCAAACATAAAACTAGTCACACCACTTACACACCCATTGGTAATATGAACTTGTCTTTTTCACAGATTCAACAATCTTTAAAACTATCATTTAATGAAACCATAGTGTCACTGATCATAATCCTTTAATTATCTAGTTAAATTCTTATTTCCAAACATTCCTTCATCGGTGTACCTATGGCAACCAGCGCGCTCACCACCTGTTCACTCAAGGGCCTTTTCGATAGTTCCTAGCTCATATAGTAACCGGCAATATATTCACATATCAAAATGGAATCTCCATTGAAGATCAGCAAGATCAACTAACGGATCCATATAAAAGAGCCATGGACTCATCCGTTGAGGACCAGCAAGGTTAACCAACCAGATCCATGCCCGAATTCAAAAAACAACTCTTACTCCTTGTTCCAAAATCTTCCCCGACATACGTGTGGGTATCTTCGGTGACCCAGAGCCTGAGCACCGTATGGTCAGCACCCTCTAGGATCCTTTGCAGGTCACCTAGCGCTTCACTCATAGGCCGCTTCCTTGGTCCCTAATCCACTGTACCAGAAGCTCACCATTTAAATCAAACCGAGGCTGGTCAAGACCTTGGTCGAGACGTCCTCCAATGACTCTCCGTCAGCAGTTACAACTTTAACAGATAGGTCTCCAACACGACCTCATTCACAAGACAGTCAAAATGCTTCCCTAGCATTCTTGACATAAAACAATCATTTAAAAACAGATTTCACATACAAATATAGTTCCAACAATATTTCCATCTTTTCTCATTACTCCTCCACATCCTTTCACATTAGTCTCCATCTTTTCTCATCTTCCCACAATTTTATTTTCTTCATTGATCCCTATCACATCACATCATTCCCACATCAAATCACATCCAATCGCATCATCCACGCATCAATCCATACATCCATCCACATCAATCCACATCATCCATACATCCATACATCCATCCACATCAATCCACATCATCCATACATCCATCCACATCATCCACATCATTCCACATCATCCATAGTTCCATCTACATCAATCCACATTATCCACACATCAATCCACATCATCCATACTATATCCATCTACATCAATCCACATTATCCACTCATCAATCCACATCATCCATACATCCATCTACATCAATCCACATTATCCACACATCAATCCATATTCATTTCATAAGTATTCCCATTCTCTCCTACTCACATCTTTTTCTATCTCATCACTTATTTCCTCATTTATCTTCATCAGATCTCATCCACTTGCATCTACCCATATATCTCATCACTTCACATACATTAACATCTATCCAGTTTACATTGCATCTTATCACATCTACCCATATATACATTCATTTCACATCACATCTATCTCATTCACATCCCGATTCACAAGCTAACACATTCATTTACATCCCTTATCGTTCATTCACATCCCGATTCACATCACATCACATCTATTCACATCCCTTATCATTCATTCACATCCCGATTCACATGCTATCACATTCATTCACATCCTATATCATTCATTCACATCCCGATTCACATGCTATCACATTCATTCACATCCTATATCATTCATTCACATCGCGATTCACATGCTAACTCATTCATTCACATCCTATATCATTCATTCACATTTATCTGATTCACGTCACATCTATTTATCTCTCATCGTCATCACATCCATTCTCTGTTCATTCCCATCTATCTGATTCGCATCCCGTCTCATCACACCTATTTACCTCTCATTATTATCACTTCTATTCCCATCACATCCATTCTCTATTCATTTTCATCTATCTGATTCATATCACATATCATCACATCTATTTACCTCTCATTCTCATCACTTCTATTCTCATCACATCCATTCTCTATTCATTCTCATCTATCTGATTCATATCACATATCATCACATCTATTTACCTCTCATTCTCATCACTTCTATTCTCATCACATCCATTCTCTATTCATTCCCATCTATCTGATTCATATCACATATCATCACATCTATTTACCTCTCATTCTCATCACTTCTATTCTCATCACATCCATTCTCTATTCATTCCCATCTACCTGATTCATATCACATATCATCACATCTACCTGATTCATATCACATATCATCACATCTATTTACCTCTCATTCTCATCACTTCTATTCTCATCACATCCATTCTCTATTCATTACCATCTATCTAATTCATATCACATATCATCACATCTATTTACCTCTCATTCTCATTACTTCTATTCTCATCACATCCATTTATACAATGTAAGAGAATTCTTATTTTTTATATAAAGATTCTTTACACATCTATTTACGCATAAGAACAACTTCAGTGGGAAATAACACTTTTATAAAAATTCGTTTATGCATCTAATTATGCATAAATTTAATTTTAAGGAGAATAACACTTTCAAAATAAAAATAAATCTTTTATGCATCTTTCTATGCATAAATTCAATTTTAATGAGAATAACTCTTTTGAAATAAAAATAAATTTCTTTATGCATCTTTCTATGCATAAAATCAAAATTGATGAGAATAACTCTTTTGAAATAAAAATAAATTTCTTTATGCCTCTTTCTATGCATAAAATCAAAATTGATGAGAATAACTCTTTTGAAATAAAAATAAATTTCTTTATGCATCTTTCTATGCATAAAATCAAAATTGATGAATAACTCTTTTGAAATAAAAATAAATTTCTTTATGCATCTTTCTATGCATAAAATCAAAATTTGATGAAAGTAACGCTTTTATAATTAAAAATTTTCTTTTATGCATAAATTCAATTTTAATGAAAGTAACACTCTTATAATTAAAAAATCTTTTATGCATCTATTTATGCATAAAAATCAATTTTGATAAAAGGAACACTTTTATAATCAAAATATTCCCAATATACATCTTTCTATGCATAGAAATTAATTTTAATGGAAATGACACTTTTATAATAAAAATATTTCTACTATGCATTTTTCTATGCCTAGAATGAAAATAACACTTTTAGAATATACAAACGGTGGGGATTACTCTTTTTGAATAATAAAAGATAAAAATTATTTCATAAAATTTAAGAAAATTTTGCCATAACCTCCTTTGTATGGTTGACTATTTTTTAATTTTTTTTAATCCTTACGTTACTTAAAAATTATCTCCAAATGGTTTAAAGCATTCTAAACTAATCAAATTCCACTTTTAAAAGAGAAATAATATAAAAAGTTTAATTCCAACAATTAGATTACTTATCTAGGATAAAGAAATGCTGAATTTAAGAAAGAAGAGACGGGGAAAGCCTTTCCAACAAGGCATAGCATCATTTTACATGTTAAACAAAACAAAATTAGAAAACCATTAAAAGGAATAAGAAAAAGTAAGATTTCTAGCTGAATTTCTGGGAGCTTTCCTTTGGCTTGATGGTTTGAGGGATCTACTCTTGTTTGCAACAAGAGTGGCCACCAATTCTTTAGAAGAGGGAATGGTCAAAAACTAATGAATTATTAATAAATTCACAGTTTTTGGCTCTGGGGAGGAGTAGAGTAACAGTGCATAAAACACTATTAACCATTTACAAAGGGAGAGGCTTCATTTATAGGAAAAAGTGAGCCTCTAACCAAGCAAAGTGATTCTAGAATTTTCCAGATCAATTTGGTCAATTTTTAACCATTTTTAGGTCACTTTAGCTTACTTTTTGGATCTAGTTGAAGCAAGAGAGACGAGAGATGAAAATATCTCATTATTTGTGAGTTTAAAACTCAACCACACATGTGAAATAGGTGCCTCCTTCATGAGCGAAATTCTCCCACACACTCTGAGGTGTCAAAAATGCATCATTTCTCTAAATATCTCTTCTTTTTTAACTAATATCCTTGTCCTTAGTCAACTCTTCATCTTATGTGAGTATTTACTCATTTTTGGGATGGATTTTCTTTATTTCTTCAATTTATCTCCTCCCTACATTTGGATGAATCTGATTGGCCCCTCAGAACCTTAATTTAAAACTTTTTGAAAATCTGGACCCTTAGGATAAGGCCTTTTGAACAGATTATAATCTTCTGAAAATCTTTTTGGGGAAATTTATTTTAATAAGAAGAGATGTTTTTCCATCTAAAAATATCTAAAAATTGAATAACCTCTCTCTAGAATATTTTCTCTCTCTAGGCCAAAACAGGGTAAAACAAGATCTTTCTTTTATTTCAGAGAGGGGAATAATTATAAGATTAGAAGGGGAGTTCTTACACCTGCACACCTCAAAAGTAGGAGGGAGGAATCTTACAACTTTGAGAGCTCTTTCATTCTTGAGAAGCCCTAGACCCTCCCGAGTGGTGCATGGATGCTAAAGTAACATCTCACTAAAAAGAATTGTCGAAGGTTAATGCCCTCGACTACCTAGCTCCAAATTGAGGAGTGGTCAAGTAAACAAAAGCAGGTAATTAAAGGGGCAATGAAGATTAATTAAGCATTAAAGGAGGGAATAAGAAAGAAATGATTGAAAAAGAAGCTTTCAAACAAATAGTCCAATTTCATAGAGTACTAGAGTTGCTTTCCAAACATCGAAATCCTGTAGCACAAATTTTTCTTTTGTGTGCTGGACTCCTGTGATAAGGGGAATAAAATTTACCCTTTAAAAAGAAAAGCTCAATTTTGAAAAATCTTTTGATTGAAACTCAACATCTTATAATTTCTAAACCTTTCATTTTAAAATTTGATTGAAGTTATTTTTTATAACATCTATTATTTTAGTACTATTGCTACTTATCCTTTATAAGTTATAATGCTAGTAAGAGTACTACTTATCCTTCTCTTTTTCTCTACAACGAGTACTATTCGTTGTTCAAGAAGCTATTACAAGTTTGTTACAAAACAATAAGGCTCGGTTTGTTACACAACGGTCATTTTGGCGGCGATCTAGGTGGTGGTCAAACGGCTGATTGGTCACACTAACAATGAAGGAGCATCAAAATTTGAAGGGTGAGACGAGACCCTTACTAAAATTGCAAGCTCATATTCAACTTACATTTGTTTGTTAAGAAATTGGAAAGGCATATTAGTCTTTTATTAAAAGACATGGCATTATTTCGAAAGGCTGCAACTATTGTAATAAGGGGGTATAGGGGTTAGAGTAGACTTGGTCTACCTGACTAAGATTGTAGGGAAGGAGTATATTTTTACCTGGATAGTCCAGGAATCATGTTGGGTCTACTTGGGCCTAGAGGAGAGAAACAGTACTAAATAGGAGGGCAGGAGAGTTGAGTGAGAAGTTCATGAGTAAAGCTCTAGTAAAGGCATTGTATTGTATTGCTATTACTCAAGAATGATACATGGGTTGGTCTTTGTCTTATTGGTATTTATCTTACTTCTATTCATTCTACATATCTCTATCAATTCAACATTTAATCTTGTGAAGGTAGTCCTTAGTGGATATATATTACTGTTTAGATGATTCAGGAAAGACTTGGAGCTTACCTGTTTTGCAGTCATGATCAATCTCCCCACACTTAGGTAGACAAGTGGCTCAACATCATGGGATTATTGCATTGGGCACAACTACATTAGTTGTTGCTCCTCCTCTAGAGCCAACTAGGTGGTCCAGAACCATGTAAGTGCTGGGTCTTAACCAAACTTCAACACTTTTGGCAAACCTAGTGGGGAATTCGTACGCCAGGGGGGGAGTAGGAAGATAGAGGCTAGTTCTAGGTTAGTCTTTCATAATGAGTCAATAGAGTAAAGCCAATGGAAATAGATCTAGAAAAGAAGTGCACACACACTGGTGTCAGGAATGTTCACGAGAGAGTCATAAGAGTACAATGGACTACGCATGGAGAATGAAGGGAGCTTAAACAAAGCAATGTGGCACTGTCGCACATAGGCCAAAGCTGCAGAACATGAAGGACAATAGCATCAATCAAGAAGACTCCCAGAAGGGATTGTGCACTAGCTAGAACATTACAGATTCAGGAACCACTGAGAAATCAAGAAGGAGATCACCATGAGCTACAAAACAGGAGACGGGAAGCTTAGGAAGAAGAAGAACTTGCATATGTGGGAAAGTTGTCTCCCAAGTACCCTAAGTTCAAGGGCAACAATGAGGAGGATCCAGATGCCCACATCTTAGCCTTTCAAAACCACATTCCTGGCAAAACCAGAGCTCCGTTGGCATAAAAGATAAAGTATTTCATGAAAATTTTGGGCGTGGCAAGGCCATTAGTATGCACAATATGGTCTGGAGCACTTCTAGACATTTGAAGATTTGAAGAAAGCCTTTCTAAAAAGATTCAGGAAAGACATGACCATAATAGAAGTACTCAAAAAGCTGCAAAGGCTAACTCAAAAGAAGAGGCCAATAAAGGACCATGCAGCTCAATTCAAGCACTACTAATGCACTAGATTAGCCAAACAGACCTGCTCCAGCCACACTAAGCGAGTGGTTCGTGAGAGGATTGAGGAAAAAGCTCCAGACAGCAATGGCCTCATATGACTTGGATTCCCTCACCCTCAAACAAGTGGGTAGGAGCAACCAAAGCTGAGGGGATCTTGAAGCAAACAAGCAAAGACCCCAAGAAGAAGAAGAATGACAATGGAAGAAGAAAGAGAAAGAAACTTTTGAATTGGATTTCGGAGAAGACACCTCAGGATCAAAATCCAGCTAGAAGTCGGATGCCAAAGAGCGAAAGCCCACAAAAAAGAAAGGCAAGAAGCATACAGTAAATGTTCAAGAAGCACTAAAGGCCACCCTAGCCAAGATTGCCAGAGGGACACATAGGATCCAGACTTAGACCAGATGCCTAGTACACAAGGTGTAACAATCAAGGTCACATGAAGGAGTGTCAATTGAAGAATACACAACAGATATGCACTATTTATGGAAGGAACAACCACACCATAGAGACGTGTTTCTATAATACTCAGAATAGGAATCCGAGAGTGATGGAAAGGCAACAATAGCAAGCCCCAACCTTCACCAGGTCGCCAACAGGACCTCAAATCAATAGACCATATGGAAGAGGAGGTGGAAGAGTTGTCCAAGGGGAGATTTCTTCTACTGCGAATGGTCTAAAGCATAGACAAAATGAATGCCCCATATTTCAACACCATCAGTAGGAACTGCAAGAGGTAAGGCCTCAAAGGGAGGCAAACCTGATGCAAATGTAAACATGGTAAAAGTGGACCATGGGGCAAGTAAAGAACAAGAAAAGCCACCAGAGGTGATGGCTGTGACAAGATCGCAAGGGCTTGTCAAGACATCCGCAGGCAAGTAGGAATTCTGAGTCAGAATAAAAACAGAAGCTAGAACCGTGAGAGCAAGGCAATAGAGAGTCCGTGAGCAAATCACCAACTTGGTGTAGAGCGCACAAGGGATGGTGCGGACAATGCAAGAAAGCCCTCTCATGGGAGAGAAAATTGAGGACAATCCGGACAAGACAAGCCTGGTCAAGAAAAGGGAATAAATTGCAGCAGGAAAGAAGCCAGTGTGCAATGATAGAACAACCGAAGAAAGGATGCTGAAGTGCCAACTGGAGCCAATTTTGTTGAAATATACAAGTGAATAGGGTGTGTGTGGGAACAATCCCAAGAGGTTTGTAAAAGGGAATCTATAAATGTGAGAGAACCTGTGAAAAGGTGAGAAGTATCTATTGGGAGAGAATAAAGGGTAGCATGAGGAGATTTGGGAGGTGTGGAGATATTCTGGGAGAGGTGGAGAGAATCAAGGAAAAGAGGTGGAGTGAATCAAGGAGAAATCAGTGGGATTGGATGCTTGGATGATGTAAACTCTATAAATTGAGGCATTGGCCTAATGAGATTTTGTTGGTTTTTGATTATCCATGCCTACATTAAGCTATCAGTTAATTGCTCACTAATCACATCTTAATTATCATCTAATCTCTTTTCTAATGATGTTGATTCTAGTATTTGATCCACCATAGCTTATCACATTGCTGCAAATTTAACATGGTATCAGAGCCTAGCCTAGAATCCATCAATTTGTGAGCCCATTATCTTGCTAATCACTTGGCTAATTAGGATTAGTAGATAATTAAGACTTTTACCTCTTTTCATTTAGCTCTCTGCACCGCCAGCCAGTGGAGGGGCTTGATCTCCCTCCAAGAGAAACATTAGGGCAAAAGCTTATAGGCAAGCATAGCTACCTTGCCCACCTTTCAGCCTATTCAATCAAAACATCAAACTGTCTTCTATAGCTCCTGAAATCATGAATCTATAGGTGCCATTTTTCTAAGGGAAAAACGAAATGTCTTCTTCTCCAGATCAAATTGCTCTAATTCCTCTTGGCCCTAAGGGTTTTCAAGGGTGCTCTACAAGCTGGTGAAGACAGATTTAGATTTGATCAAGTCTACAATGAGATCCAAGCTCCTCATCAAATTTGCAGGTGACTTTGGTAAAACACAGATTAAGCATTCAATGTTTGGTCAAATCTTGTGTTTCCTGGCTTAATCCTCTACTAGAATAATTGCTATTGATGGCCTTGAAAGGATTTGAGCTCATTTGAACTCTAAGGCCTTAGATCTGGACTCCCTGCATACTCTATTTTTTGCACACAAAACAGAGGACTAATTTGCTAATCAGTGATTAATCAGCACTAATCACTATATTTTGGTGCAATTGAAGGTTCAAATTAACCATCGGGTATCTGATACAGATCCCTATAGCTTCAGATTTCAATTCGGAGATGGTTTGATACTTCAACCATTCTGTACAGATTTGTTACCCTTGGTTTAATGTAATATCTGGTGAATTTATGCTAATAAATCTGTTGTAATCATCACCTAAACACCAAATTGAGTTGTAAAAGGGTAGACACTTCCCTTGAATCTTGAAATTGGATCAAGAGGTAAGACTCCCTTCACATCATCATGAGTACAGCACAAGAGATAGCCAAATTTAATGGGGAGCAGTTTTACACATGGCAGACAAAAACCTTGTATTGCTCATGAGGAAAAATCTATTGGGGCTAGTTGAGGGAAGAGATAAATGCCCAGAGAGAGGTGAGAGGGGAAAATGAGTGGAAGAGCAGGAATGAGAAAGCATTAGGACTTAAATCGCACTCAATTTACATGATGAAATCATTCATCACATCACAGGGATACAATGGGCAAAAGATGCATGGGATGAACTCAATAAATTATTTGGCACTCAAGCAAAAAATTCAAAGATAAATCTGTTATTGCAATTCTACAAACTGGATATGAAGGAAAGTGAACCTTTAATCACACACTTGAACAAATATAAAAGCAATAAGCAACAACAACTGGCAGCCATTGGCAAAAAGGTAGAAGATGATGAGGCACTAGTAGTGCTTCAAGAAGAGTGTGGACAAAGGTGAATATGAAAACATTGTCGCAACATTAAAGAATGTACCTAAGTTGAAGCTACACGAGATAGAAGGAGATCTACTAGAGCAAGAGACCAGAGTCAAAGAGAAGAAACGGCTGGACTCAACAGCAGGAGAAGAAAAAGCATTCTTCACCCAAGGAGGATTCTCTCGAGGATGAGGACGAGGAAGAGGCAGAGTAGGAGGAAGGACCTTCACTTGCCACAACTGTGGAAAGCCAAGACACATTGCAAGAGACTGCTACAGCAAACCCAGTGGAGAAGGAACGACATCGACAAACTTCATGGAGGCTCCTAAGGAAGTAGAATCAGATCATCTTTTCTCTGAGAGAGAGAGAGAGAGAGAGAGAGAGAGAGAGAGAGAGAGAAACCCCACAACCCAATGTAACCTGCTCCTAAGGAAGTAGAATCAGATCATCTTTTCTGAGAGAGAGAGAGAGAGAGAGAGAGAGAGAGAGAGAGAGAGAGAGAGAGAGAGAGAGAGAAACCCCACAACCCAATGTAACCTGCCCCAACACACAGTAAAACCACCTCTGAGCCACCGATGATGTAGGCCATGTGGTAAATGTATGTGTGAGCACTTTAGTCAAGGTCACGAGCACTTGTAGTAGCCTTGGACACATAGAGAGAGAGTGTGTCAAGGACTATGAGTTTAGGGACTTGAGGCACTAGTCGCGAAGGACTATCAAGTAAGAGGGAAACTTGGTATAGGGTCCAGGTGTGCTAGGAGTATTCACTTGAGCGGAGGTGTTGAAATATACAAGTGAATAGGGTGTGTGTGGGAACAAGCCCTTAGCAAGAGGCTATAAAAGAGAATCTGTAAATGTGAGAGAACCTATGAGAAAAGGTGAGAAGTATCTACTGGGAGAGAATAAAGGGTAGCATGAGGAGATTTAGGAGAGGTGTGGAGATATTATGGGAAGAGGTGGAGAGAATCAAGGAAAAGAGGTGGAGTGAATCAAAGAGAAAGCAGTGGGATTGGATGCTTGGATGTAAACTCTATAAATTGAGGCATTGACCTAATGAGATTTTGCTGGTTTTTGATTATCCATGCCTACATTAATCTATCAGTTAATTGCTCACTAATCACATCTTAATTATCATCTAATATCTTTTCTAATGATGTTGATTCTAGCATTTGATCCACATAGCTCATCACATTGCAAATTTAACAAATTACAGCCCAACGGAAGTGTCACGAGAAAGTAAATGGAAGGAAATATGAAAGGAATCTAGATATGAAAACTGATAAGGGAAAGTCAAGAAAAGGAAAGGGAAGAAAAGGAGGAAGAAGGAAGAATGTACAAAGGCCAAGGTATGCCCAATGACAAGGACAAAAGCAATAAGTCCGTAAAGGAATATGACATGTGGAAGGATCCCAATTACAAGTAAAAGCTTCTTCAAGCCATAGTACCAAATGAGAAACTGGCTGGAAAATTCATTTGCAGGAACCAAAAAATCCAGCACAGCAGAATGCAAGATCACAATTTGGAGGGGGGAAAAGAAGGTTTGCATCTCTATCATAGGAAAAGACAAGCTGAATCTAGCTAGCCGATCGTTGCATGATGTATAAGGTCTAAATTACCTGGAAGGGATAGAAGACGATGAAGAAGAGAAGATCATGAAAGAAAATCCGGATCTGCTCACTATTTAAGGTGGATATATAAAGGATTGAACACATATACAATCCAAAGTTCTTGGTGGCTCACCTGGAAGTGCTACTAAATGAATAATGTGCAAAAGAAGATGAGGAAGACACTCAAGACGGTGTGGCAGAACTATAGATTGAGCAGGTAAAGGCTATGATGGCTGTCAAGTAGGAGGAAGCCCAGCTCTCAAGAAGCAGAACATTAAAGTCCAAGAAGATGAACTCAAAGATGTGAACCTGGGGGACGACCAAGAGCCCAAAACAATCAAAATCAATGCCAAACTGAATCAAGAATTTAGATGAAGACTCCTAAAATTGCTAAAATCCTACAAATATGTGTTTGCCTGGAACTACTTCAACATGAAGGGGATTGATCCTAGCTTCTACCAGCAGAAGATCAACCTAAAATAGGATGCAATTCCTATTAGGCAGAGAATATATAGAATGAACCCCAACTACATCAAACAAGTGAAGGAGAAGATTGATAAGCTGTTGAGAGTAGGGTTCATCTATCCAGAGTGGAAAGGGTGGAATGGCTTTTACCAATAGTCATCATCCCAAAGAAGAATGGGAAGCTAAGGGTCTGCATTGACTACTGCATGATGAATGCTTCCACCATATTGGATCGGTTCCCCGCTACCATTCATAGATTCCCTGTTGGATGTGGTAGCTAGAGCATGAGACATTCCTTCTTGGATGGGTTTAGTGGAGGATAAACAAGTTGCAGCCACCCAAGAATGCCAAAGAACTTGCTAGATTCCTTGGACTAATCAAGTAGCATAGTAGATTCGTGAGGTTCCTGACAAATGTGGCAATACCCCTATACAGCCTGATGTAGAATATGTCTAGTCAAGATCCTGTCAGGAGGCATTCTAGAATCTCAAGTGAATACTGTCATTAGCACCCACTTTGATCTGGTGTTTCACGTATTTGTTAATGCCTCTACTTTTGCCATTGGTAGTGCTTTGATGCAGGAATCACTAGAAGGCTGGTTCATACCAGTTTACTATGTAAGCAGGAGGTTTCCAAACCACCAAGAAAGGAACTACTCCACCACAAAAAAGAAGTAATTGGGGATGATCTACTCGATCAAGAAGTTCAGGCACTATCTATTTGGGAAAGGTGTTTGAATTTGATGTAGATCACAAAGCACTCTTGTATAGTGAACAAATTAGACCTAGTAAGAAAATTAGCCAAATGGATGCTTAGTTCACCAGGGCAGAAGGCACATCCTTGGAAAAAAGCATGCAGTGTGGGCAGATTTCATATCAAGCCTAAAGTGAGGAGAAGATCCAAACGGGGTGGAAGATGACTTCCCAGATGCGCAACTCTTCCTCATAGACAGAGAAAAACCTAGCTAGTATGATGAGATGCTGCAAAACCCAGCACACCAAAGAATAAGCAAAGGGAACTTTTTTGGAAAAGTCACAGAGCGGAAAGCGTTCTAGGCAGAATCATGGTGGCCAACTTCATTGAAAGACACACAAGTTTGCAAAGGAATGCGATATGTGCTAGAGACTAGGGCAATCGAATGATGCAAACAAAATGCCTCACAACCCAATACTTCTCCTAAAGCCCTTCTAGAAGTGGGGTGGTCTGGACTTTTTTGGCCCATTCAATCCAGCAGCTCAGCAAGAATAGGAAATAAATACATTCTGGTGGCTACATATTACTACACAAAATGGATAGAAGCCAAGGTCTTAAAAGACTATAAGTCATTGTCAGTAGTAGCAAAGTTTCTTTATGAAACTATCATGACAAGATTTGGATGCCTAATAGAGATAGTCAGCAACCAAGGGAGACACTTCCTCAATGAAGTGATCAAGAAGCTTATAGAGCAAGCTGATAGAGCAACATATGATAATACATAAGAAGTCATCAGCCTACTACCGCAGGAAAATGGCAAGAAGAATCCACTAATAAATCCTCCAGAAGGGAATCGTGGTCAAGAAAATGAATGTGAGAACAAGGCCGGTTGGGACACAAAGATGCACTCAGCATTATGGGCATTCTAAACAGCTTACAAGAATGCAACAGGACTTACGCCTTTCAGCATGGTGTATGGATTGGAAGCAGTAGTGCCCATGGAGTTCCTCACATAGAGCCTCAACATAGAAGTAATAGAAAGGCTATCTCCAGGAAGATTCAGAGGGACACAGGATTGAGAAACTCCTTAAGCTAGATGAAAAGAGACTGCACAGTGCATGGACAGTCAAAATTGTAAAGAAGAGGAGAAATCTGTATAGGTGGACAAGAACATGAAATTAAATATCTTCAAAGAAGGAGATGCAGTCTTACTTTTCTCATCAAGAATGGGACCCACCTAAAAATTTTGAGAATGAGATGCATTCATGTCAGAAAAATAGGGATAGGAACCTTTGAGCTGGCAAGTCTAGATAGTGAAAGGCTAAGGAAACTGGTGAATGGGTAGTATAGGATGAAGCCTTATTATGGAAGAATGCTAGACCAAGAAGGAAAAGTGTGTCCAGACCCAGATCCACAGAATGTCCAACAAGCAGAATCTGAGTCCAGTCAGGAGCCAAAGAATGTCCAACAAGAAGAATCCGGTCGGGATCAAAAATTAGGACAGGATTCTGGAGAAAATAAAAATAAAAAAGAATAAAATGCAAAATTAGGCATTGAACATATGTAAATATGATTACAATGTGCACATAGATCGAGGAGCTAGCTGGCAACAACGTGGAGTTGGCAGGAAAATCGAAGTTGCCACCCCGAAAAAGGGTGCATGGATGGAAAGGGAAACATGTCACGTCATTGTTGCCTATTCTCAACCTAGCCATTAATGACCTCATAAATAGTGCAGCATGCAATCATGGTCAGGATTTAGGAAAATCATGGAGATGTCGAGCAGTTATGGCCATACCTAGGGGACGCATGCATCGCTAGGGGAGGCATGCATCACGACAATGGCTGGATACCTCTCCATGAAAGGCCTAATTTCCAAATCACTTTTGTGCAAAAAAACCTTGCTACATTGTGCTCTAAACTCTTTTGCTAGAAAAAGTCTTCTTTCACCCTCGCCTTATGTCCCTCAACCCCAATGCACTCGAAGTTGAAAAGAGGGTGGAATTCAAGCACCTCTCATCAACCTTATACAAGGAGGTGGATAGGCATGCCCAATGGGTTGGAAAATATGGGATTAAAAGAATTTTCAAAGCTGCCCTAGGAGGAGCTCTAGCACAACTTCAAGGTTGCGGAGTAGTTGCAGAAGGTCAAACATCATCACACTTCCATCAGGTGAGAAGAGAGTGTTCAACCCTCTATACATTCGTGAAGTATTCAAATTATCGGGCTGAGGGGGAGAGTGAGATCAAGATAGCTGATGAATGGAGACTTGATTAAGGAGTTTGGCCCACTAGAGAGCAAGGCCAAGGATTTTAAGATCACGGGCATAGGAGACAAAGACCAACAAAATCAAATGTGTTTTGTGGTGGAGATGATCAATCTCACCCACAAACCATATTGCATGTCAAGGAAGGCCTTTGGGATGGTAAAGGATGCAGAAGCTGGAACAAAGGTGGCATGGGAAGAGGTGATGTATCACAACCTGAAGGACCAAATAGGAAAAATCAACCGCCCAAACATGAAAACAAAAGTTGGCCCGTATCACAAGAGGGAGCCAAAAAAGATAAGGAGGAAGAACACAAAGAGGATGAAGGGAAAAAGGAGGGACTAGGTGGGGTCTTCACAAAAAGATGCATTAAGTGGTGTCATTTCTAGGGATGATGTGGCATAATTACTGAGGTGGCCATGAAATAAGGAGATGATGCCATACTCCCCAGGTGGTACACAATGCCTTGTGGTAGAGCAACCCTTGGTATGAGGTGGCACTCACTAAATTTGCCACCATAAGGGATAAAAATTTGAAAAGTGGAGTAAAAAGTTAAGGGTGTAATGAGTTGAAGGGATGTGGTAACCCTTGGTGATTAAACCTTTGATGAGGTAGCACACAACACTAAAGAGGTGGCACACAATATTGACCTTTGGTATGAGGTCATAGTCATTGATGTAGCCACCCTTGGGGAGTTTAAAAAATAAACATTTGGTATAATTTAAGGTGGAAATGAGTTGAGAGTTTGTGAAAACCCTTGGATAAATCGTTGATGATGTGGCACGTAATGCCTAGGTTGCATTCCTTGGTGTGAGGTCACACTCACTTAGGTGGCCACCCTTGGGAATATAAAACTTGAAATTATAGTATAATATGAGGTGGAAATAACTTGAGAGACCATTGGTGAGGTGATATAATAAATTAGTATTATAATAAATTAGTCTTAGGTGTGGCAATGTGCTATGATGAGTGTGAGGTGGTATAATAAACTAGGCCTAGGTGGAAATGTGCTTACGGTGAGTGTGTTATGGTGAGGTGGAAATGGGATGGCTCTTGGCATGCTAAATAAACATCAATAATGTGATGGAAGTATAAGGCCACAAGTTGGTTAAGAGATTGAAAAATGGAGTAGAAATTTATGTAGTCATGATCTGGGAACATATGGGTTGAAAGTTTATGTGGCCATGATTTAAAAATGGATTAGAAGTTTATGTGGTCATGATTTGGGAAAAAATGGGTTTAAAAATTTAAATACAGAAGGGGGGTGAGGAGACAATGGGGCCTAGGTCACCACCATGAGTTAGCAAGATGTGTGAAAATGTGGAACTGAAATAGTCCTGATGTGGCAACCCAAGTGTGAAAGGAGGCTTCACATGCAAGGGAAATGGAAATTAATACAAGGGAAGTAGTCTTCACATGGGCAAGATGAAGCGAGTTCATACACAAGAGGTTAGCATATCTGCATAAGATGGCATGCACTATGGTGCAAGGTAGATCTCCATCATTGGTGGAGGACAAGCATGGAAGGGATTGTGAAGGTTTGAAATGGTCAAATTCCTTCCTTGGTTGTAATTTCAAATGGTCAAATTACTTCCTTAGTCATAATTTCTCATTTATGAGCTCTCGGGGCTCCAAAATACCATGTAGAAGGAATTCACATCTGATGGATTACAAAGAGGGCTATTTTACTTGTAGCTTCCACCACATTGTAACCATATATTATCACAATGATTCTTTCCATTTTCCCAATTAAGGACCCTTCATTCTTGTTGGTTTAGGTGTCTGTAAATTCTTGCGAACAATCTACCTTACTCATCGCCTTCATCATTTTGCCCTTCAATCTCCAGATTCATGGGAATGAGCAAGATCATCCTTGCCTGTAGAACTTGGATCTCCAATGTCTGTAAATTCTTGCAAACAATCTACCTTACTCATCGCCTTCATCATTTTGCCCTTCAATCTCCAGATTCATGGGAATGAGCAAGATCATCCTTGCCTGTAGAACTTGGATCCAATTTAAATTTAGAGTTTAGACTTTATGTCAAGAAACATTTCATTGTTCTCTATCTATGAGGCTACTTGTAAACACGCTTCTATGATTGTTGATGCTCCTACAAGGATATTAATTTGGGTAGAGGTTGGGGGCTCAACAAAGTTTGGATCCTTCCTTGATAAAAATGCACCTCTTCAAGTTTTCTTTATTTAAGGGTCATCTCATTGTGCCTCACTTTTTCTTTGGTTTAACCATGGTTTGTAAGCGATTTTTTTAATGGTTTCCTCAGGAATCCCATGAGAGAACACTCCCATCAGCATCCACCATCTAATATAAGCTCTCCATCGTGCATGGATCATCCCTCTCATCCTCCATGGATGGTGAGAAGCCATCTCATGCACACTAAAGCATCCTCAAGAATGACGGCTTTGAGAGCTCGTTCATTCTTGAGAAGCCCTAGACCCTCCCAACAAGTGGTGCGTGGATGCTGGAGTATCATCTCACCCCACACAACTTTGGGGAGATGGTAGGGTTAAGGAAAGCATGGATGGAGGTGTTGATGTAAAAGGGGTGGCCTAGGTAGATGAAAATGTAGATGGATAAAATGAAGAAGATGGTATACTCATGGTATAAAATGAAGAAGATGGTATACTCATGGTATACATGGGGGGGTTGTGGAAGAAACCTATGACATGAATGTTGTCCCATACCTTTGGAAGCATCGGTCATATACCTCACATGCGGAAAAGACCATGTAAAGGTCTAGAACATCACATGATCTTCTTCATGAGCTTCTTATGGATTTCTAGAAGAAGAGCCGACATGCCACATCTACAACAAGGAATAAAGTGAAGACACATGCATATGGTAAGGCATAGGCATAAAGTAAAGGCAAATGAATATGGTAAGGCATAGGCATTTATGACTCTATGCATAAGAGGCATCTACAACAAGGAATAAAGTAAAGACACATGCATATATGGTAAGGTATGGGCATAGAGGCAATGCATAGATATAGAGGCCTCTATGCAAGCCCTTATGTAGAGATGCATAAATTAAGAGCCCTATGCATGCATAAATCTCATAGAGAACCCTATATATGCATAGGGCTCTATGATCTCTATGCATGTGTAGAGATCCCTATGCATAGATAGAGGGCACTTTACACATAGATAAAGAGCCCTATGTATGTATAGAACACTCCATGCATAGATAGAGAGCCATATACATGCCTAGATAGCCTTCTATGCATATATAGAGAGCCATGTGCATACATAGAGAACTCCATGCATAGGTAGAGAGCCATATACATGCTTAGAGAGCCTTCTATGCATGCATAGAGATCATATGCATGCGCATAGAGAGCTTATAAAATGCACTCTCTATATACATAGTGTTAATGGAGAGCCCTTTGCATGCATAGAGAGCTCTATCCATGCATACAGAGCTCTATCTATGCATAGAGCTCGTAGAGAGCCCTCTACATTCATAGATAGCCCTATGCATGTGCCCTCTTTTCATGCATAGAGAGACATAGGCATAGAGTGTGCCCTCTATGCATTCATAGATGCATTCATAGAGAGCCCTATGCATGTTCCCTCTTTGCATGCATAGAGAGACCTATGCATAGAATGTGCCCTCTATGCATAGAGAGACCTATGCATAGAATGTGCCCTCTATGCATACATATAGGGCACACTCTATGCATAGATAGAGAGCCACACTCTATGCCTAGATAGAGAGCCATATGCATGAATAGATCTCAGGCCACACAAGATAGATGAAAGACGTACACATCATTAAAACAAGAGTTATATAAGAAAAAATAGGCATAAAGAGAGATATATATAGCCTTATGCAAATGAATGAGGTAAGAGGGCCTCTACTTTATGTATAGAGCTTAAAGAGAGATCCATGCATAAGGTAAAAGCCCTTATGCAAATGCATGAGGTAAGAGAGCCTATACTTTATGTATGGATCTCAAAGAGAGCTCCATGCATGAGGTAAATGCCCTTATGCAAATGCAAAGAGCTCTTATACATTTGATAGAGCCCTCTATGCAATTGCATAAGGGTTGTACCTCATGCATAGAGCCCTCTATGCAATTACATAAGGGTTGTACCTCATGCATAGAGCTCAAATAGAGCTCTATGCATAAAGTAAGATCAGTAAGATCACATATGAAAATAGAGCCCTATGCATAAGGTAAGAGCCCATATGAAAATTCATAGATCTCTCATGCATTTGGTAGAGCCATCTATGCAAATGCATAAGAGCTCTACCTTATGCAAATTGGTAGAGCCATCTATGCAAATGCATAAGATCTCTACCTTATGCATAAAGCTCGAATATATATCTATGCATAAGGTAAGATCCCATATGCAAATTCATAGAGCTAGCAAGTAGCATTTGGTAAGATCCCTTATACGAATTCATAAAGCATGCATGTAGCATTTGGTAAGATCCCTTATACAAATTCATAAAGCATGCATATAGCATTTGCTAAGGTAAGGGTCCTTATGCAAATGCATAGAGAATGTATGCCAAGCATTTTCTAGAGCCCTCTATGAATTTGGTTAAGCCCTACATAAGGGCTCTACCTTACACATAGAGCTCAAAGAGAGCTCTATGTGTAGAAGGTAAGAGCCCTTATGCAAATGCATAGAGCTCTCATATGTTTGGTAGATCCCTCTATGCAAATGCATAAGGAATGCATTTGAAGGAATCTAGCCTCTATATAATAGGTCTCAAAGAGAGCTCTATGCATAAGGTAGGATCCCTTATACAAATGCATAGAGCTTGCAAAGTAGCACTAGTAAGAGCCCTTGTGTAAATGCATATAGCTCACATGCAGAATTTGGTAGAGCCCTTTAGCCCTCTATAAATTTGGTAGAGCCCTCTATGAATGTGCATGTAAAGGGCTAAAGGGCTCTACCTTATGCATAGATCTCAAAGAAAGCTATGCAGAAGATAACAGCCCTTATGCAAACATATACGAGAGCTCTCATGAGTTTGGTAGATCTCTCTATTCAAATGCATAAGGAATCTACTTTATTTATAATAGTTCTATGCATAAGGTAGGAGCCCTTATGCAATTGCATAGAGCTCTCATGCATTTGGTAGATCCCTCTATACAAATGGATACAGCTCTCATGCATTTAGTAGAGCCCTCTATTCAAATTCATAAGGTATCTACTTTCTTTATTTATAATAGGTCTCAAAGAGATCTCTATACATAAGGTAGGATCCCTTATGCAAATTCATTTAGCTTTTATGTATTTGGCATAGTCCTCTATGAATTTGTATAAGGGGTCTAGCTTATGCACAGAGATTAAAGAGAGATAAATGTATAAGGTGAGAGTATTGATGCAAATGTATAAGGTGAGAGTATTGATGCAAATGTATAAGGTAAGATCCCTTATGCAAATGCATAGAGTTCTCATACACTTGGTAGATCCCTCTATGCAAATGCATAAGGGATATACCTTTTGGTAGAGCCCTTATGTAAATGCATAGAGCTTTCATGCATTTGATAGATCCCTCTATGCATAAGGGATCTAAATTTTGCATAGAACTCAATGACAGGTCTATGTGCAAAAGGTAAGAGTCCTTATGCAAATTCAAATATCTCTCCTCCATAGAATTCAAAGAAAGATAAATTCTATGCATAAGATAAGAGCTCAAAAAAAGATCATGAATAAGGTAAGAGCCCTTATGCAAATGCATAGATCTCTCATGCGTTTGGTAAAGGCCTCTACACAAATGCATAGATCCCTCATGCATTTGGTAAAGGCCTGTGTGCAAATGCATAAGGGCTCTACTTTATGCATAGGTCCCTTATACAAAGGCATAGAGCTCAAAGAATAAGGTAAGAGGCCTTATGCAAATGCAAGTGTGATTTTTTAACGAGCTTCCTTTGCGAGATTTTGACAAGAAAAGGCGAGCTTTTAGATTTCTAGTTTTTTTTAATAATTTGGAGAGTTTCTTATTCTCTCTCCTTTCTTGTTTGTCTTCTCTATCCTCTCTTAAACCTAATCTCTTGTAATGATACAAGAGATTGGAAACATGTAAATATAATAATCATAGGCCTATGGGCCAAATAAAGAGGTCAATACCATGGTTAATGGGCTTAGGCCAAGGCCAAGTGTGGGCACAAAAGGCTTAAGTGAGTATGAACATGCGGCTTGATATAAAGGATAATTTTGAAAGTTTACTAATCATCATTAATCACTACTAACCATAATTACACCTTTTCACCACTAATCATCATTAATCACTACTAATCATAATTAAACAAGTTTTCAAGCTTCCTTGGCTTCCCTTTGCTCAAGGATGGTGACCTACACCCATGCCTACTCCATGCCCTGAGTAGCCCCTCTCTTGTAATGGTATCAGAGCTTGCTCTTGATCCATTTTTCCCTTACCCAAAAGTTTTGAACATTTTCATGGAATTTTTGGCCCTTATTTTGTTCTTGGAAACCCTAGAAATCTTGATCAACTAGCTTGAATCTCTGCACATCAACTATCTAGGGCTTAAGTGACTTGATGCTAGGCAACATTGGATCAACTTGCACCTCCCAAAACCCTAGAAAATGGGTGAAAAAATTCTTACATCCTAGCAGAAAAATTCAAAATACTCCATGTGTGGGAAGCTCCAAATGTCAACATTATCTACCACTTATGCAAAGTATGGCTTCCTTAGGTTATGGAATGGGGAAAATAAGCTATTATTAGCAGCTATTTTGCTCTACAATTCAAGAGAAGAAAAATTGTGGATTCATGAAGAAGGCAAGGGTGCCTACTATATAGCTTTCATGGAGTTGTTCTTCAAGTTCCAAGCATTGAAGCTTAATCCAGTGAGTTGCTTGCAAGATTTGATGCATTATTCTTGCCTATCCCTTGATTTGGGGTTTTCTTCAAAGAAACCCTAATTTCTAGAAATTGGCCATTTACACATGTTATTGGCCATGTCTATGTACTATGGAATGCTTCAACGGTACCATAATTCTTACCCATGCATTCATACTTGGCATTGAGAAAACCTGTGTACTATGGAATGCTTCAATGGTACCATAATTCTTACCCATGCATTCATACTTGGCATTGAGCAAACCCTAATTGCATAGATTAGGGGATTTTGATCATTTTCAATCAATTTAATGCATTTGATAGATTCTATGGATACATACATGCTATTTATGATGCCACATTCTTGATGTCATGTCATTTTGATGCCCTAGTTACCATTCATAGGCCATCTACATGATATGGAATAACATATGGCATGCCTATGGCGGCAAGAGATGGAATGAGCACATGTACTTGTGGGATGTTGTTTTTTGTGTTAGAACTATATGATGATGGAAAAGAGAATGAGTCCATGCTAGTTGATACATGATATGATGGTATTGATGATGCCACATGCTTGATTTCATGTCATTTTGATGCCCTAGTTGCCATTCATAGTAGCCATCTACATGCTATGGAATAACATATGACATGCCTATGCAATGGCAAGAGATGGAATGAGCACATGTACTTTATTCACACACTTGTGGGATTTTGTTTTTTATGTTAGAACTATATGATGATGGAAAAGAGCATGAGTCCATGCTAGTTGATACATGATATGATGGTATTGATGATGCCACATGCTTGATTTCATGTCATTTTGATGCCCTAGTTGCCATTCATAGCATCTACATGCTATGGAATAACATATGGCATGCCTATGTGATGGCAAGAGATGGAATGAGCACATGTACTTTATTCACACACTTGTGGGATGTTGTTTTTTGTGTTGGAACTATATGATGATGGAAAAGATCATGAGTCCATGCTAGTTGATACATGATATGATGATATTAGCATATGCGTTCATGCCAAACTTGTAAGTGGCTTCCTCACATACTTGGAAGTAATTTTCAAGGAAAGTACACAGCCTCAAAGAACTCCTTTAGGGCTTTCATTTGAGCTAGAAACCACTTGATTCCGACACCGGCCACCACTAGGTCAACTCTACATACTTGTATTTGACCAAAACTCAAGACATACAGTACTCAGGCCTGGACTGAAGTGAAACAGCTCAAACGGGTGATAGTACTATTTAATATCTTTCCAACAAGCCAAAGACATCAAGATTCAAACCTCAGTGACATGGAAACCCTAAAATAGAGAACAGTAGGGTATATCATATTCTTAATGTTTTTACATTTTTGGATGAGACTCATCTAACAGCTTCAAATAGAACCAAAAATCTCCAAAAGTAAACAAGATTTAAGCTTTCCACGCTCCGTTTTCCATTTCATCTTGTCATTCCAAAAGGGCAACCACCCAAAAAAGCCTTGATTATTCAAGAGCTAAAGAACACAAAGAATATGGAACATGTGGACATGATTGAGGATGGGGACATTAATCCCAAGGCTAGAAGTTCGCATGAAAATGAGGATCAAAGGGCATATCATGTACAAAGTGGTACAACCTATGCCAATGTTGCCAATGCATTGAATCATGGTTGGAATATAATGCAAATGAAGCACCTACTATGAATAGTGACCTGGCACACAAATTACGGTACTAATACATGGAATGATGAAAACAATCATGAAGCCAATGGTAGAAGAAATCAAAGGGCTTCGCCAACAAATGGTTTGAAGAGTGGGTTGTCACAATGCAGCCAAGATCATGTGTGGCAAACCATTCATAGATCTACTGCAATGCATGATTCCTTTGTGGTGGAAAGAACCTCTCATGACTTGGGTGGACATCATAGTAGATCAAACAATGTCAAAGGCTCAAGGCAAGCCAAAGGCATTATGTTTAGTGACATGGGTCAAGCCGCATTTGGTAACAAGGATAACAATCCAAAATTGCATTCTTCCCTTGGAGCCATGTGCAATTCGATGTATGCATCCAAACAAAGCGATGCAAAGCGAAAAGGGCATGCATACCAATCTTCTTGGAATGATGCTTGTGTACCTCTAACAATGGTCATGGTCATCCATCAAGGTTTCACTGCAAGGTTTCATGTGTAAGATTCCTCCCTAGCCCCTCAAGATGTCCAGTTTCTTCCCCTGTAAAATCAATCCCCTTTTCAGAATAATAAAAGATCTTGTTTCTACCTATTTTGGCCTAGAGAGAGAAAATGTTCTAGAGAGATGATTTAATTTTTAGATATCTTTGGATGGAAAAATATCCCTTATTAAAATAAATTCCCCCAAAACAGAAGTTTAAAAAAAATTTCCTAAGGTGCATTAGAAATAAATTATAATGTGCACAAAAGACCTTAGCCTAAGGGTCCAGATTTTCTGAAAACTTTGGATTAAGGTTCTTATGGACCAATAAGATTAATCCAAATGTAGGGAGAAGATAAATTGAAGAATAAAAGAAACCCCCCCCCCCAAAAAATGAGTAAATGCTCACATAAGATGAAGAGTGGACTAAGGACCAAAGAAAACAATTAAAAAAATAAATTTTAACACCTCAGAGTGGGGATCTCCCCTCATGAAGTAGGCACCTTTTTTCTTATCATTACCCCCAATTCTTAATCAATAAAATGAGATATTTCATCTCTCCTCTCTCCTATTTCAAAACTAGATCCAAAAAGTAAGCTGAACTGACCCAAAAATGGTTAAAATTTGACCAAACTGATCTGGAAAATTCTAGAATTAGTTTGCCTTGTTAGAGGCTCAATTTTTCGTATAAATAGAAGCCTCCCCCTTTGTAAAAGCTTAATGGTGTTTATGCACTATTACTCTACTCTTGTCTTGAGCCATCTACATTGAATTTCTTAATAATTCAATTGTTTTTCGCCTAATCCTCTCCAAAGTGAATTGGTGGCCACTCTTGCTTCAAACAAGAGTAGAACCCTCAATCCCTCAAGCCAAAGGAGAGCTTACAAGCTTCATGGAAGCTAATTTTCTTACTTATTTACAAATTTTAAATCTATGGTTTTCTTGATTTTTTTTGTTTTACAGTTGATTTAATTAAATTCAAATGCTATGCCTTTGAGGAAAAGGCCACCCCCTTCTCTTCTTTACATTCCAGCCTTTCTTAATCCTAGAAAGATTAACTAAGGGATTAATTAAACTCTTCTTGTTTACTCTCTTGAATTTAGAAAATTGTGTAGATTAGAGTTCTATGAATCTAATTTGGGTTAATTTAAGTTAAATAAAGAATGATAAAAATGATAAATGGTCAACCATATAAAGGAGGTTACGGTAAAATTTTCCAGAATTTTGTGGAAAAGAAAGTTGTTTTTATGTTATTCCAAAAGAGTAATTCCCACCATTTTTGCATCCAAAAGAAATATTCTAATTACTCCATGTACATATTCACCTATGAATATGCATGGATATCACTCATGTTAATTTTATTAAATTTATTTTTATGCATAGAAAGATGCATAAAAATTCCTTTATGCATAGAAAGATGCATAAAGGAATTTTTTTAATTACAAAAGTGTTATTCTCATTAAATTTAATTTTTATGCATAGAAAGATGCATAAATGAATTTTTTTATTATAAAAGAGTTATTCCCATTGAAATTGATTTTTATGCATAAAGAAATTTTTTTTATTTTAAAAGTGTTATTCTTATTAAATTTGATTTTATGCATAAAAGGATTTTTTTAATAAAAGTGTTATTTCCATTGAAGTTGATTTTTTTGCATAAATAGATGCATAAAGAATTTTTATATCAAAGTTAGAATTCTCTTAAATTCTATGTTTAAATTCTATGAGTATTTGATAAATGAATAATTAAATACTCTAAGAGAGAAATTTCTATCATTTTATATTCACACGGATTGTAAAAAGAAAATTCAAGAAATCTATCGAGATCGAAATATTCAGATAAATGATTAATTTATTCCTCATTGAAATTCATAACTAATTTAGAAATCAGTTAAGTGAATATTCAAAGAAAGAAATTCAATAAAATAGTAACTGAATCATCAAACCTTTTCGAGAAAGATAGTTCATGAAAAATCTTATCCGACTCGAACCATGAATCAGACTATGACCAAGACCAAACTCTTTCGTCAGCTTCGAGGAAAGAAGATGTGACCAGTTTAGAAAAATATACTCCGCCAAATCTGAGACTAAGTTTGAGACCCTTCGAATTGATTTGTGGATCAAGGTTACAGAATTCGAGGAATTCGGTATGAAATTCAAAATTCCGTTCAAGAAGTTTTGGGAATACTAATTCAAGAAATGCTCATTGTATTCAAAAGAAAATCAGACTGAAAACTTGCATAGAAACCCTGTTTTCTTAAAGGACTGTCTTATGCCAGAATGCTGGAGGGAGAATTTGGTATATGTTTTTCTAAGGGAAGTTTGGTTGCAACAGTTGGTGGGGAGTGTTGAAAGGACGGCTCACGCGGCAAAGCCTACCCAGGTCTTGACCAGCCTTGATATGGTTGAAAAATGGTGTGCTTCCGGTGGTATGATGGACAAGGGCCGACAAAGCGGTCCCTGAGTGAAGTGCCAGGACACCTAAGGAGGATCTTGGAGGGTTCTGACCAAGCGATGCACGGGCTTGCGGTGCCTAGGACACCCATGCGTGTGTCGTGGAAGATATGTATGATGGACGAAATGATTATTGTAATCTTACTAAATCTCGTTGCTGACCAGTGGGTCTCAACGGAGAGTCCAGAGTGATACTTTTTTTTGAGAAACAAGGGACTGGATGGAAATTTTGAGTTATGATATCTGTAACCAATAACTGTTTGTCAATGGATTATTTTATATGTTAAAGTTTTAAAGAGGAGTGTGTGCATATCTGTATTCGAAAGCAAAAGTTAGGAAAGGCATTCAATTATGGGTGGGTGAGTAATTGTCTGATTCTATCGATTAACCCATGGGCCGGATGGGGTTAACCCATGGGGTTCTACCGATTAACCCATGGGCCGGATAGGCTAGAATCAGTGGAGTTTTAATAATTAAATTGAAATAATAGGAATACGCTTAGAATTCGAGTAGTTAAATAAAACCCTGAAGAATTTCTCAAATGAGTAGATCAACGGCTATGCCTAATTTTGGTTAGGAAAAAAGTGTTGATTTCCTCAGATGATTAGATCAACAGTTGTGCTTGATTTTGGTTTTAGGAAAAAGCATTGATTTCTTCAAACTAAGTCAGTGATAGTTTTCCTTCTATCTGGTTTAATCAGGTGAAGGATAGTTTAGTCTCTTGACCTCGTTAGAAAATTTGTTAAGAAAATCAAAAAGGTGGAATCATCCCCGTATTTTGAGCAAGGAAAATTTTCCCGGTTTTGGTTTCAGAATGACCACCAAATTAGTCTCATGTCCAGACATTCGAGGGCAAGGCCTCGGGTGGGAAATCTTGCCCCGTACAAGAGGAAGCTACTTCCATTGCTGCTAGCAATCGAGAATCCGGTGCGCGGAGGGGGTAGAGGGGTCTCACAGAGCTGGTATCAGAGCGCTATTATAAACTTACGAAGCAACAGCAAAAATTACCTAAAATTTTAAAGTAAATCTGGGAAATAATGTTTTCACTTGTTAAGATTATGTTTGAAATGAACTTCATAAATTAAAAACTCATAAATTGAACTGGATTTTTAGATGGATACCCCAAATCTGTCCTAGCATTCCTCGACTCTCCCAGAGTCGAGGATATGATCGCCTTTGCCTTCAAAAATCTCATCAACTCCGCTACAACCCGAGTAAGCAGAGTGAGACTCGCTCGTCACTTTGAGGATTTATACTTTCCTGATCCAATAGAGCGACGTCAGCATATGTGGTTATCTGGAGGGCAAAGTATTCGCGTCAATACCAATCAACGACAGAGACACAGACAGAATATCTCGCTAGCCATGAAATCAAGGAGTTATTCATTATGTGCAACTCTACAGTCATTCACCCCAGAAATTTTAGAAATTCTTGCCGTATTTTTAGACTTCGTAGCTGTTTTATTCCCAGGATAAGAATTACAGCACCATTATCAGTGATGAATCGTGTATATCATAGCATGTCTCCATCGCAGTATCGCCTTTTTATGTGTACATGATTGAGGCAGTGACTTTTGGAGCCGAGACGCTCTATGTATATATCAAAAACTTTTGATAATAAATGATGTTTTGCAAAAGATTCCAAATTTTTTTTGTGGTTGTGAATATTGGTTAATAAAATTATCAAAGTGAATCTTGTTTTCAAGAATTATGATGGAATATTTATTTGTTTAAGAAATAAACCTCAAAAACTAAATAATGAGAAATCTGTTTTTGACAAAGTTAAGTTGACAAAAATATTGTTTTGTCAGAATCATGAGGCGCATGGCCCATGCTAGGTAGCTAGATCCTCTTATCGATGATGAAGAGTTAGATCCGGACGTTTGTAAAGCCCTGCATCGATCCCAACCTGGTCCCTTCAAGGGTGAAGGGGAACAGTTAGGAGAAGTAGTGGAAAAATTGATCGAGGTATTGGAAGAGTATTTTGATGTAACCGGTTAATGAGAAGAGCAAGATGGCTCTCGCCAAATTGAAAATTGTGGAAACGGCCAGGGTCACATGGAGGAACCATTGTGAGACAAACCATCTCGACCAAAATACCCAGACTTAGTCAGATCTTAAAGCTTACCTCAGGAAGAGGTTCTGTCCTCCGAGCTTCCTGGAAACCAAAATTAGTGAGTTCTTAGAACTGAAGCAGGATAGCCGGATGATTGAAGAATACCATCAGGCATTTGCACTTCTCCTCAAATATTCTCCACTTTTGGATGAAGAGCAGCTGATGGCTAGATTCATTCGAGGGATGAACGAGCCATTGGACACTTTAGTGAAAAATACCATTGGACACTTTAGTGAAAAATACCAAGCCAGTCTCAATGGCAGAAGTTGACAGAATGACAAAGGACTTTGCCAAAGCATTTGTTGTTGAGGTCTCGCCAAAGCCTACACCCTCAAACTTTAAAACGTTCCAAACCTCGGGAAGTGCTTCAAACTTTCCACCCCCAAAGAGTCAGCAAGGCCCTAATCAGAATCAAGATGCTGGGAGATTCAAAAGTGAAGGAAGACCCTTCCCTTAGAACACTTTCTCAGGAGCCCCACCTCTTTCAAGGATTCAGAGGGATGAGCTTAGAAGTGAGAACAGGTGTTTTGGGTGTCAGGGTTTTGGTCACCAACTTAAAGACTGCCCAACTCCTACCATGTCAAGAGGACAGGGAAGTCAAGGGCCCAGAGTGCAGAGACCAGCCCCTTGTATCAATCAACAAATCAGGGTCCGTCTCGCCAAAATCAGGGCAATCCTAGGAGGACTCTAGCTCAACGAGATATCTGTCTCTATTCAGAGTAGTCTCAGAACTTCCTCCTAGAACTGGGGTAACCAAAGAGAAAGAGTTCCGCCCCAATCTGCAGCAACCAGAGAGCAGTTACGACAGCAAAAGTAGTGGAAGAGGAAAGAGGTCAGATTTATGCTCCAATTGAAAACCAACGGCCAAATCGTCAATTCTCTGTCATCCATGCTCCAGCTGAGTATAAGGGTAAGCCATTCAAGCTTTTGATTGATTCAGGCAGTACTCATTCATTTATTTCCCCAGGATGCTTGCGTAAGCTAGTCTTAGAACAGAAATCAGGGAAACCTATGCAAGTTGAATTGGCTAGTGGGAAGATTCTTTTCACTCACCATGAGACAGATCGTATTCAGTTTAATCTAGATGGGAATGTAATTGACTGCCAGTTCAGAGTCTTACCTTTGGGAGTTTTTTATGGAATCCTTGGAATGGATTGGCTCCACAAAAATCAAGCTGACACAATGGAACCATTTCCTTCTGTGACCTTCACGAGAACAAAGTTCAAGGAACTGGAATTTCAAGATCCACAGATCTGCAATTAATAAAAGCTTCTAGGTTACTAAAAGGACTTAGAAAGAAGCAGCTCATTTATGTTGTCAAAATGAATCCGGTAGACACAAAGTTAAAGGCTAAAGAACTAGAATGGTTAAGTGAGTATGATGATTTATTCCCAGCAGAGCTAACCGAGATGCCTACGATTCGAGAAGTAGATCATGAGATAGAATTGGGCCCCGAAGCTCAGCCCCAGTAGCCCAGCGCACGTACAAAATGCAAATCCCTGAAGTCATTAAACTCAAGGAACAGCTTAGGCAGCTGTTAGAATAAGGGTTTGTAAGACCCAGTGTTTCACCTTGGGAGGATGGAACGTTAAGGCTAAATAGAGCCCAGATCTTCACAAAGATAGATCTCAAATCAGGGTATTACCAAATCAAGATTAATGATCAAGATATCTCGAAGACAGCCCATCAATACTCGCTATGGGCACTATGAATTTACTATCATACCGTTTGGATTGACAAATGCCCTAGCTACATTCAATCACCTAATGCAGGACATTCTCACAGAATACTTGGATGATTTTTTTCTTGTTTTTTTTTATGATATTCTGATTTACTCAAAGAATGCAGCTGACCATGAAGCTCACGTCTGTAAAGTTCTTGAGATTCTAAGGAAGCACCAACTCTTTGCAAAAAAGAGCAAATGCACTTTCTCTGTTGACCATGTTGAATACTTGGGCTTTCTGGTATCCAAAGACGGAATTTCTCCAGATTCTACAAAAGTCCAAGCAGTCATAGATTGGCCTGAACCAAAGACAGTGAAAGAAGTCAGGGGATTCTTGGGATTAACTGGCTGGTATAGAATTTTTATACCTAAGTATGCTCTCATAGCTTCCCCCTAACTAATCTTCTCAAGAAGACTATCCCGTTTCAATGGTTTGCCACGTGTCAGAGCGCTTTTGATAAGCTGAAGACCGCGGTAACCAATCCCATTTTGAAGTTGCCAAATTTCTCTCTACCCTTTGAGGTAGTAAAACTGATGCCAGTGATTTTGCCCTGGGAGGTGCACTCATGCAGGAAGGTCATGCAGTGGCCTATGAATCCTAAAAACTCAGAATGCATGATGAGAGAAATTATGCTTTCCACGACCTAGAGCTACTTTCAGTAGTCTATGCCCTGAAGTTGTGGAGACATTACCTACTGGGTCGAAGATTCACTTTGATTGACAGATCATCATAGCTTAACAGTAGTTTAGTACCAAAACAGGACACTTGAGTGTCCTTTTTTGGGGGTTGCAAAAAAAATCAAACTCCTAATGTAGGCTTTAAAAACCAAAATGCTTCATTGGGCATGTAGAACATAACCCTATGCTTATGTAAAAAATGCTAAACATATAAAATACCTTTTTATTTGGAAGTACATAAGCAACAAAGTAGCATATGTCTTGAAAATGAACAATTTTCAGGATTTTTTCAAATATGCAAGCATCATTCTCTCAAAAAAAAAATCCAATGATATCAATAGCATTTTTTCCAAGATATTTTGATAGCATACATCAGTCCAAGGAGGTAGAAGTTCACCAAAAAAATCATTTTCCTTTCCTAGAATTTTTTTCAAAAAAGTTGCATAAAATCAGCAAAAGTAACGCGTATTATCAAAACTCAATCACGCCACTAAAAAATAATGTAGCCCTATCAATGAGAATGTTGATTATTGGTTTTCATGCTTGAGATGAGATAAATAAGCCATAATTTGATGTGTATGACACTAACTTAGCCTCCACTTAAGTAGGTTCTTATCGCCTAGTTCTAAAAAAACTGTAAAAAATAAAAATGCAAAATTTGATAATCTTTTATTAAAAACTAATCATGACTATGCTTGCACAAGTAGTCTACACCTATAGTTACAACAAATAATGCACTTACGTAGCTTTTTCCTTTGATGAAAATCAAAATTAGGCTCATAATTAGACATTTTATGTATTAAAAACAGGTTGCGCAAAAGGCCATGTATGAGAAGAGGCCCAAAAAGTGGCTCTAAAGTTTTGAAAAATTCAAAACAAAGTATTATTTACCCTATATAACATGGGTGCACCTCAAGTTTTACATTATTAGCTTACATATGGAAGGAGAAAAATTCATGCTCCACCTGTATAAAAAACGTCATTTCAATATTAGCGAGTCAAAAATTTATCCAATAATTGTCGTTTGATGATTCCAGGATTTAGTTTACATCATGAGCTTTCCATCAAGCCAAGTTTCATAATCAAACTATGTCCATTCTAAAAGTTATGTCCAAATTACTACTATTTTAAAAACAGCAAAATCATTCGTTTTATCAGCATGTGTCTTAAGAAAATTAAAATAATACCTTGCAAAAGCTAAGAAAAGTGCAATTTAAAAAATCTCAAGGATTTTTTGGGTCTTGAGGAACATCTGTGGATGTTAAGCATTTCAAAACTCTTAATAGATTGCCTACAAAAATTCAAGAACTTTTCAGGACACTTTAGTGTCTCAGGACACTTAAGTGTCCAATTACAGAACTAGTGTTAAAATGGATCTTCACTCAGAAGGATGTAGGAATTTGATTTTGAAATCAAGTACCGCCTAGGCAAAGAAAATGTGGTAGCAGATACCCTCAGCAGAAAAGCCTCCTTGCTTGCAATCACAGTTGTGTCAAATCCATTGATTAATGAAGCAAGAGAGAAGATCATGTAGGATATATTCTTTGGCCCTATTGCTACCCTACTTATGCAGGAAAGCAAAACTCCTCAGGACTTGATGTATTATAATAGCAGGCTATGCATTATGATGAGGGGACTACACCCTTGAACCGAGTTCAAGGGTACAGCCTAGATGAAGGAATTATATATTATAATAGCAGGATATGCATTATGATGAGGGGACTAAGGGTCAAATTTTGAATGAAGCCCATGATAGCCTTATAGCAGGACATATAGGTTTCATCAAAACCTACATGTCTGTAAGGAAAATCTTCTTTTGGCCTAGACTAAAAAAGGATGTACTTAATCTTATACGTCAATGCCTGATATGTCATAAAGTCAAAGCCGAGAGAGTAAAAATGCCTAGGAAGTTATATCCATTAGACATCTCCCAAATGAAGTGGGAATGTATCATATTACTGGACTACCTTCAGTGCAATCAGGTTACAACTCCATCTTCATGGTAGTTGACAGACTAACCAAAGTTGCCCATCTGATTCTAGTAAAAGAAACCTACACTGCACTGGATGTGGCTAGAGTGTTCCTCAAGGAAATCTTCAGATTGCATGGCCTACCCAGGAGAATAGTAAGTGATCAAGATCCCAAATTCACGACAAGATTCTGGACTGCATTCTACAAAGCAGTAGGAACTTTCTTGGATCTCAACACAACTTACCACGCCAAGGCCGATGGTCAAACAAAAAGGGTGAACCAAGTAATGGAAGATATACTTCGGTCATGCTGTGGGGCAGGAAACCCAAGAAGTGGCTAAGCTATCTGCACCTAGTTGAATTTGCCTACAATGCTTCTCATCACCGAAGTATCGAGATGAGCCCTTTCAAAGCTCTATATGGACAAGACTGCTTAACACCATTAACTTGGTCTGACCCATTGATTAGGGTCAAGATGTCCAGATAGATGCTTGATGACATGGAGCCAGATGTAGTCAATCCGTAAGGATATAAAAGCTGCCCAGGATAGACAGAAGTAGTATGCAGATAAGAAGAGGTCAGACAGAAAATTTGAAGAAGCAGATATGGTCTTCATTCGAGTACGGCCCAAAAGAAGTTCCATATCTCTTGGGAAGTATAAGAAGTTATCCCCCAGATACTGTGAACCATATCTGATTACAAAGAAAGTAGGTGACTTAGCCTATGAATTTCTTCTGCCTCCTCATCTCAAAGTACATAATGTATTTCATGTCAGCCTACTTAAGAAGTATGTTTCGAGCCCGAATCATGTGCTTAATGAACTCTTAACTTCTTCAACCCAAGGACAGATGGAACTCCAACCTGAAGAAATCCTTGATGTTCGAGAGAAGGTTCTCATGAACAGAATTATGAGAGAATTATTAGTCAAATGGAAGTTCTATCCTTTTGAAGACGCCACACCTGGGAGAAAGAAGCTGAACTAGTTTGCGAGATGAGGACATCTCGCATTTTTCAAGTGGGAGAGGATGTAAGATTCCTCCCCAGCCCCTCGAGATGTCCAATTTCTTCCCCTGTAATCAATCCCCTTTTCAGAATAATAAAAGATCTTGTTTCTACTTGTTTTGGCCTAAAGAGAGAAATGTTCTAGAGAGAGGTAATTCAGTTTTTAGATATCTTTGGATGAAAAAATATCCCTTCTTATTAAAATAAATTCCCTCAAAACAGAAGTTTAAAAAGAAATTCCTAAGGTGCATTAGAAATAAATTATAATGTGCACAAAAGACCTTAGCCTCAGGGCCCAGATTTTTTAAAAATTTTGGATTAAGGTTCTTATGGACAAATAAGATTAATCCAAATGTAGGGAGGAGATAAATTGAAGAATAAAAGAAAAACCCCCCAAAAATGAGTAAATGCTCACATAAGATGAAGAGTGGACTAAGGACCAAAGAAAACAATTAAAAAACTGAATTTTGACACCTCAAAGAGTGGGGATCTCCCCTCATGAAGTAGGCGCCTTTTTTCTCATCATTACCCCCAATTTTTAATCAATAAAATGAGATATTTCATCTCTCCTCTCCTCTCTCCTATTTCAAAACTAGATCCAAAAAGTAAGCTGAACTTACCCAAAAATGGTCAAAAATTGACCAAACTGATCTCGAAAATTCTAGAATCAGTTTGCTTGGTTAAATAAACCTCAAAAATTAAATAGTCATAAATCTGTTGACAAAGTTAGGTTGACAAAAATATTGTTTTGTCAGAATCATGAGGCGCGCGGCCCGTGCTATAGGCAACCGGATCCTACCGATGATGAAGAGTTAGATCCGGACGGTCGTAAAGCCCTACACCGATCCCAACCTGGTCCCTTCAAGGGTGAAGGGGAACAGTTAGGAGAAGTAGTGGAAAAATTGATCGAGGCAATGGAAGTGTATTTTGATGTAACCGGTTATAATGAGAAGAGCAAGATGGCTCTCGCCAGATTGAAAATTGTGGAAAGGCCAGGGTCGCCGGCCCAGGGTCGCATGGAGGAACCATTGTGAGAGACAAACCGTCTCGACCGAAATACCCAGACTTGGTCAGATCTTAAAGCTTACCTCAGGAAGAGGTTCTGTCCTCCGGGCTTCCTGGAAACCAAAATGAATGAGTTCTTGGAACTAAAGCAGGATAGCCGGATGATTGAAGAATACCATCAGGCATTTGCACTTCTCCTCAAATATTCTCCACTTTTGAATAAAGAGTAGCTGATGGCCAGATCCATTCGAGGGATGAACGAGCCATTGGACACTTTAGTGAAAAATGCCAAACTAGTCTCAATGGTGGCAGAAGCTGTCAGAATGACAAAGGACTTTGCCAAAGCATTTGTTGTTAAGGTCCCGCCGAAGCCTACACCCTCAAACTTTAAAAGGTTCCAAACCCCGAGCAGTGCTTCAAACTTTCCACCCCCAAAGAGGCAGCAACTAATCAGAATCAAGATACTGGGAGATTCAGAAGTGAAGAACACTTTCTCAGGAGCCCCACCTCTTTCAAGGATTCAAAGGGATGAGCTTAGAAGTGAGAATAGGTGTTTTGGGTGTCAGGGTTTCAGTCACCAGCTTAAATACTGCCCGACTCCTACCATGTCAAGAGGACAAGGAAGTCAAGGACCCAGAGTGCAGAGACTAGCCCCTTCGTATCAGTCACACTGTCTCGCCAAAATTAGGGCAATCCCAAGAGGACTCCAGCTCAACCATCTACCTCTGTTCAGAGTAGTCTCAGAACTCCCTCCCAGAACTGGGGTAACCAAAGAGAAAGAGTTCCGCCCCAATCTGCAGCAGCCAGAGCAGTTACGATAGCAGAAGTAGTGGAAGAGGAAAGAGGTCAGATTTATGCTGCGATTGAAAACCAAGGGCCAAATCGTCAATTCTCTATCATCCATGCTCCAGTTGAGTATAAGGGTAAGCCATTTAAGCTTTTGATTGATTCAAGCAGTACTCATTCATTTATTTCCCCAGGATGCTTGCATAAGGTATTCTTAGAACAGAAATCAGGGAAACCTATGCAAGTTGAATTGGCTAGTGGGAAGATTCTTTTCACTCACCATGAGACAGATCATATTCAGTTTAATCTTACATGGATGGAGCAAACCTTTTGACCATTGAGGATGTGCCTCAAGATGCTTGTAGATACAGAAGGTTACAGGAGAAAAAAAAGGGCTTCGAAGAGGCACCTATGAGATTCATGAAAAGATGCAGGGGAGAAGAGAGCTTGAGCTCTTGCAAGCACACACACACTCACAAAACCCTAAAAGAGAACACACAAGGTGAGAGGCTGAAAATCTTCTTCTACTTCACACACTCAACACACCATATACAAGGATAAGAGTGCACACCATATGAAAAGATACTCAACCAAATACATACTAGGCTTCTCTATAGTGTGAACCCAACTAAATGAGCTGGCACTATAACTATGCCAGTCTCTAGAATGGCTATCACGCAGCCTGTCATCCCACTGACCGCATATCACCCATGATCTCACCAACCATGCCAGTGGTGTAAGAGTGGGGCCTATCCCCCAGGCGGGTCATCAGTGTCCACCGCCTCACTAGATCAGCTCGATATCTCAACACCCCCCCCCTCGAGCTCAACTCCATCTCATGTACACCAAGCGAAGCCCTGAATCTACGCAGCTTCTCTGTACCCAATGCTTTGGTGAAGATGTCAACCACCTGATCCTGTGTGGTGCTGACATAAACAAGGTCAACGTCTCCTGCCAAAACCTTCTCTCTAACAAAAACAAGGTCAACGTCTCCTGCCAAAACCTTCTCTCTAACAAAATGGTAGTGGACCTCTATATGCTTCGTGCGAGCATGAAAAATTGGGTTCCTGTGGCCAACTGTATACTGCTAATGTTGTCACAGAAAATGACAACTTGTTTATCCACCGATAGACCCAAATCTGCAAGTAGCTTTCTCAACCAAGCTACCTCCATGCTGCCATAGCAGCACCTCTGTACTCGACCTCTGTACTGGATAGAGCAACCATAGGCTGCTTCTTGCTACTCCAAGTCACAGCAGCACTCCCTAAGGAGAACATGAAGCCACTAGTAGATCTTCTATCTGAGATACTACCAGCCCAATCAGCATCTGTGTACCCATGTACACATATCTCTGTCCAAGTTTCATAAAATAGTCCACAATGCAAAGTAGACCTCACATACCTCAGTATGCATCTCAATGCATCCAAATGCGGCTTCCGAGGAACGTGCATAAACTAACACACCAACCCAACACCATAGCTCAAATCTGGCTTGGTGATTGTCATGTAGATCAAGCTTCCTACTATGCGCCTATACATAGTAGGATCCTCCAAAATCTCTCGCACAGCTATGGCTAGGCATGACCACCATCAAGTTTCACACAAAAATTAGTGCTTGTTGATACAGGAGCTTATCATAATCTGATGTCTTATGACACATGGCATTCCCTTGGGAGGCCAACATTAATGAACACCCCGACCATAGTCACTACTGTTGCTTCACATTCGGTCCAATGTTTAGGCACGATTACAATTTTGTTTCACATTGGCAGCAATAACCCCTTGGAAGGAAAGTTTTATGTCATACCTGGAGGAATAATGCAAGAAGAGATCCTTCTAGGGCGTGGATGGATGGGACACAATCCATGTCCAATTGATTGGGATGCAAGGGCGGAAATCTTGCCAACTGGCCTCAGGGCAAGTTACACTCTTGATGACAGATGAAGAGCCCTTGTCACCCAATCACCCACCCCAAGTCGACCACTCTCTTCCACTAAACCCGATCACCCTACCCCTTAACCCACATAAAACTATGCCACCTAAAAAGAGGCCTCTCCCCCTCCCAAATACCCACGCCTCACCAAACCTCATCTACACCCAAGCTTTGCAGCAACTCAAGCCCACAACAAAGACAGCAACTCAAGCCCACAACAAAGAGGCTGCTACCACCAATGCTAACCCCACTAACACAATTAACAAACCATAGGTAAACATTCGCCCTGCTGCACACCCAACCTACTAATCCTCACTCCTGGGTGCCCACCAAGAAGATCCTTGCAACCCAAGGCTATTTTATGAGGGTGCTATAACTCTTGGATTCCCTGACAATCCACTTCTCCCGTTCACACCTCGGCGAACCCAACTACTCGTACTTCACGCTGACCTCTAAAAAGAGAGCCACAATCCCGCAAGATACCAGAGAACATTAGGCAAAGACCTTCAATGCAGCAAAACTGTCATCGCCACCACCACCAACCTCTCTCTCACACCATGACTAGAGGTGGATCCCTAAACCTCTCCTACAAGCTTAACAATTCTATGAAGGCAATTGGCACATCTGGGTACCGAAAACCAATGTGCACTGTTCCAGCTCCTGTTATCTTGGCACCATAAAAATTCCAATGATGGCCCAAGCTAGCTTCCATCGTCAACACCAATACTACCACATTAGGACAAAGGGAAAGCAAAGATTCAAGAGGAACCCATGACCATAAAACCCCCATCCACTGTCTCCGACAGTGATGTACTTTCAACCTCAGTTGCTACTCCACTGGCCCTTATCATTTGACTCCCCTTGTGCACCCCCACTCAACCCTTCGCTTCTCCAACCCCCATCAACCTAGCTACTTCCTCCAATGAAGCTCTCGACGACGGAGCTACCAACCTCGCCAAAACCTAATTGGAGATGCCTTCTCACTCTTGCAAATTGGGCCAGGAGTTAGTAGTACAAAACCCGCAATGGGGTGCTAGCATTAGGGTACAAAACCTATTTTTGTAGGGTGCGCCACAGCCCACAGCCATTCACTACTCATCTGCTTAGCCACAGCCATTCTCTTTCAAAATTCTTAGTCACGACCGTTCACTCATAATTTGCTTAGCCATAGCCATTCACTTAGCAAGCCACGACCGTTCACTCATTAAGCTAGGTTAAGACATGGTTGTACCTTCCTGGGAAATCTATAAAAAGGGCCCACCACCTTCATTTCACCCACTCTTCCCCCTTTCTCTAGCCAAACTCTTGCCATTTTTTCTCCCGAGCTTTCACACTCTTTGGCCAGCTTTACATCCTCAGCATCATGGCAGCCCCCACACACTTCGACTCCTCCTATGAGGTCTTACCTCATACCCCCCAGAAGACGAAGAGGCCTACCAATCACCGCTTGGCGGATTACGGGAAGCACCCTACTCAGTTCTCCCACCTAGGTGAGCCCCTCATGAAGCAAATCAGCAGCCACACCATCCACCATAGTCTCATGAAGAACACCCACAAGGTTGAGCACAAGCTACTTTACTATACTGAACCTTGTTACAGGGCCATTGCTGATCCTTCCATCGTGGCTCGCTTGGAGCAGATAAGGTTCGGCATTTTACCCACTCTTCAGCCCTGGGGCCCAGATCTCCTTAATTTCCTATACTTCATGGATAATTACAACATAACCAAGTGATAGGGTAGGTCATTGACAACGAGGGCCACCCCCAGACTCTCCACCTTAGTCTGGACCTCATTTGGGAGGCATTGCATATCCCCCACATGGAACAGCCCTATGTCAATCTGGCAAATGTCATGCACCATGTACGAGATATTACCAGGGGACAAAAAAAAAGGATGGCGTGGAGTGGCAGAACATCTCACCCGGAGCTTGTCATGCTGGCCCGAGCCCTCTCTCTTCTCTCACCACCCGCACTGGTGGATAGATAGGTTCAACTAGTGCAACTTGTCCATCCTAGCCCTTGTCCACAAAGGGGTCCGGTGGAATACATCCACAAGGAGCTCCATTCCATTTGCATCAACCCCCAGGGAAAGCTTGCCACCTCCTCCCTCCTCACCAAGGTGATCTACCACGACGCCAGAACTGGCCAGAGCTACCATAGCCTGTTTGCCTCCAGAGCACATCCCCCATTCCCACTCCTCTCCCCGAACCTAGACCCTCTCCAACCTCTCTGCCGCCAGTGCGTCAAGACCTAGGAATAGGAGGGAGAAGCCCAGAGGAATGCACAAGAAGAGGAAGATATCCGTTGCACGACCCAATTTTTTGACGAGAACCTCAACCCCCAACCCCGACGGCCATTTCCCCTCTCCAGCCCTTTCGTGAAGCAGGCCCATCATCCCCATCCTCCTCTCAAAGACACACCATGGATACACTACGCTAGGCCCATGCGGGCCATTTCTAGTCCCGGGCTACCTACTCTGAAGACATCTGCTCAACACATGGCGCTATCCTAGATTTTAACCAAGGGTTCTTCAAGCGAGCTGGTCTCATCCATGACGGTTTACATGTAGATACATCAAGAATAGGTCACAACAGCCTAGCAGATGCTCCTTTCTAAGGCCGACCAGCACCAAACCTAAGAAAACCTCCATGAACCTACCCTTGCCCCACAACCGGTAGCTCCATGTGGCCTTGGAGGACTGTGAGGCCACCCTCGCAGTCCACTCTCACCACCGTCAGTATAGCGAGCTCCAACAAAGTCTCCAAGCCGCCCAAGAGGCTGAAAAGCACGCAACTCAAGCCCTTGCCCTCACCCACACCAAAACACAAGAGCTCAAATGGAGAGCTGCACGTGTCGAGGAACAAAGGCAATCGCCTCCGATTCTCCTTCAGCCAAGTACTGACAAGTGAGAGAAGACACCTTTCGCTAGAAGGATGCACAACTGCAAGCCATGGAAGCCCGCACAATTCACCCTCAACCCACACCCTTTGGGCCGGTACCCAGTGTTGTGGAGTGCAAGATAGACGCCCTTGATCCAACTCTGTCACCAATAGAGCTACATTGCCTCGCCACCCCTCCACAAAACCCCAACCGAATCCACCCTTTCTTATATCCTCACTAAAATTCCCTCCAACTCCATCTCCCTCTTTGTCACCCTGTTTTTCCAATCTCAAATCTCCTTCTCCGAACCCGCATCCCTCTTCACCCTCCTACCCACCCTCTTACCCCGCCAACCTCCTCAACTTGGCTAACCTTATCCGATATGGGCATCCACAACTGATGACCCCCCCATCAACCTTGCCATTCCCCATGACCTTTGCCCATACCCTTACCCCTCCTCCAAAACTGTAGAAACCCTCCATCTCTTTGAGCGCCATGAGTGGGAGACAGTTTATTGGGATTGCAAATCCCTCCGTTCACTGCCTGGGAGCTCCCACCCTACTCCCCCTATGGGCTCCTCGTTCTCTACCACCGCTGCTGCTATCGCCATTAGGATCATCCAATTTGATGATTCCCATGTGGCATACCCCCTTGACATCTCCCCCGAAGAGGCTAAAGAAGCCCGCACTTTCTTCTACTCCAAGTAGCCCAACTACAGCTTTGAGGACGACGATGACAAAGATGAAGACAACAATGATAGTGGAGCCGGCCCTAGAAAGCCCCCTATTGATCCCCTTGCCCCCATCTTCCCCCCATACCAACCTCCACCCCCTCACCAATCCTACCCCAGACCAAGCTCACAATCCCCACCCCCTATAGAGGTACCCATTATTGTACCTTGACACTCCACACCACTTCCACTGCAACTCTACCCCTTTTCCCCTCACCATCCTCTACACCCCCTCACATTCCCTCTCACACCTCCTTCACCACCTCCCACCCTCAATCTTCACCTGGGCCTCCCCAAGCAGTTCACGGATATACCTTCTACATCAGCAGGGCCTCCACCTTTCCTTGATGCCACCCTTGCCACTGCTACCTCTCCTTCAACCACTCCACCCCTATCGCAATCACCAACCAAAACTGACCTCCCTTTGCCCACCACAACCTTAGAGAAAGGCGAGATTCCCCTGCCACCCCCCAGGTTCATGAAGAGGTGGACCCGCCACTCAACCCCCTCAAGTGGCGTGACCCATTGGATCGCACAGAGTAGGCCATCAATATCCTGCTCGGTCAACAACTCCAACATGTCCCTATCAGCAAACTTACTGACCGGTTGGACATACATGTCCTCCGGCCTTATCTTGAGACCAAACATAACGCCTAGAAGCGCCAACAACCATCTCGATGACCAACGCAGCAGTTACCAACGGACCCCTTCAATTGCTTGCCCCATCACCTTTGAGCTAATGGGAGAGCAACTTGCTTAGCGTTGGCCCGTTCTACTGAAGCCCTACATTTGGGAGAAATACTGTAAGGCATCCTACAACCTGCGTATCAATCCCGCATATGTGCCTATTCCCGTAGACGCTGCGCTTGATTCTTTTTTAGGAAGGAGAAGACAACAAACCCCAAACTACAGTACAACTTACCTTGGTTCGCCCTACCGATGTCCCACAGCACATGCATAGAGGCCACCATGATGACAAAGATGCATGCTTTCATTAGCCCGCTATGATCAGGTCCCCAACCCTGCCATTGTGGCCACAATCCGTTTCTTCAACACCTGATCATCATGCTCTTGGAGGCCTTTTTAGAATGGGGCCACTACCACGAGGGAAGTCAAGGCCTTGCCTTCGATCTCAAAAAGGACCGACCTTGAAGCAATTGTTTGGCTAGTAGTACTACGAGCACATCCAATGGATGCCTTGAAGACTTTTGAAGACATGATGGAGACTATATTTTGGACCAACTACAAAGTCTTCCACTAATCCCAAATCGCAGTACGACTTCATCATAACATACTCCATCTACTACTTGAGTATCCTTGCCCTCTGAGGACGGACCTGAATTAGGGAGGGGGTTATGTTAACCACACTGGTTAACATTACTTCTAAGTGTGGTTACGCTTTTTGTAACTTATTTTTATGTAACCACGCTAAGAACTTCATGTAAAAGATGTATGGGATGACCGATCTTATGACTTGTGTAATGTCGGCCGCCACCCGAAAGCCAAGGTGTACATAGAGCTAGGAAATTAGTTTTGGACCCCCAATTGTTGAATGGGCAGCTGGCCATTGTAAAAGGAGAGCTCTTGTATATAAGTGACATGAAATTTGAAAAGGGACAATCCCATTATTACAATTGAGTTTCCTTCTCTCTCTCTCTCTCTCTCTCTCTCTCATGGCTATGGTGGTAGGCTTGTGTAGGTTTATGCTTGCTTACTTGATTGTTGTTGTGTGCATGTAGGTGATGGCTTCTTTTCTTGCTTCTTCTTCTCCTTCTCCTTGTCTTCTCCCTCATATCACTCTTGAACACATGAAGGCATAGGGTAGAGGTTGAGCTCTCCATAGCTCCCTTTCCCTTTTCTCACTACCTAGCTTGTGTAAACTCCATTTGAATGACACAAGTGGAGGTGGAGTGAGCCCGTAGTGGCCTTACATAGGGGAGTTAACCCTCATTAGGGTTGGCTAAGTGCTAGTCAAACCGACCCTTGCATGGTCTTCTTTCTCTTCTTCTCTCCCTCTCTTGTGCAAGGTAACATGTTCAATTTGGTGAACATGTGTAGTTAAGAAGGTGATGTAAGATCTAGAACCCAATTTCTCTAGGAAAACATAATTACTTACTATATTGGAGTGTTCACTGGAATCTAGTGTCCACTTGAATCTAGTGTTCCACTTGAATCTAGCATCCACTTGAATCTAGTGTCCACTCAAACTAGTGAAAGGTGCATTTCATCAATGAATTATTAAATGAAGTGGTAAATTTCTTGCTGAAGGACTTTATCTCCGATCTACTATGGGCCCTTGACCGAAAATTCCCTCATGTCAAAAAGAAGGAAGACAAAAAGGGACAAGCTGAGATGAAAATGGAAGATCAACAAAGAGAGGAGAAGTTTTGCAAGCATCGCATCTTTATCAATATGGAAGAAGAGTAGTAAAGAGACTACATAGACTAGATAGAAGCCACGTCTAGTTGATAAGGGAGCTAGTCATAACCTTATGTCTATGATGAGGCCTCATGCTCACTAGGTCAGCCAATTCTAATCCATAACTAAGCAGCATGAGTGCGAATGGTATATTCATTTAAGGGTGCATATCCTAGATCCTTTTCAACTATGTTTCAAAGTGGAAATAATCCCTTGGAGGGAAAGTTTTATGTGATTCTTGTAGGAACCATGCACAAAAAAGTCCTTAGGAACCATGCCCAATCAATTAGGCTTCAAGAATGGCCTTACTCTTCCCAGTAAGTAGTGATGCTCATGACATAGGAAGAACCCTCAATAAAAGAAACTCACCTTAACTCTAAGCTTGGGTATCTTGAAGCCATCCACAACTAGTGGTTTGCCATCTCCTCTCCTTTGAGCTCTCACTTCCAAGCCATCGTCACACCAAGGAAGCTCCTTCACCCTTTGTAACTCTCACTACCTACTCTCTCACACACAAAGAATAGATATGAATGTGTGCTAAGAATTAATCTAGCTCTTCTCCTCTCAACTCTCTCTCACTCTCTCACACACAAAAAAGAGAAAAGAGAAAGTAGCTAACCAGAGCATGAATAATAGAGGAGTCAGAAGGGTTCAAGGAAGGGATGTGTGTTTGCAAGTAGGAACATGCATTCACATGAACGTGCATGCACATGGTGGTAAACATACATTTGCTAGACAAATGAAGGAATATGTGCTACATACGCAGGACTTAATGAACATGCGTGTGCAAGCTATGAGTGAACATGCATGCATAAGATGTGAGTGAATGTGCATTCATAGGTGAATATGGATGTAAGAATGTGCATTCATAGATATGTTAATGTGCAATGTGCATGCAAGAATGTTCATACACGTACAAAAATCTCAAATGAATAAATTTTCATTCATAGACGTGAAAATGCATTCGCCAAATGAACATATACATGCATTTACAAGATGTGAGAGAGTGTGTGTTCTCTTGTAAGTAAAAAAAAGGACCATGTGCCTATAGGATTTGGATATGTGCATTCCAAGCACCTGGTTGGTTGTCTGAGAATGTGGGTTCTCATGAAGGAACATGTGTTTGCATGAACGCACATTTACATGGGACATAGAGAATTTTTAGGGTTGTGAAAAAATGTGAACCTAGATATAGTGTTCTCGAGTGTGCCTTTTAATGCAAGTTATGAATAGTAGGTGGTGCATGGTGTGAATGAAGCTATTGATGATAAAATGAAAAAGTGTGGTGCTGAAAATGTAAGACCACAAGGCATGTTTTCAATGTCTCTCCAAGTGATGGACCACCATGGACCCCCATCTAGTGACATGGGTTCTCATGAGGGAATGTGAGTTTGTATGAAGTATTGAAATAATATACCAAAATATCATTCAATGTCTCACCAATTGATGGGGACCACCATAGACCCCCATCTAGTGACGTGGGTTCTCATGAAGGAATGTGCATTTGCATGAAGTGTTATACACCAAAATATCATTCAATGTCTCTCCAAGTGATGGACCACCATGTGACCCCCATCTAGTGACATGGGTTCGACATGGGTTCTAGTAAACGAATATGCGTTTGCATGAAGTGTTGAAATAATTCACCAAAATATCATTAATGTGACATTGAGGATATGGGCATATGGTTTAAAGGTCATACATATGGTAGACTATGGTCAAAGAAGGATCCAAATCAGCAAGCGGCTCGGAAGAAGCCTCTGCACCAGAGCAAGGCAAGAACGGAATGCTCGATCAGCCTTCCGAGACTACCTTTTTGCCATGCGGGTCAGCAAGCAGAGGGCTGGGCCGCTTCCGGGTTCAGCACACGGGTATTATCCACCTTGAACACAAGGCTGGTCGTCGAAGCCAGAACTGTCTAGCTCTAGGGCAGTGGCAGTATCTGAACACAAGGCTGTGGCGGCCATTGTTTAACCATTCTGAGAAGCCTGATGAGGGGGAGGGCCGCTGCCGAGTAGAGCTCTCTAGAACCTCTCCAGCGCAGCCTCTTGTTGATTTCGCCTACACCCTCCTCATGAATACGAGTAGTGCTAGTGTAGATCGTGGGCACTTCCACTGTGCCGGCTCTCCTAAGGGGGTTATCTATCATGGTTCGCCAAAGTGTTAGTGGCCTCTTGCCCTAATAGAGAAAACAAAAGAAAAGGTAAAACACAGAGAAAACAAAGAAAATATCCATTGCACCTCTCTCAAAATCCCTAATCGTGAATGCTCTCCTACAGCAAAACACACACACACACACAACCTCTCATAGTGAATGATCCCAACCACCTAAGGTAGGTGGACACACCTAACTTTGGCATGCCGGCTTTATAATAAAGTGCGTTGTTCTGCCAGCTTTGACATCTAGTGGTGCTGATCCGGCTGTGGCTATCCGGCCGCCAACATCACTAATCATGATTAGTGTGAGTGATAAGATGAGCTAATCAAGCTTAAGGAGAGTGGATCGAAGCTCTGATACCATGTTGGATTTCATGGTGGATCAAACATGATAATGAAGCTCATGGTGAAGGCAACATTAAGCTAAGAAAAAGGAAATTAACCTAATCACATAAGATTAGAGTAATGAGCACCATAATGACATCAATATGATGAGAGTGAGAGTGAGAATGTTGTACTCTTCCATTAGATGTGGGCCTCTTATATAGGATTGATTATAAGTGTGATTAGCAATGAGATTAATGCACAATCTCTCTTAGAATCTCTTAACCATTCTCCTTGATTTGGGCACCCACTTGCCTAGTTTTGACGGCAACTAAGATCCTCCTCCACTTGCAATAGGCACCTAAGTGCCAGCTTTGCTAGTCTTTCGAGCCTTCTGCTCTACCTCCACTGCTGCAGGGGTGGCTTCCTTGGACTAGGGTGCAACTGGTACTCCGCACACCTACACGCAACCCCTGCATAACATCTGTTTCCACTATCTCCACATCTTTCAGTCTGGAGCAAGCCTTGAGTATAGTGACACAAGTAATAGCGTAGGATATATAGAATCATCCTGTTGAATCCTCTGGTACCAGGCGAGGGCATGGCCGAGTTCATCATGCTTAACAGACGGAGTGATGACATAGTTGTTGTTCTAGATTAGTGCTTTGTAGGAGATTGTGAGCCCTTTGGATTGTCCGTAGCACTCACAGGGTAGCATAGACTCCCCTTACTAGTCAAAATCTAATCCACAACTGACCTCTACTTGAGCTGGCTTTGCTGCATAAATTTGTCCTCCAGGAGCCATCATGTCCAGTACTCAGAATGCGGCACCCACCAAGAGAAGCCTGATTGGAGCAATCCAGATTTGCTACGCTACAAGCCCAGGTGGACAACCTGATTCGATCAGATATGAATGCAAAGTATGTGTTGTGTTCCGAACTGTAAAGCGGAATAGAGTTGGGTAATGGGTCGGAGGGCATGCAAGAATTGTGGCAACAAGAAGCATAGGTCTAGTGATTGTAGGCAGTGTGGCCAACATGGCCATCAAACCAATGATTTCTTGTACCATGTATGTGGCCACCAATGCGGAGTCCAAGGTCACAACTCTCGTGTGTGCTCAAATGCATTGTTGGAGTAGTTTGAATATGTGCAGCACCGATGGCTCAAGCAGAAGAATACACGTGATACTGACCGCCTTCTGAAGAGTAAAAAGGAGCGATACTGACCGCCTTCTGAAGAGTAAAAAGAATACACGTGATACTGACCACCTTCTGAAGAGTAAAAACTTAGCGAAAGAATTTTCTCAAAGATGTTTCCTCAGCCGTGGAACGGCATTCCCAACACCATCGAAGAGGAGACTTCTTGTTGCAGGATATGGTGTGGAGAGAAAGTGCAACAGAACACTTCTTATTTGATGTCAAGCATGCAATTTCAGACCTCGAGGATCAGGACAGTACTTTGGACAATAGCCCGGAGAGTGACTGATGCTGATCTGGGAGCTGACTATGGTTGCCATGATAATGCAGTAGAGATGGTTGCGATTGACCATCCAAATGAGGATCTTTTGGCTGCCCGAAATGTCCTTGAAGAGCATGGTGATGATCAGTAGTGGCACATTGATTATATCCCCCATGTTAGTGATGGTGCATGACATAAGCTGAATGAGCAACATATCCCTCTTCCTGATGAGGATGATGCCATATCAGTTCAAGAAGCAATCCATACCCATGATGAACCAGATGTGTGGCACATGTTCTTGCCAAGCAGGGTAGTAGAGGTCACGAACAAATGCGCTAAAATGTTTCTAGGCTTTGTACCTCCTACATACCGACATCCGCATGATCAATTTGGATTGGGTTTTGACCTAGACTTGGAGTGGTGTTGCCAGGTGGACAATGTCCCCATGTGGCAGATGAAGATAATGTATATGAGGATGACTATCCTCTGGCCAACAATCTGTCGAAGCAAGCTTTGGTAGAGTTTCCATCCTATGCACACTTCATGGCTGATTAGATGATCCAGAAGAGATGGCTCTTACTACAGATTCACATGATGTATGTGGGAAAGACTTGACCTGGGACCTTTTCAATTTGGTTGATGATAACCTGAAGGCATTGGTAGCCCACATGGAGATGCCCCAGTTGCAAGCAGAAGTGGTAAATGCTCATGATCTAGTTCATGGTTATTCCCCTGCTGGTGGTTCATCCGGAAGATGTCGTTGTGTGCCCACACACAATGAAGTGGAATCAACAGAGGTTTCCCATAACACCAGAACAAAAATTGAATATGCAGTAAAAGTTGCTCAGAATCCTGGTGGATATGGTAGGGATCTTGCCTATATCCTTGCCAAGTGGAAAGCTTTATGTGACATGCATTCCATAGAGTCATGGTCATTAGATACATGGAAGGGGGAGGAGAACGGAGATGTCCACGCTGCTTCCTTGAATGTCGATTCCCTTGAACCCCCATATTCTCATGTTCAGGTTGTTTTGTGGATTAGGATGATCTAGTTTCCAGCTGTGATGATGATGAGAAGGTTCTCATCAAATGTGGGTTTCTTCCAGAAGCACAAGAAGTGTTTGATACACTGTTAGTCCGAGAGGCATTCTCCCGGAATGCTTTGATCTCTGCCATCTGGTCATGCCGATAAAGGCCTCAATAAGGAAGCAGTGGATTGCTTCAAACAAGTGCAATGTGCCATGATGGCGGAGGGAAGTGCAATGGACAAAGATAACCAGCAGGGAGATTTCCCGAATGCTATGGCTGCCTTGAAGCAGCATGATAAGGTAGAATTTCCTGTATGAAAATTTGAACCGGTTGAGGAGCAACAAGCTCTTTTTGAGATCGAAGATTTTGCCGATCTAGATGAGAAAAGGTGGCTGGACTTCCCCATGACACCAAAGATGAAGCTCGAGGAGCATCTTGGTTACCGGATGCATGCTCAAATGAAGGAGAAGGATATATACATGGTGGTTGCTCGTATGAATGAGGACTATGTTTGCTTTGCGGATGCTCGGATGGATGAGCAGGATGGGTTGCACAGTATGCACCCATGGACAAAATAGGGGGTGAGGAAATGGAAGAGCTGTGTGGCCGAGAGAGCCCAGGAATGCCCTCAAATAACGAGACCCCTCAGCAGACGGATATGCCAAAGAGCATGGAGAACGATCTCCAGGATGCTTTGATGCATCAAAACAAGGGTAAGGTTGGGGAGGAGCAGAGTGGTTAGCCATGGATATTTTGTTGAGGGAAGGGGTTGAAATAATACACCAAAATTCATTCATGTGACATTCAAGACACTCAAATCAAGGAGAATGGTTGGGAGATTCTAGAAGATATTATGGATTAATCTCAGTGCTAATCCCTTGTACTCAAGCCTATATAAGAGTCTCACATCTAATGTGGAAGAGTACAACACTCTCACTTTCTCATCATCTTGTTGTCATTATGCTGCTCATCATTATTACTGTAATCTTATGTGATTAAGTAAATCTACTTTTGCTTAGCTATGATATCCGAGGCTTGGTAAGTTTCATATGATGGTTATTGCTTGTTCTCACTTTTCTCTGTGAATGAGAGAGAGTTCAGGAGGGTGCCGAAATAGGCTATAGCATTTTTCAGCACTATCCAAAAGTAAAGGCAATAATTTCTCCTTTGATTAGAGATTGGAAAAAAATACCCGATCTAGCTATAGTAGCCACACATAGATTCATTAATCTTATTATAGTACTCATCAACCAACCCAAGGAATGTTGTGAGGCTTCAGACCCCAAATGTTTTCTATTCATTGACATGAATCGAGTCTCTATATAAGTGTTCAATGATGCTCTACTTTGTTTTCTATCATCCTCACACCCTTTAAAGATATGGTAGATACAAGATTCTTCTTTGGATGTCGTATCCTTATTTCAAAAGGACACTCAAGATGCTCCAAGAATGTTGCAATCAATCATTACAATTCTAACTAGAAGAATCAAGCTTTTAAGCCATAACAATATTACAAGGATGGAATCTACATTAGAGAGGTGATGTTAACCCCATCTAACTAGGTGCTCTCTACCATACATGAGAGTTAGTAATAAGTATCATGAAAAGGAACTCTAAAAGTTGTAAAATTTATGAAAAAGTTAGCCATGACTACGGTCATTTAGTTAGCTTATGACTTTGGGTGCCCAAGTGTGAACCATTAAGGGACCCCATTTTTTACTATTTATTCTCTTGCTAATTGAAGTCTTACCATTTTTACTCACACATTCTCACTCTTCTTACTATTATACACTATCTTGGACTCCATTTTCAATGCTACTTCCCATAGGAAGATCACCATGTTAGAGCAAGCCATGCCAAAGATAGTGCTCAAGTTGTCGGAGTACAAGGTGACCATGACAAAGAACTCCCCCTAGGCGGCCAGAGAGAGTGGTGGCCACCATGACAAAGAGCTCCCCCTAGGTTAGAGAGGTGGCCATGATAAAGAAATCCACCTAGGTCAGAGAGGTGGCTAACCACATTATTTTACAAAACTAATCGAATCAAAGTAGAAGGTGGAACACAAGGTCACACCTACGACATAGAGCCATGCTATAAGATTGTCAAGAGGCCTGATGTCATGGTGTACATAGAATGCTAGGAATAGATAATACCAATAGCCACAGGATCTTAGCAAACCATTCAAGGTGGACACTACAAGAGAAACACATAAGAGTAGGATCTTTCATAGCACAAAACTTTAAAACTTATATTGCACATTAACAAATATAGAGAAGAATATTATATTATTGAAGTAATACAATAGATGGTAAATCCCCACATGTGTGTGCTCTATGAAGGGAGCTTTGTTGGCTAATCTGGAACTGCTACTAAGATAGAGACTGTATATTAGTAGAAGTTAGGGAGCAAACTCACTGTGATGTGAGACTGATGCATTGGGTGGAGGATGGCAGTGTATCTATATAGGCCAATATATGTGGGGTAGCTCTGACATGACCGCATAGGTTTGTAGTCTTAGTTGGTGCCACCACCATCCATGGTGTAGACATAGCCTATAAAGATGTACAAACTGCGTAGCATTATCCCCACCTCCCATGGCCATCCGGGCTCACCTTAGGCCCTATCCCGGCCCTACAATGTCAAGATAGGGTGTCTAAGAGTAAATTTTACCTATTTGTAGATAATTATGAGATAACGATCTAGTGTAGCATATAGCTTATTATGCATTGCCCCAATCTAATCCGAGCCATCTCTAAACTCATAAGCCATATTCTCATGTGAATATAGGGATGTCTAGAGTGCCCATGTTACTCAACCATGGCTACTCCTCATAATGGGGGTCATACATGAGCTAGCTACCCTCCAAGTATGACATAAAACTTTCCTTCCAAGGGGTTATTGCCAATGTGACAAAATTGTAATCGTGCCTAAACATTGGACCGAATGTGAAGCAATAGTAGTGACCATGGCCGGGGTGTTCATTAAAGTTGGCCTCCCAAGGGAATGCCATGTGTCATAAGACATCAGATTATGATTAGCTCCTGTATCAACAAGCACTAATTTTTGTGTGAATCTTGATGGTGGTCATGCCTAGCCATAGTCGTGCGGGTTTCACCTCCCAGTCCTCTTCTTCGAGGTCCATTATTTTGGGCCATGTTTACTACGATGTGTTTATCCCTAAGTTTTTCTTGTCGTTCTTTGGCTTCACGCTGTGTAGATTCTTTCATTTCCTCGTGCTAATTTTTTTGCTATTTTTTTAAGGTGAATGCATGTTAATGTATTGAGTGAGGTGGGCCATAGCAGCGTTTTAGTTTTCTACCGTTGAAATAACCTACCATATGGATGCCGTCGAGGGTTTCTATGCGCATTATGCCTTGCATGGTTATTTTAGTGACTAGAAAAGGTCCCAATCCTTTGTATTTGCATTTCTTTTTGTGATTCTTTGTACTATAGACGAGGACCATATCTCCCTCACCCATTTCTTTGTCTTTAAAACCACTATTTATGCCATAGCTTTTCTACGAGCATGCTATACATAGCTATGAGGCATGTTTCATTAAGCCTTTTAAGTTCCAAAAGCCGACAGCTCAGGAGATTTCTTGTGAGCTTTTCCCATACCGCTACTCGTAATCTGAGTACTAAGAATTCCATAGGCATGACAATGTCAGTGCCATAGGTTAAACTGAAGGGTGTTTCATTTGTGGCTACTTTATATGCTGTGCAATACGCCCAGAGTGCTGCTAGAACTTTTGTTCCCAATCGTTTCAACTAGCCTCCACTATCTTGGTTAGGATAGCACATAGGGTTTTATTTGTGATTTTGGCTTGGCCATTGGCTTGGGGGCAGTAGGGGGAAGGATTTCATGTGAGTGATTAAGAATTCTTGTAGAATTGTATCACTTCATTGATGAAGTGTGTGCCATTGTCACTCACCAACTCAAGAGAGCATCCAAAAACGAGTGATTACACACTCGTAAAGAAATTTTACAATGGATCTTGCATCAGCTTTGCAGGTGGCTCTAGCTTCAGCCCATTTTGTGCGATAATTTGTGGCCTTTATGATGTATCGTGCCTAAGTGTGTCGAGCCCGCCAGACTAATGGGTCCTACAAAATGAATGCCCCACTTTTCAAATGGTTATAAGGACACCACTGGGTTTAGGGGCATTCATCGCAGCATTTAATATATTCCCCAGCGTCTCCAAATAAAGTGGGCCACCACGGTCCTGCCAGTATGATTTTTCAAGCACTAATGTCTGTTGCAAAGTGTCCATCTTGTTGAAAGCATGGATCAAGCTCTCCTAAACAACTTCCTAATAATAAGAAATTTACCTAATCATAAACTAATCCTACAACTAATGACAACACTAATCTAAGGTGGATAAGAATGAACAAAACTCATTGTGATGAGTGTGTGCTAATTAAGTTTAGACTCAAGTTCAGTCATAAAAAGACTTGAGATGTTGTGCTTATATTCCAATGCTTGAAATGTCCTCCTTTTATATGAGGAGAGTACAACTTGGCCTTTCTCTTGCATGTGGGATAATTCTCACTAGGTGATGTGGCTTCTCACACTCATTCCATATTTTCCTTGTGCTCTTTGGCACCATACACACCTACGCTTCCGAAGTCGGCCTACTCTAGAAGAAAGACATATTCATCCTCTCGAACACAACATCTCATGATTCCATCTTTTCCTTTGTTGTAAAGCTGCCCTACAATCAATTGATAGGGGGAGGCCTTCATAATGAGGCATCTTGCTTGGTCTTTGTTGAGAAGCGATTCGATGGGTAGGCCATTAGCAAGGAAGTGTGCAATTTCCTCTCCCCATTCAAGGATTAAGCATACCTGAAACATGGGGACATTGGGTAGGTCATCATCAACACCCACCAGTGGCTCACCATTGAGAATGTGTGACATATGGTCAGCCAAGACATGCTGTGAGACTTTCTGCACTGACAAGAAAGTCAAATTCTGGCGCAGAATTAGCAGCTATCTAGTGATGCTGCCAGTGGTACAGGGTTTATTTACAAGGTAAAGTAGAGTTTGATAGTCCACAAAGAAAACGAACTTATTCACCAAAAGATAATGGCGAAACCTTTTAACCATGTAGACCATGGCTAACCCTTCCCTTTCTGTGTGTATGGTCGGCCAAGACATGCTGTGAGCCTTTCTACACTGACAGGAAAGTCAAATTCTGGCACAGAATTAGCAGCTATCTAGTGATGCTGCCAGTGGTACAGGGTTTATTTACAAGGTAAAGTAGAGTTTGATAGTCCACAAAGAAAACGAACTTATTCACCAAAAGATAATGGCGAAACCTTTTAACCATGTAGACCATGGCTAACCCTTCCCTTTCTGTGGTGGTATAGTTCCGTTCTACCTCATTTAGTTGGCGCGACTAGCAAAGCTAATAGGAAAATCCTGATTGGGTTCTCATTGGGTTGAGCCAGTACGCACCCAATTGCAAAGGTGGAGGCATCAATGTGAACATGAAATATGATTGCCCAATTTGGAGACCTCAAGATGGGAGTGCTTGCCAAGGCTTTCTTCAGGGTACCATATACATGTTAGCACTCCTCTGTAGACCTCAAGATGGGAGTGCTTGCCAAGGCTTTCTTCAGGGTACCATACGCATGTTAGCACTCCTCTGTCCATTCAAAGATTATTATGAGTCCATAGAGGGGACGAGAAATGTTGGTATACATGAAGATGAAACGTCTATAATACCTAACATGTCCCACAAAGCGCTCGACTCCTTTGAAATTGGTTGACAGTGGTAGCTCAAGAATGAGTCGTACTTTTCTATCATCCATGGAGATTCCATGTTTTGAGACAATGTGTCCTAATATTACTCCGTGGTGCCAAACCCAAAATTGGCACTTAAGAGGATTGAGAGAGATTCGATAGAGTCGGCATCTCTCTAGTACTTTTCGTAAACACTCTAAATTTGCTTTCCACATAGAGTTAACATAGAGGTGATCCATAAAGACTTCAAGGAACTTCCGAAGATATTCCTTATGGGCCGTGCACATTAGGCGTTGGAAGGTGCCTGGGGCATTGATCAACCCAAATGGCATAAGTCAATACGTATACATGCCCCATTCAGTAGCAAAAGTTGTTTTGTGTTGATCCTTTGGATCGATCAACACTTGATTGTACCTAGAAAATCCGTCAAGGAAGTTGTAGGCTTCCTTTCCTGCAACTCTCTCAAGAACATGCTCTATGAAAGGCAATGGATAGTGATCTTGTATTGTGGTGGCATTGACCTTTTTCAGGTCCACACACACTCGCACTTTACCATTCGTTTTGGGTGCTGTCACTATGGGGTGAAACCCATTCTGTATGCTCTATCTCGTAGATGAATCTAGAATTATTAAGTCATTCAATTTCCTCCCGAACCATCTTGGAATATTTGGGGTTCATAGGGTAAGCACTTTGCTTCACTGGTCTCACTCCCTCTACCATAGGGATGGTATGTTTGACTACTTCGGGAGGTACATCCTTCATGTCCGTATACTTCCATGCAAAGCAATCCTTGAATTCCGTGAGAAGAGCAACCATGTCTTTTTCTGTCTATGGAGAGGTCTTCCCCTATGTAGAGGGCTCTTGGATCTTCACCTGGGCCTGCCAGGTTAATTTCTCTAACTTTGGCCAAACCATTATAAGATGTTCTTGGATCCCCATCGTGAATTCTTTGGGTTGTGTCACGCTGTACAAAACGATCAGCGACCTTGAAGTCCTTGAAGTTTTTGGGGACTTATTTAGTCTTCTCTGCTTTAGCGCTTTCTTCTTCCATCACTTTTTTGGCCTCTTTTTCTACGAGCTAACTTTTTGTTTCATGCTTTGCATGCAGAGCGGAAAAGCTTTTGAGATTTAGGTTGGGAATCAACTAGTTCCTTCAGTTTTGAGGTGACCATATTGACCAGAATGGGGACGTCCGGCAAGCTCCTTTTCCAAACTTAGCAAAAGTAAGCATGTGTGTCAACAACCCCGACATATTTCAGCTAATATTCTTCCGACTTAAGCATAAAGAAGTTTTCTTCTTTTCTGAGAAAACTAATGCGTTTACAAGTTTTGTGCAAATAGTTTCCTTGTAATGGTTCTTCCTCACAACCGCGCTGCAAGGCTCATAGCTTGTGGCATCGGACACTTAGCATGTAAAGGGATGGGATTTCTTGCCTGTCAGCCATAGCAAATATGGTACCCATGCGTCTTGGAAGTACGTCCAAGGTAGCAAGGATATGCATCCAATTCTCAGAGTCTTCTAGCTCTAGAAGGGGCGTAAATTCTTCGCTCTCCCACTCCTCATCGATCGTCTTATGGCATGTTTGGAACAAGTGGACTATAGTGGATCAGTTCGTAGTTACCGAGTCCTCTCTGCGAAAGGTCAGCCACTCATAGGATAGACTTTCCAAGTGTGTAGATTGACCTTTATCGTTTGATCTTTCTTTCGGATGTAGATATGATCGGTGTCCCAATCGTGGATCATTTTGGTTTCTCTCATGAAGGGACGTCCTAGGATGCAATCGTAGGAAATAGGATGTTGGCCAAAATTCATCACCACGAAGGTGTGTTAGAAGTTGGTTCCGATGATCTCTATCTTCAAATCTCGTAGAAGGCCTATAGGCCTTGCGATGGCTCCATCAACAAGTTTCACAAGTAAGGCCGTGACATCCATGGCAAGTGCTCACCGTTTCTCCTACCATTGTTTAGTAACAATGCTCACTCGCGCTCCTCCATCTAGGATGGCGGTCACTTAAAGGCCATCGAAAGTGAGGGCTAGTGTTGCGTTGAGTTCATCTCCTTCAAAGTATTGAGTCGGAAACCAGTGATTCCCTATGGTTCTATGAATATGTCCTCATCAGTCATGTCGAACCTTCCTAGTTCCGTGGGCTCTTGCATTCCTGCTCCTAGGCGTCCTTCTATCCAATCCTTCAAATCTTTCCATAGACTCGGGCCGCCTTGGAGTAAGGTGCCAATGGGGATTTGGATTTGAGAATATAGGAAGGAGGACCTACACTATCTCTAGGAACGGATGCAGTTTCCTAAGCTGGATCAGCCTTGCTTTCCATTTAGGCTTTTGCGAGTGTAGAGTATCAGAACCTGGACTTCTGTGTCCGTTCTTGGGTGATCGTCTCTCATGTTTTTGAGATACTCTGCAACTCAGTTTCCCTGGTGAGGGGGGGTATCCCTAGCTGTTAGTTCTCCCATTTGAGGTCTGTTAGAGGGTGCTTGGTCATTGAGACCTCTGTTATATTCTCGGGTTTCCTCAGTTGTTCTTATGTCGGGGATAGGAGGACATTCTTCAAGGTGCGCTATTTGAGGTTCCTCCTCTAATTGAGCTTTACAATCCCTAACCAGCTCTTGAGCGGCCTTCGGCCTTTCTTTCCCTTCAATGGGGTTTGGATATTCATCTAACTTCTGGGATAGCTAATGGGGGTCTATTCCTCTGACGAAAGGGGTTGAAGGTAGCATCTTCTCCTCATCAAATGAGAAGGTCGACACATTGGTGGTTTTCCCATCATCAGACCCACTCTTTGTGACCACTCGACTATCCCTTTTGCCTATCTTCTTGGCCTTTTTCTTTCGTTGAGCATCTTGTTGCGCATGCTTGTTCTGAGACTTCCTGACAAGATAGAATCCTTGCGTGTCATGGGTGTCCCTTTTGACTTTGCGAGGTCGATGCTCTACAGCAAGGTAGCAGCATGGGCTGCAGCCCTTCATCTACTTTGCATTCTGGTAACTGCATTAAGAGGGACCGTATGGATGAAGCCATCTCACATACTTAGCAAGTTAATGCTGGTGCTAAAATTAGCCTCGTGTACTTTTCCCATTGTGCTTCTCAGTGAGCAGTCCTTTTTGTAAATATGGTCTATTTCACACCCTGTGCATAAGGGAGTTAAGGTGGAGGTACTCACAAGAGTACTAGCCATCCCTTTTTTTACCAGACACTCAGTTGTTCGATGAGGTCGTGCACAATGATAACATTGCATAGGTGGTCGTTTGGCCATGTTATTTAAGTCTCGTCCCCCCGTGGGGTTGGGGTGGCTAGGCACACTGGGTACATCTGCTCTCCCTCTATCACATAGTGACTTGGGATCTGGGAGGGTACCGTCAACGGTTTCCTTCCCCCTCATTACCCTCTTCGAAGATCTCTATCAAGGTTAACTCGTGAACAGGGGTGATTCAAGGTAATCGCGGTTGTGGCACTAGTACCGAGGGTGGTAAAGGCACTTCGGTTAACCTAGTCATCTACATGGCCAAATGCCTCACAAATCTGTTTGAACATTTCCAAATGCCGCACAAATCTGTTTGAACATTTCCAAATGCAATATGGGATCTCCAGTTCCATCAAACTTGGTGATCAGTTTAGAAATGTGGACAAGTTTGTTTCTCTCCTATCTAGGCCCCTGTGCCAGTGCAGCTAAACCAGTGTTGGTGGTGTTATTCATGCAGCTACCCCCTCCCTATTTCCATGGCTATCCTTAACATTTTCAGAGTCAATCCTACCATGGTTGGGGCTGGTGCGGGTTGGGGTAAGATAGGTGGGGGAGCTGGGCTGAGCGGATGGTATACCATCGATGGTCCTTACCTCAAAGATGGATGAGTTTGAACTTCATAAGGTCCCATGTGGTATCCGAGATAGTTCCACAAGGTGGGTATTGCTGGTACACCTAGGTGCTCCATGTTGATGGAATTGTTCAAGGTGAACTCTCTCTTTGATAGGAGGTTTATGAACCTTGGTACGTGGGTTCCTGTCCTAGGTTGCGCATAGACATGTGGTCTTGGTATGAGTCAGTCACTCCGGTGGTTGGCATGGCCCATGAAACTGCTGGATTATTCTAGATCGTGTTACTCTCACTTTGTCCTATCTCAGGTCTGCGGTCTAGTGGTGGTGTGGCCCTTCTTTCTGTGGCTAGCGTTCCATGCCCCTGTCCATGGGATGTGGATCATCTAATTGTGCGTTTCCCAAGATAAATTTTTAGAGTCTTGCAGCAAGACTTCTTTGCGAGTGCATAGGGAATTCGGGGTCTTGCTCAAGGGTCAGTGGTTTGTCCATGCACTGGGCTACCAACCCTCCTGCCTCTAGGTCAAGATTAGTGCTTCCCATGCTAGAATGTTCCTCACTCTCACTGGTGTTGTCAAGGACTAACACCGTTTGACTCCACGTTGTGTTGACCAAAGGGTTTGATCTCACGAGTGATTGAGCGTAGGAAGGTTTTGCAACGTTGACAGAGGGTTGTTTCGCACCAATTTCCCTAAACATAGGTGCATGAATGTGGAAAGTGATAGTGTTAGATCTCACTCTGAACAGTTTTTCTCTCTTTTTTCTTTTGAAAGGTACATGAGATAAGGTACAAGCGTTCTCTTAGAGAAGGTAGGGGCGTACGCAGCTCAAGGAATGAGTGTACGCTTAGGAAGGAACGGATGTGCACTGATCAGGGTACGGGCGTTCGTTTAGGAAAGGCACATGTGTTTGCTTTGGAAGGAACGAACGTGGCTTAGCAGAAGGTACAAGATGAATGGGTGTACACTTGTGAAGGAATGTGTGAAGGAATGGGCATACACTTGTGAAAGAATAGGCGTACGCTTGCTTGGCCTCGCAGATCTCCTAAATGCACAGGAATGACGTGTCTCTTGACAGCCACCCTTTAATATTCCCCTGACTATATAGTTGTACCATGTTCATACCCCTTTTCAATGCTCTTTATGCTCATTTTAATGCACTTTATTCTCTTTTAATGGAAAGATTTGGCCAAGAGGAGTGAATGACCATTCACCTCTAAGAGACTAGCAGAGACGAAAATGCACCCAACTTTCCTCCTGAGATCTTTGTGATTTTCTTTTCATGGATGGCTTGATCTAAACACAAACTATCCAATGATGCCTAGGATGCTTGACTAAACCTATTGACCTAAGATTAAGCTAGTTACGCAGTTTTTAGCTAATTTTAAAGAAAACAAAAATTAATGAACTTCAAGAGCAAGATAAGGCACTTACTTTTAGCTTCTACTTTTGATGAAGACTCCCAAGCTCCTCATGCTCCATTGAAATCCATTTGTTGAAGGGAAACAAGATCAAATCAAACAAGCATAACAAAACAAGATATCAAATCAAACAAGCATAACGAAACATACGTCTACTTGTGGATTTGCATTCCAATTGGGCAAATCAAGACTCTAGCAAGTGATAGAATGTGGAGGACCCTAAGCTAATGCGTTCCCCGGCATAGCAGCCCCAAATATGTTCACCAAATCAATACCTTGCACAAGAGAGGGAGAGAAGAAGAGAAAGAAGACCATGCAAGGGTCAGTTTGAGGACTAGCACTTAGCCAACCCTAATGAGGGTTGACTCCCCTATGTGAGGCCGCTAGGGGCTCACTTCACCTCCACTTGTGTCACTCAAATGGAGCTTCCACAAGCTAGGTAGCGAGCAAAGGGAAAGGGAGAGCTCAACATCTACCCTATGCCTTCATGTGTGCAAGAGTGATACGAGGGAGAAGACAAGGATAGGGAGAAGAAGAAGCAAGACAAGAAGCCAGCTCCTACATGCACACAACAACAATTAAGTAAGCAAGCATAAACCTACACAAGCCTACCACCATAGCCACGAGAGAGAGAGAGAGAGAGAGAGAGAAACTCAATTGTGATAATGGGATTGTCCCTTTTCATATTTCATAAGTCATTTATATACACGAGGTCTCTTTTTACAATGGCCAACCGCCCATTCAACAATTGGGGGCCCAAAACTTATTTCCTAGCTCTATGTACACCTAGGCTTATTCCTGTGGGCCAGCATTAGACAAGTCGTAAGCTCGGTCATCCCATACATCTCTTTGCTAGCAATCCTCTTTCTATAGAAGCCAATGTGTCCCACGAAACGTTGAGCACCTTTGAAGTTTGTTTGGACAATGACAACTCAAGAATGAGTCACACCTTATCGTCATCCATGGAAATTTCTGTTATGAGATAAAATAACTACATGTCGAACCCAAACATAAGGGCCAAAATGACTCGATATGGGCCAAGGTTTAATCTTTTTGATTAGGTGGGGATTACGTCAAGGACCAACAACATGTCATTTGCACAAAAATATGATACTGGTGGTTCCTTTTACTTTGAGTTTCTCTATGATTTCTTTTACTTTTGGAGTTACCCTATGTTTCCCCTCAATAGTTATCCTACTTTTAGTGTGGTTTCTTTTAAAAAAGGTGGTCCACCCTATAGGGTACCTGCCTGAAAAGGTGTGCTAGCCTACTTACTCCCCTCCCACTTACAAAATTTATAGAGGGACCTAAAATTCAAGTTTAGTTTCCTTTCCAAAAAGTAAGTTTTCAATCAAAAAAGGTACCTTTTCTATGAATACGTTGAAAATTTTTCATCTTTTTGACTATTTTAATCTCTCTCCCTCTCTCTCTCTCTCTCTCTCTCTCTCTCTCATCTACTATGTTGAACCTCTTTCTCCCCCATCTCCTATTGGATCTATCTCTCCCTCTCTCTTCCCCCCTCTCTTTTCTACTACTTGGCCTTCCTCTCTCTCTCTCTCTCTCTCTCTCTCTCTCTCTCACACACACACACACACACACACACACACATACGTACGTACAAGAATACCAATACAATGAATCCACTCATCTAGAAAATAGCACACACACTCACTAACTTATTTACAAGAATAGAACATGTAGGAAATAAAACCAATACAATGAATCCATCAACTTACAATAAATCCGTCAACCTATATTAGGATTGAAGTATAGATGATGCCAATCATGGTAGTCCTTTTCTAACCTCACTATCACTCCCATGTGATGTTAACCCTTGAAATGTACATAACCAATTAAAGTAATGTATCTACAAACTTAGCTAAGATAATGTGATGTGGAATGAGATCTTAGCATGGATAACACGATAGTGTCATTCTCTATTCAATCACACTCTCAATGAGAAGCATCTATGAAGACGTTGGACCGCTAACTTGACAAGAATAAAAAATAGGAGTGTTTCAGTTCAAACCTATTGAAAGTGGCCTTCAAAGAGGTGCCTTAAATAAACCCTCTTACAAACCATAAAGTTGGGCTTATCATAAGTTTCAAATGCAAGAACTCCATAGAATTTGGCCACCAAGTGTTCAGTCATATAACTGTTGAAACTATGTGGATTCATTGGAAGAGATAGTGATAATGATATTAGTGGTCCATGATTTAGAAAGCCATGAAAAACAGCCTTATTAGAGACAGAGAGAGAGATCCATACAAGAGCATAAGAAGTCAACCAAATACATTCTACATATATTGAAAAGCCACTGCCACAATTGAAAGACGAGCCACATATCAAAGAGGGAACATCCTCTCTTATTTCCACCAACTTCTAAACCTACCTTGGCAAAAAAAAAAAAAAAAGATGATTTCTTGTACAGTTGATCTATCAGCTTTCTTGAGAAAAATAATACATCCTTTAAAGAATAGCCCTTTTCCTTCTCTGACATAGGATCAGTTCATTCTCTCTTTTCCTAGATGTTAAAGTTGCAGAGCAACCTTCTTAGTAGCACTAGAGTGGAAGAGAACACCCATACAAAGAATCTGTACAAGCAATTTCCATCACTTCAGAGCTTATGGATGCAACAACAATCTAGTGATGTCAGAAAGATAGGTAGGTTTAGAGTAATTAATCAAACCCTTAAATTAATTGATTAAATCACCCAACACTATTCAGAACATACCTGACCTTTAAAGAAATTTAATATGCTCAATGACTCATAGTAATATGGCCTGCCACTATTCAAGTATAAATGCCGAAACCAAGCTGCTTTGGATCTTCCTCTATCATCCAAGGAGACCTGCCATGACGAGGTTTTCATGCATTAAACAACTCAACTTGGTAGCTTTACTTGAAGTAAGTAGCACTATTAGCCTGAGATATATTATCAGTGCAGGTAGTATAATACTAACTTGTTCATTACAAAATTGAGAGTGCCTTCAGCAGCCCGCTCTAGTAGTATCTGCCTTGCTTCAACTGCTATACCTTCAGGCTGTCCTTATAAACAGAAAGATGTACAATAGCATGAGAGTTCAACACAGAAGATTTCGTGAATTCATCTTTAAAAACGAATTTATATTTATGTGATTTGAAGGAACAAAGAAGTTTGTTTGTATAAGAAAAAAGAAGACCATTTCTTTTTAGTCCATGATCACATCACATCCTTAAGAGTTCGCAAGTTCTAACACAGAAGACTTTACAAAAACATTATATTTTAGAAGTTTTTTTGATATAGAGGTGCGTACATTGATTTTGAAAAAAAATGTCATTTTACTAAGCCATAAAATAAGTAAGATAATATATAAGTTAACCATAAGGGGTTTCATAATACATTTTTGAAGGAAAATTCTAGAACTTGGAGGAGCTCATGGAGGCAAAGTTAATGGATGACACCGCAGCTTACCTTTCTGGCTAGGAAGGGCATCTTTAGTGCTCTGCCCCGCCGTGGCAATCAAGGAGTTCTCCCCCACTTCAATGCACACATCAACTGGACAGGTTGTGCGGTTCATGAGTGGGACTCTCCCCCACTACAACTTGGCAACCAACTGACGCATTCCAGTGGATCCCCAGAGGCCCCATTGTTCATCATCTTGGATGCCATTATTGGAAAAGCATTTGCTCAATGCTCCACCCTCTGTGTTGTTATTGTGGGTGGCATATGTCCTATTTTGAAGGCCCCTTATATGAGTAGCCATTGTGGTGAGCACCCGGCAATTCTCGGTTTAGACACTGGATGGTGGCCAACAAACGTGGCCAGATGGTTAGGAGACGGCTTGTGTAGACTTGGACATTGTTCTCGGGTTGCAAGGCCCGTTTGAGAGTCCAAATGTCTCAGATTGCCATGGGATCTGTGCCAAGTCCCTACGTGACTTTGTTGAAGTCTAATATGGTCTGAGTCAGATGATATGGTCAGTTGGTCATTTTGGACGCTTCATCGTTCACGTCGGATGCTTTTGCAGGTGAGAAGAAGAAGAGGACACAGGAGGTTGGAGACTCTTGGCTCAACCATTGGAATGTTCACTTTGAGTGTCACACATGTCTAGAAGCCCATTGGCTCAACCGAAGTGATAGGTAACCCTCAGATTAGTTCCATTGATAGTATTGTTTTAGGTCACAATGCCTGCATGGAATGTATTTTCAACATGGCAGTCTTCAGTCCTAAAGGTTAAATACGTATGGATGGGTAGGTGTTAGGGCCCAGGGGAGACTGTGTTTCAAACAACAATATAAGGTTCCACTTGTGTGCTTGCCCAAGACTGACCCTCACTGTTTACCATTTTAGAAGCTCATCCATTACTCAGCACCGCTACATATCATCATAAGATCACAAAACAACAAAGGGAAAATATAAGGGTTTGGCTAGTACTCGCCAACCAATCATAACTCCAAACCTCACGTGGTGGGTGGTAAGCCACCCACAGAGCTAGACACCGGCATAGCCCTAGCAAGCACGTGCCCACAAAGCATGCACATGCCATACCTACTCCTGTTTGCCTAAAGGGTGTCTAAAGGGCGATTTTGTGGTTCCACCCTCTATTTTGTAAATTCAGAAGGACTGGAATATTTTGTAAATTCAGAAGGACTTCATAATATATGGAATTTTTCATTATGAAGTGTTTTCGTGTGTTCTTGATCACGTTAATTGTGGCTAATGGTTAACTTGGATGCTGCAAGACACAAGATTTTGAAAGCATCAAGGCGGGTTTCACATATGTTTTCTCTACTGGTTTGCTTTACGATATTCCAGCTCGATGATTGGTCAATCATAGGATTGTTTTAGATCCCAAGGTCTCAGCTTGTGACTGCTGCATCTTACGAGATGAGCCAGCTGGGAAGATTGGGATAGATTGTGTGGATTATGACTGTTTGTTTCAGAGGCCCACCTATAGGATGGACCACGACATGATGTGGAGGTGTAGTCACACCAAGACCGAGTTGGGGAAGGATTGATCACCTTGCTCTAGCTTTAAAGTCTCAAGGAGATTTTATATGGTGTGTATCCTGGGACGCTAGGATTTGCAGCATGTAAATTTTCTGGTTGTGTCTATATTTCTAACCTGGTGGTATGGGACGCTAGGATTTGCAGCATGTAAATTTTCTGGTTGTGTCTATATTTCTAACCTGGGCTTGTCCTATCCTTACGGGGATACTTAACCTAGATCACGGGATGGAAGAGATGGTGGGTAGAGGTTCTACAAGATTTTGATAGGGAAATCGGAAGGGTAGTATGGGTGGGGCTAAAGATTCCTTGTGTGGGATTGGGGAGGTGAGTCTTTAACCGAGATTAGTGCTGAGTTAGATGGATCCTTGAGAAGGCTATGTTGGACCGATGGGCATTCCAGTCGGTATTGGTAGAAGGTCCTAGCGGGGAGCTTCATTGTTTGACTAGGACAAGTCATCCGGCCTGTTATGGCGGTAGTCGGTACCATATTCACAACGGGTTGTTGTTTTGGGATGATAGAGTCTATGCGCCAGATTGTGCTGGGATTAGGAGAAGAATTTCTTATGATTGTCGCAACCCTCCTACTGCAAGTCATCTTGAGGATTAACGGACTTGTTGTTTCTCTGATCATCCTCAGTCCAATGGACGGACGGAGAGGGTAATCGGGTTTTTGGAGGTTATGCTTTGTGCATACGGCTCCAGGCGACCATTTTATTGGGAGAGGTACATCCCTGTGGTCCAGTTTTCCCATGACACTAGTAACCATAGAATTTTGACGATAGCTAGACTATGTTTGGTAGGAGTTGGGTTAAAACCGAGATTCCTTGTGACTTTGATAGCTTGAAGGAGACACCGTTTGCGGTGCCTGATAGTTTTGGTGGGAGTCTCTGAGAGGAGGTATGATATCCCATAATTACGAATTACCAAATCTTGAAATGGATGGGTATTGAGTTGCAGCTTCTCGATGATTTCACGTTTGCAATTCCATGAGGAGTTAGAGGGTTGAAGGATGGTTTATGTTCTTCAAGGACCTCAGTAGGTTCTGGTTTTTGTCTCGTTTCCACAATGATAGTCTGTTGGAACACCAACTTCAGGTGAGAAGTTCTCATATATGCAACTGTGGATTGTTCAGAAAGGTATGAACCTGATTTCGATTACAGTTGTTTGCGGTAGCTAGATTCTCCTTCACTTCTTTCCAAGAGTGGAAATGTCTAAAGAAGGGAGGAAAGTTATGTACCTAACACTAGTCCTTGGATTAGGGCTTAATCTAGTAAGGTTAGGGAACCCTGAGATTAGGGGAAGAGCATGTGGATACGGGGGCTAGGGTTAATTGTTAATAAGTCCATATGAACTTATTTATGGTAGCAATTATCAATATATAAGTGAGGCCTTGGACCAGAGTAGTCATTCTCCTGCCATGGACATGGCACATCACGGGTTGTCTTGCTGAGGGTCCCTTAGGATAGGCTCTAGTGGTATGGGACGCCAGGGCTGACTGGCTTGGCCTGTGGGAGTGGAACCTTAGCCCTTGGCTCGGGGGAGGTTGCAGACGCGACCTACATTGTTGTAGCTTGCGTCTTTGCAAGCCCTTGATGTGGAATGAGCTCATCCACCTTCCCTCATAGCACTTCCTTGGAGCCTGCTCCCACGTTTCTTAGGGGCATCTCAGCTCAAGCCCGGCCCAGACAGTAGGCTCTTGGCTGCATTTCTGAGATTTTCCCCACCCACCCCCACGGGGGACCCCTGTGCAGCAAGAGAGGCTGGCTAGCCTCTGGAGTGGCGTTGCCCATTTCAGCTTTAACATAGACTCAGCCATTCCTCTGGATTGGCGCATTTCCATAGCCTTGCCTCCTGATCCAGCATGGGTCACCTCTTTCTCCTGGCACAATATACTCCTAGCTACCTTTGGTATCTAGGAGTACTCCCCCCTTTGGCTTTTATAGTCGGCGGCTGGGCCGGCTGCAACCCAGTTTGACTCTCTTGGAGGAGGCTATTCTTCCCGCCCACAGCAGGTAACCACAGATGGCACATCAACCTCTCCTCTCTTCAGGTTGCTGATGACCAATCAAAGTGCCTCTGGCTTTAAAAGAAACACCCCGTTGCACGGCTACAATGGGACCCACAGTAGTGGTACTCGCGTGACCTCTTCATGTGACCTCACCATTCAGCCAAAGGCCAAAGGAGTCCTCTTTTTTCAGTACTTGCCAGGTTTGAACTACCACATTTTGTTGTAGGGGATTTATGGCACTCAGGCTGCTGCAGCCACCTTCTGGCACACCCACAGGCCTCTCCCCTGGTTTTTCCTCAGACTAGAATCGGCTTTCGGAGAGTTTTCAACCTCATAAGGTTACCCTCCTCCTTTGGCTACTTGCTCACCGAAGCCTTGCAGTGTGCACATAGCTAGCCATTACACACCGTCTAGCTTCATGCAGTCATTGTGGTGCCCTCCAAGAGTCGCAATGTCACTGCCTTTGGGATAGCCTGAAGGTACAACAGGTTTGATGGAGGATTCTCCATATGTCAATTCCGAACCCAGCACTCCCCGCTTCATCACGTGGAGCGTGATTGCTTGGGCCATGGAAGTCAGAGCGGCTCTACTTTATGAGGATTGTGTGGAAGTGGGAGGTGCAACAGGTTTGGTGGAGGATTCTCCATTTGTCAACTCCAAACCCAGCACACTCCGCTTCATCATGTGGAGCGTGATTGCTTGGGCCGCGGAAGTGGGAGCAGCTCTACTTTGAGGACCGTGTGGAAGTGGGAGCAGCTCTACTTTATGAGAAGGATGGCACAGGTCGCATTTTAGCCATCCCTACCTCCTCGTACTCGGTGCCCCAATAGACCCCCGAGACCCATGTAAGCCAGAGGTGAGCGCTCATCAACAGCATCGCTGCCTGGCACGTACAGCGTGCCAAATGCAATGATGCTATTGATGGATTCATCACCCCACCAGTACAGACTATCCGCTTCATTTGGACACATTATCCACACCCTCTGAAGAGTACAGCCCCTAGTTCCTCACGAGCAGCCGCGGCCAGCAGGAGGAGGGGTCCTCCCCCCTTCCTCCTTTGGTTCTTTGGTTTTCACACTTCTCATGAGGGGCAATTTGTATCATGTTGCGTCTATTAAGGGTTGTAGTCTGCATTGTACACACACTTTCTTTTGACTGACAGAAGGATCTATTCTCGGGGGAGGGGGGGGAGGGGGGGCACCACAAATTTATTTCCATGAGGGGTATATTTATGTTTTTTAATAAAAAAAGAAAATGTGAGTTTGTGAAAAGGTGCCATTGATAGGGCAAGATTTAATACCCTTTGACACACATGATGGCGAATGGCAGGTCAAAGTCTGTAGAATGCAACAAAAAACTTTACCTCCTCTGGGTACCAGACGCCTGGCTGTGTGCTTCCTTCCAAAACTGCTCTCACAAATGCAGAAATTGCTATTCCCACACATCTGCCCAAAAAAAAAAAGGTTAGCCTAAGAGAATGATTTTATTCTCAAGTCCAATGTGGATTGTTAATTTTGATAAATGATGCATCACTTGTGCCAACGTTTTGGCGTCAAATATGAGATTAGTATTAAAAAACGTGCTTATCAAAAAGGCCATAACACTAATGTGTTAGGCTTGCTATGCCTCCCTATGTCATTGACTCCAGAGGCATATCATACACCTCGAAAGAAAAGTGCTCCATGCTAGCTTAGCCCTAATAAACCTAACATGTATGTCAATCTCTGCATCCATTCTCTCTCTCTCTCTCTCTCTCTCTCTCTCTCTCTCTCTCTCTCTCTATATATATATATATATATATATATATATATATATATATATATATATATATATAGATATATAGATATTATAGATATATATAATATATATATATATATATATATATATATATATATATATATATATATATATAGAGATATTATAGATATAATATATATATATATATATATATATATATACCTTCATAAGGTAAGAAAAATCTGAACTTACGAATTGAGAGATTTGAGAAAGAAATAATAGTGAAGAAGGACAAAGACAAAAACAAAGCATTTGAAAGATCAAAAATAAATAAACTAACAAACCTAGCTACTAAGGAGAGGAAATCAAAAGTAATATCAAACGAAGACTTTTAATTAAGATATTAACCAAAAAAACAAAAACAAACCAAAAAAAACCAAAAAAAAACAAAAAAACATAAAACAAGAAACAAGAAAACAAAACAACACAATTACATGAATGAAAGAAACTTTAAGAAATAAAAAATAAAAAACACACACAAAAGCATACACACACTTCTTCTTAATAAGAACTTAAACCTTTTGAGCTTAGATACTAAACAACAACACAAAATAGCAAAACAGAGAACTGTAAACTCTAGATCTAAAGCACTTAAGAGCCAGAACCAAACATTAAGCTAAACTTTAAAAAAGGCTTCGACTCAAAAGTGCAACCATTAACTCCAACACATGCACTCGCAAGTATAAAGAGAACGATAAGGATCCAAGGATGGGACTTGCATCATGCAGTGGCCTTGTCACACCACCCACATTACCCTATGCTACAGATTTGATTCGACTACCAATGCCTATATGATTGTTGGTAAGGGTTTGGCTATTGCCTTAGGCCGATTCTTAGTGCATTATTAGCCACCACCAATACACCTTTCTTCAAGACTCAGACATTCTGAACAATGTTCTTCTCAACCAAGATGTCTACAAGAGTTCATGTGATCGAGGCTTATGACAGGCTGAACCTAGCCAACATTGCAAGAAAATATGAAAAAACGAAGAAAAAAAGAAGAAAGAGGGGAAGGAAATTCATAATTTCTTGCATTGTTGGCTATAAACACGTTGAGTTACAAGAAAGGGGGCATTCAACAAGATCTCCCCACCCACAAACTTCCGTTTCCTTTCTTATCAAAGGGATGACCACTTTGACTTTTGACCCTGTGCTCAAGACACTTATCCTTTTGACTAGTCACAGGGTAACATGACTTTTGATCCTAGACTAGAGAGAGTTACTTAAATATTGCTTGTATCACATGATGCCACATTGACTCCCGACCTGGCATGCTGACGTGACACATGTTGTGTAGGTCAAATCTCTTGACAAGCTCTATCCAATGACACTAGTTACATAACAGGTTTATAGAATGACTCAGATTAATCAAGCATTGTCTCCAACAAGTGAACCGACAATTCTAATGTGATAACACGTTTCAGTATCCACACAACATCCAAGCGCATGAAAAATGATTGGTTATGGATAGTTGGAAAAGTGGACATGATAAATGTGGTTCTCGAGACTCTATCTATTCACACATGCTCCTTAGTGGGAAAGCCCCATAAGACCATCCTAAATAAGATCAAGTCCAAGGTTTAGACATTCCTGTGGGAGGCAGGGATACACTGGCTTACATCACGGGCATCCATGTGTCACACCCACCATGGAAGCCTAATACTCAACACAGCTAAAGGGGGGGTGTTGCCTCCTCCAAGGTACCTGTAAGTTGAAGGTGGCTAGACTGACCAATTTCAAAAGAGCTAGACTAACCTATAAAGACAACGGGGGAGGGGGATGCCGTGGTCAGAGAAGATTGCCACCCACAACAGTGAGGGAGGCAAGAGAATAGGTGCATCACCAGATAGTTTCTCATTCTTTTGGAGTTTGATTTCACCATTACCATGCGAGAGGGGCCTATGCATGTCCATGCCGACCACCTTTTCAAAATTCCAAATGGAGAACCCCCCTACCAAGAGTGGAATATATATACCTAGATGAATCCAGGAACATGCCCAAATTCACCTTATAAGAAAGTGCAATTTGTAACCTCATGGTAGTCATCCACAAGACAATAAACCATCAACTCCATCATGCACAGTATGGACTAGATATTACGACATCCCCACTAACATCATCAGTGCCCAACAGTGGGTGTAGAACTTAGTATCAATATATGCTCCCACACACACCCCACCCACACACACACACACAAGAGAATACATTCATACAAAGGTCTGTGTACTGGGTTTCTGTCAAAGCTCCGGAGATGTAGGGCAGACTCAACCATAATGAAGCCTAGCACTTAGGGAGGGATCATAACAAATAGAAAAAATTATTTCAACAAAAAGGTAGTTGATAGGGCATATGCACCACTAAAGATAGATAGAATTAACACAATATCAACTGGCCGCAACTTGGATGAAAACTTCACAATGTGAAATTTGCATGTCCACTAATCCAGCATAAAGATATACCTAGATGAATCCAAGAACATGCCCAAATTCACCTTATAAGAAAGTGCAATTTATAACCTCATGGTAGTCATCCACAAGACAATAAACCATCAACTCCATCAAGCATAGTATGGACTAGATACTACGACATCACCACTAACATCATCAGTGCTCAATAGTGGGTGTAGAACTTGGTATCAATATATGCTTCCACACACACACACACCCCACACACACACACACACACACACACACACACAAGCAGAGGTCTGCGTACTGAGTTTCTGCCAAAGCTTTGGAGATGCAGGGCAAACTCAGCCATAATGAAGCCTAGCACTTACGGATCATAACAAATAGAAAAATTTATTTCAACAAAAAGGTAGTTGATAGGGCATATGCACCACTAAAGATAGATAGAATTAACACAATATCAACTGGCCGCAACTTGGACGAAAACTTCACCTTATAAGAAAGTGGAAGATGATCTTCCCGACACTCCACTGTTCCACATTGATCACGTACCGGAATGGAGTGAGAACATTGCCCACTTCTTGGCCAACGGATTTCCCATTGACCTTGAGTTATGATTCCAAGAATGCCCTTGAACTACTGATTATGTCTTTTAGTTCAACTAGATTCCTAATGTCAACATTTGGTCCTAACTCCTTTCTCCTGAATGGTGCCCCGTGAGACTGGACATCCAGATGCAAGTACCACGAACGGAAGATTTCCAAAGTATATGTGCATTTGCATTATGCATGACTGCATGTGAATCTAGATGATTTGCTAGATGTATGCTTTGTTTTCGTGTGCTTCTGTGGGTCAGTCTTACCAAGTGGTGACGGAATTCATCCAATTTGCCATGTTTTTGGACTTGGACAAATTTCCAACTTAATGTGTTCACACTCATTAATAAGTGAGTGCATAGTTCCAATCAGGCGATTTGATTGATGATGCAGACTTTTGCAAACGTTGGGTACAAACACGTATGAAACATGGGTTTCATGTAGCCCTATTTTTTTTTTTTTTAATGTGGGGCTTTTCTTTACGCATGACATTTTTGCTCTTTTTTTTGTGTTGCACCTCGTCCCAAGCACCCAGCAGCCGCCAGCTCACTTCGCCTCGCCTCTTCCTGGTAAACACCTCGCATTGCCTTTCCATCAGAATCCGTACTGTACAGCATGTACGGCTGGGCCTGGCAGCTGGCCACTGCACACTGTTCAGTGTTACCCGTAGTATGTGGGTTTACATTTTTGTACATAGTAGTAAGTAGTAAGTACAATGATTGCACTATGCAGTACAGTCTACAAGCAATGGCGGCCTATAGTATGGCTGGGGGCCGGGGCCTTGTACTAGGCAGCAGGCTGAAGTTCTGAACTTAGAAGCCTGAGTATAGGGCCACCTACTACCTAGGCCTAGGCCCTAAGGGCAATGGCTATCCTCAATGTTGCACAATGCACACTGTTGAAGCCTAAAAATTAGGGCTTTTTTAAAAACTGATTTAATAGTATATTATGTAATTTGAATCTTGTACAATGCTCATTGCTAAGTCTAAAAATTGGGCCTTTTTGAATGTTCTTCAGAATCCAGATGGGAAGACAAAAAGGTTTGGAATGGGAGCATGTGAACATTTTGAAATCTTCACGCCAGGGTACATAAGCCTGGCCAGTGCCCTAACCCCAATGTTTATTTGCCACAAATCAGGGATTAGCTTGGGATTAGCATGTGCAAGTGCATGCACATGACATCCCATTCTGTTTTTTCTCTGGCCTTAGGCCCAAGATCCTCCCGTAGTTAACAAATTTTTCACTACCCGTATGCGTTTAATTATACGCCCGTAGGCGATGCCGCCGAGGAAGCACCAAGGGGGGTTTTGAACCCATGACCTCTTGGTCCTAGGGAAACCACCTTCACCACTTAAGCTATCACCTCATTGGACATGACATCCCCTTCTACTAAACTTGATGACAAGATTCCAACTTATGACCGTGGATGACTGTCATCATCCCTTGTCTCCATACATGTCATCCTTCCCTTCCTAGCAACCTTTTCACTAAAAACCTTGCCTTAGGGCTCTGAATCCACTCCAAATCTAATGTAGAGATCTGGATTCTATGCATCTGTTCCACTTTGTCCCCTTGCCTTCTTGCCCTGTCCCTGAACACAAAAATGAATCCTTCTTGAAATTGATCTTGGCACCCTTGGCTCCACCCCTTGGATGAACTTCACCCCTTGGAGGGCAGCCCCAACTGGCTTCCAACTCTCATGCAACCCTGCCCTTGGGTTTGCGTGACACCAACCAGCTTCTAGGGGTCTTGACACATGCTGCGTTTCTTTCCTTGGACATGTGCACTTCTCTCGGACACCCACAACACTTAGTCTTGCTAAGTCTGATGTTGATACAATGTTGCCTCGTCACCACACCACCAAAAGATCAAGACACGGGCGATGGTTTCATCCATGAGCATGCAGTAAGGGTGGGTGGGATATGAGCAGCAACAATATCTCAGAATCAGCCTGAAGCTCTGATACCAATGTCACATGCGGAAGCTCTGGGAGTCTTCTTTCGGCCCTAAGCACTGCATAGGAACACTTGATGCAAGAATAATCAGCATAGATAGAGAATAGAAAGAGAGAGATGGCTGTATATTCAGTATATTCATAGAGTACAAAAAGGTACATCATCTGTGGTCTTTGGCCTTCCCAAAAAGGATAACAAAAGCTAATGGCCTCTGCCACAAACAAGAAGAGGAAAGCAGGACAAGGGCACCCCTAACAAAGCAAGCAGAAGATGGAGAAACCATGGCTCTGCGTACCCTAAATGAGTATATATACCTAGATGAATCCACGAACATGCCCAAATTCACCTTTTAGGAACGTGCATGTTATATACTCATGGTAGTCAACCCACAAGACTATATAATTATCAACTCCATTATGTATAGTATGGACTAGATACTACGACATCCCCAACCCTAAATGAGTACTTGGCTATGGACAAAGAAAGTATAGAGAAAAAACTCCCCTCACCCTTAGGGTTGGGTATCTTATTCAGACCATAGTGCATAGTTGCATGAAACAAAATGGCTAATGTCTATGCAATGGGAATGGTAAAGTTAGCAAATGGTAAGTCTATAATGCTACATAGTATACGTGAAAGGTAAATTTGTAAAATGAGGAAAAGAGTTGAGGGATAGAGGAGAAACCTGGGGTGGATCATAATTTGGAGGAGATGGCAAGCAAATCTTGGAACAATAAAAACTTGGAAGGAAAAATTTGCGAGAGAAATCTTGAGAGGAGGTTATGAAACAATAACAGATTTCGAAATGGTTGACTCTAGGGAAACAACATTTCCAAATTTTTGGCTAGGAAATAATCATTTCCTGATACTTTGCCATAGTGCCTCTGGGAAGAAGATTGGAGGTACTCTTGATGACTTTGCCACTGGCAAGCCTTTTGATCGCAGTACCAAGCAGGGTGATGGGGCACTGCTGCCTAACTTCCAGCTGATTTCCCCCTTCCTTGGGGATAATGTGTATAAGGCTGTTTGAGAGGCACTCTAGCGCAATGCCCGTGGCCATGAACTCAGAACTCATTGAAGGCTATCCTGAGGCCAGCATTCAAGAGCTCCCAATGTAGCTACTGGAAGAAAAAGATTTGGTAAATCCGTATGGATTCTGATCCCTGTGGTCCATATGGATCAGTTCGTTGGAAATCGGCTACAACGCCCTAATTGCCTCCCCCAAGCTGGCCAAGCCATATTTGAAACAGATTGCCTGCCTAAGATCTCTATTGACCTTTTAAATATGTGTGCGTGTGTGATAGTGTGTGTGTGTGCTACTGTATGAGGGGGATGTGAGGGCCTTGACCTTTTAAATACGTGTGTGCTAGTGTATCAGGGGGGTGTGAGGGGCTTGATAATGCAGGTAAGAGCAATAGCATTTAAACCTTGGCATGCTACAAACCACTTAACCAAATTCATTAACAATCAGAGAAATTATACACAACTTAGCTAAATTTATTAGCAATCAAACAAATTTTCTTTTTAGGAAAACTGAACCACATTTAGCTTTGCTCACACAGAAAGTTTTTTGTGAGTAAACAATCCAACCGACTTTGTTCCACCCGTGGTTTCAAAATCAACCTGCATTATTGGAAAAAAAACAATCCTGAGAGTGAACTAGATTAAGAAAACCGTTTCATATCAAACGGACAAAAGAAGGCCTCCATCATGCTAAATCTTCAACTAGACAGTTGTTTGGAAGCTAAGCATAAGGTAAGCACTCACCCTCATAGACATGCGTTCGCCAACAAGTCCGTCAATAGCCCGGACCAACGGATTGGCCAGCTCAACCAGCATTTCTACCTTCGCTCTGTCCTTCAAAAACCCCTGAAACTATCGTGACATAAATCACCTGTCCCTCTTAATGTAGGAAAGAAAACCAATCAAGAGAAGAAAAAAGAAATGCCTACCGGAGGAGCTAAGCTGGCCACTGCACCCATGGCCCAGTTCCAGAACACAGGTGCAGTTCCGAAACGAGCACTCACACTGCGTACACCCAGAACTTCATGGGCACTAGCTACCTCTGGAAGATTTCTGTCACCCAAAGACAGATGATGTAAAAAGCAGTGCTTCACAAGATCTCATTATTTACTTAAATCCACTAAAACACATAAAGCAAATAGTTCAAAAAGATCAATAACGCATGCAAATGGTGCGGGCAGACGCTATGCAAGCACTGCACACCACACCACACCACGGACCAGAAGGACCCAATTAGTCTAGCCCCGTCCCACACATGCACACATGCAGACGCACAAACTCTGATGCATGCACACACGCACACCCTCCAATGCGCACAAATCATCGCCCCAACATTTTTCATCTAAAAGTTGAAGAAGCTAAGCATAAAACCATACAGAAGATATACGCTTCTTCTGCCAACACCCTTCCCAAAGTCCACAACAAGACGGCCACTGTAAGGCTTCAGCTGCAGCTTCTCCCCTGAAATGTGTACAAATAGATAAGGTGCATACAAACCCCAATAAAAACAACCATACAAAGAGACCTTACAATTACTTAAGGTTCATTGTAAAGCATAGCTACCTCTCCGATAAGCAAGAACCTCCTCACCAAGGAGCAAAAAACTTGTGGAAAGTATAGTTGGACCTGCTCCACCAGATCCTGCAGTGAAATATGAAAATCTGGAATGTATTGTTAGAAGCTAAAGCAGTACTCATGTCCCCTTCCTCACTCCCTGAGTGCATTTATTTATGTAAGCATTTATTGTCAAGCAAAAAATGAAATGTTGGAGAAGCACTTTAAAGTACTACCAAGCTAAGTCACACGAAACGTTTCTGGCAAGGAAACGACGAACGTCGAAACGGCAAAGGAAACGGTGAGCATAGGTAGTAGGAAACCTCGGGGGTAGGATGAGTTTTAACATGACATTAAAGAACATTATATTGAAAATTGACATAGGCAAAAAGAATAAAGAAGTCTCAAATTTCATAGATCAAGACATTGGAGTCAAGTCTTCTACATCAACTTGTTGCTCAGACCATTCATCTATGGGATCTTCTTCTATGACATCCCATTGATGACATGGACCCATCTTATATGATGAATCTTTTCAAGAGGTTAACCTGAGGTTACTATGGACATATACCAAATCCTCTACCATCTTGATGGAGTGTATGAAGCCATATGTAGACCAATTCCGCTCACAAGCGGATGCACTCGAAACTTGAGACAAGAGAGTTATAGCTAATCTTTGCAATTGAGTACCTACACCATACATTTGCCACCACGCAACAGGAGATAACTTTAGCATGTCCCCAGGAGCGTCAATGTTTGCAAAATCATCCTGCTTCCCAATGTATCTTGCCAATTGAGCCTTGTAGATAGTCCTTTCATTGGCATTCTGACATATCCTGTCCAAGGTATGCCTCCATCCTCTCATGATTTCCTTATCCTTATGTGCATTCTTTAAGAACAACATAGGATTGAGAAGAAAGGCAGTGGCATGAAGGGGAGAATGAAGCATATTCCACCTGTATTCTGCAATTGCACGAATTTCTTCGTACATTGCTTCACCACTTGTATACTCCAAGAGCTTCTCCTTGATTTTCTCAAGTGCCTGGTCAATGCCCTCATACACAATGCCCATGCATGGCTCGTCTCTGTCAACAATGCGAAGCATGGCCATAATTGGCCAACAAACCTTAACATGTATTACAATCCCCTCCCAAAATGCAGCTGAAAGAATTTGATCCTCTACCTCCTGAGCAGAACTGCTTTGGCTCTTCCATTTCTCCCACTCCTGACTTGTGACAAGATGCTTCAAGGGTTCCTTCACCTTGGCAAGTCGATGGAGCATAAGGAAGTTTGAGGCAAACCTGGTATCGCCTGCTCTTATGAGCTTAAGCTTGGAATGCTTGCTAAACATTGCCCTCGTAGCATCATGATTGGCTATGAATTGCTGCACATTCTTACCGTTGTTTATAGCTGTATTCATCCACTCTATTATAGATAAGTCTTTGAGTAAAAGATTCAAGCAATGAGTTGCACAAGGAGTCCAGAAGATGTGCTGGAATTCCTCTTCGATGAGTTGACCGGCCAACTTGCAATTTGCTGCACTGTCTGTGATCACTTGAACCACGTTTTTAGGGCCAACCTCCATAATAATCTCCTTGAGAAGCTGCGCTATGAATTCTGCTGTCTTCTGGTTCCCACTTGTGTCCACGGACTTCTTGAACAATACTCCATAAGAGTTTGACACACCATGAAATTAAGCAAAGGCCTCTTCGCTGTATCTGTCCACCCATCTGAAAGGATGGAGCAGCCATACTCCGCCCAACTTGCCTCCACTGGACAGAGGGAAGTAGCCACTCTTTCTCGCTCCTTCTCCAAGAGCGTGGTCCGCAATTTCTCATAGTTTGGGGCTTTATAACCCTTCCCAAAAGAAGAAATAGCAGAAACCATGGCGTGAAAGTATGGAGAACGGGCAAGAGTAAAGGACAAACCATTAGCATAGAAACAGCGAGCCACGCCTCGTCCACTTCTTCTCTAGACGCATTTTGAAACATATTTTCCACCGAAGGCTGCGACAAGGATTGCTTCCCGGACGCATGTGTAGCATGAGTGATCTTCTGCTTCTTTTTGCTAGCACTTTCATGCTCTTCTCTAGCCATACGTGCCTTGTCTTCTGGTGAAACCTTCGAACAAAGTTGGATCCCCTCCTTTGTGATCCCCAACAAATGTGCGCGCACACGAGGATAGAATCCTCCAAACTCTCGATTACAAAATGAGCAAGCCCATTTTTTGGTCCCACCTTTACCAAATGCGCCTTTCTCTGTCACGTACTTCCATAAAGGCTCTGGAGAATGTGGTGTTTTTACCCGAAACCCTATTGGTGGAGGACCTTGTGAAGCAGATGTGGTGAGGAAAACATATTGTGGCGAGGTTCAAGAAAATAGCGGTGCTCTCCTTCGGGTGATTGGTGGAAAAGCAGCGTCCTGTTTGTTAGCACACAACCACTCTGGTAAGAGTATGATGCTCGGACACTTGCACTTGCGGGCTCTCTCTCGGATGGCGTGGTCAAGGGATAGATAGCCTCTGATGATAAGTGGACACTTGCAATGCTCAAAGATCACATTACGTGGCGCACAATCAAAGCAGAAGCACTCTTTCCTAAGATTTCTACCCTCAGACTGTTTCTCCAGTGACATTGGAGGCACACATGGGTGATGGAGAGAGAGAGAGAGAGAGAGAGAGTACAAATGGTGAAGTGGTCTGCCCAATTATATAGACAAGGCTTGGTCCAAGACTCCAAGTCCATGAAACCAGACGACACAACGCACAGAGAACACGCAGCACTTTAATTCTACGCGTTAAAAAACTAACGCTTCACTTACGCCGAAACAAAAAGCCAAAAAAAAAAAAATTTAAATTCTGGAGGCGATTTAACACGTGGCAAAATAAAATACGTGACCCATTTCTTGCACGTTTCCGCGTAATAGAAACACTCGCAGCAGCAGGAAACGTTGAAACGGCGTGTCATGAGAATATATTTTAAGTCCTCTAGAAAAATATTATTTATCCCCTCTTGAGTAATTTGGGGACGCCTAGATTACTCTTGCGTCATGCCGGCTAGGTTAATATCGTAGGTGACACCACTATAAATATTAATACGTGCGGTATATGACGTATGTTTGAGGCCACCTATGATTATTTCAGTTAGGTTTGTATGGCAGGGTGATTCCTGGGGTACTTACGCCTGGTAGTCATGAGTTGGTGATGATTTGTGCCTGTTTAATATTTGTGGGATTAATTTAATAATTAATTGGGCTTATATTTTCAGGTGATGAAGACTATGGGAATTGAAGAGTTTACTTTGGAAGAAATGTCTTGGATCATCACATTTCATTTTTGGCAAGCATAGTAGCTTGTAACCTTATCAAATGATTTTTCCATTTTGAACTTTAGGAAAGATACATTTATTTTTGTGGAATTTATTAAAGCCTATGGCTTTATCCTAGTCCCAATTTGACACTCTATTTTTGTTAAAGAAGAGTGCCGTGCTCTCTAAAAAGCACATCTTGTATTTTGGGGGCTATGGCCTAATTTTGGTGAAAAGGAAAGCTAATAAAGAAATACTTTTGTGTGGGGAGAGGCCACGCACAAGAGGGGGGAAGATTGCACCCAATATGGTCTTTTTGGAGCTAAGTATTTTTGTTTAAGTGTTTAATTTTTCAATTGATTTGATTTAGTTGAAGCTTACAAGCAATGGTTTTTATGACTGAATTAATTCTCTACTTTTCCACAATCAATTCCTAGAATAAGATTCCGGTTGCAGTGGTATCAGAGCTTGGGCTAGGAGATTTGTGGAGAAGGTAGGAAAGGGCTTCAACTTCTCAAAAATCAAGAAAGTGCAGGAATTTATCCAATGGACAGAAGGGTGTTTTGCAGGTTTTTACCCAAAGGTCAAAGATTCAAAACTAGATCTACTCTCAAACCCACTCACCACCCTGCAAAACCATCCCTCTCTATCAAAAAGCGGTTTTCCCAAATACTCAGTGAAATCAAAATCTGACCGTATGGATGAAATCCTCATAGCCAAAAACCTCACGGGTATCTCTCAGAAATCAGAAAGCTTCAAGGATGAACAAATCTATAATGGACGGGGGAGATAAATCTGTGTAAAAGCCATACAAAATTCTTCAAAAGAATTTCCAAGGAAGAGGCGCACAGCGGCAACCTGCCGGCGCAAAACGTCTAGTGGAGTAGAAAAAAAAAGAAGAAGCTTAATCCCATAAGCTCTAACCTCCATAAGCTAATCTCTCTCTAATCCTAATCAAGCTTACTTTTCCCAATCCCTATGCAAGTCACATCACTTTTTGAACCTCTACTTTTCCCTATTTCCAAATTTGAGGAGAAATTCAAAGGTTTTCAATCCTGAAAATTTCTGGGTGCAGAAAAGTGATTTACAGGTTTTAAAAAGCTTCAAAATTGCCTAGAAAAGGCCAGAAATCTCCGAAATCGCTTCTGAAAAATTTTGAAAATTTCAGAAAAATATTACAGAGTTTGGGCAAGGTTTACAGGACTGTTTCAGCAGGTTTCAAAGTGCAGAAAAATTATTTCATCAACAATTCGACTAGCCCAAGACTCTTGAATCACGCGGAATCGTTCGGGGTTTGTTTGAGGCGACGAGAATTCAATTCAGCCATTGAACAACGTCTTGTTCAGCTTCAACCAAGATCGAATTGCGGGAGAAAAACAAGATAAGTACTCATTTTTGCTTTATTTATTTACATCAAATAAAGTAAAATTTTATTTATCTACATCATTTGCACAAGCACTATGGTATATTTGCCTATCTCGCCATCAATTCAAGAGCAACTCCTTTCTTTACAACATCAAATTGTAGAAGAAAGAGAGAAGCGTATTGAATTGGAGAGACAGCTCTCGAATCGTAGACGCAAGCGTGACTCTTCGCTATCTTTTGATGACGAAGATGACACTATTCAAAGGGCTGTAAATGCTACATTGCAAGCACAAAGGTCACAAAAAGAATCCAAGATTAGTCGGAAAGCTTTCACATTTCAAAATTATGATGGAAAGAAGGATGCTAGGGTCATTTTAGCTTGGCTTAGTCAACTAGATGACTATTTTTCTGGAGAAAAATTTTCAGAGAATGATAAGATTAAATGTGCAGTCAATCATTTGGTAGACAGTGCAGCTTTATGGTGGAGTGTAATAAAGCAAGGTCGTGACAAGCCAGATTCTTGGAAAAGATTTCAACGGCTGGTTAAAAAAGCACTTTTTACCCTCACAATTCAAGTCCAAAGTTAGGCACCAATGGGATACTTTGCATCAATTGGAAAAGGAAACTATGTCACAGTATGTAGAAAAGTTCTGGAATACTTTATTACAGGTGCAGGTTGTGGATAGAGTTAGTGAGAAGGACCAAAAAAGGAAGTTCATATCGGGCCTTAGATCTACCATTAGGGCCGATGTGAATATGTTTCGACCTCATTCACTATCTTCTGCAATATCTTTGGCAACTAATTCAGAACGTAAAAATGGTTTTCCTAAAGAGATTAAAGCACATGAGGGTACTTCTTCTAAACCATTTACTAAATCTTTTTATGCTTCAAAGAAGATGTATAAACCAGGTTATGACAAAGGCAAGGACGAAGCTAAAGGCAACATGAGTACCAATAAGAAAGTCAATGGTGGCAAACCGAAGACATCTCCTATCAAATGTTTCAAATGCCACAAAGAAGGTCACATAGCACCGAATTGTCCGGAGCGTACCAAGAATTCAACACCAGCAGCAGCAGCTCGAGTCAACATGATTGAAGAAGACGACAATGAAGAAGAATCATTCGAGCAAGAGGGTCATTTCGATCCAAATTACTCAGAACAAGAAGGTAAACCTCATGTTCATTCTTTGCTTAAAATAAAAGGAACGATAAATAGACATGAAGTTCTTATTTTGCATGATGATGGTAGTACACATGATTTCATTTCTGAAAAGGTACTTAGAGCACTAAATCTTCATTCTTTACCTATGCACTATAAAGTCAAAGCAGCATTTACTGGAACAAAGTATAATTGCATGCAAGTAGTGAAAGATTTGGATTTATGCATCAAACCTTTAACAGAAAAGAGGGATTTCTTAGTTGCACCTTTACAAGGGGTAGATATAATTTTGGGTATGCCTTGGAGACACAAATACAATCCTATTATAGACTATGACACTCATAGCATTTCTCTAAGGAAGGACAATGAAAATATTATCCTCCAGTGTCAAGTTAAAGGAGAAATGAGTCCTTTGTTGAGTCACACTCAAGCAAAGAGAGCTCTAAGAAAAAGAGACACGACTTATATGGTATGGGTTAACCAGCTTGATGCTGAGTTGGACACATCCAAAAGTCCAAAATTTGATCTTTTTATCTCCAAATTTAGTGACTGTTTCATGGAAGATCTGCCTCCAGGATTACCTAAGTCTAGGCCTGAGGATCATAGCATTGACTTATTGCCTGGGAATTCCCCGCCTTGTAAAGCTCCCTATAGAGTCAACAATTTAGAGCAAAGAGAAATCCAAAGCCAAATAGAAGACTTGCTAGAGAGAGGCCTTATTCGACCTCTCAATCTGACATTTTCAAGACAGCTTTTAGAACCCAAACTGGTCATTATGAGTTTTTGGTTATGCCATTTGGTTTGACCAATGCTCCAGCTACTTTCAGCCGTATGATGAATCGTATATTCCTTAAGTTTCAAAGTTTTGTGATAGTGTTCTTTGATGACATTCTTGTTTTCAGCAAGGATCGACAAGAGCATGAACAACACTTGGAACAAGTGTTCAATCTTTTGAGAGAAAATGAATTGTATGTCAATCCTGAAAAGAGTTCTTTCTTTCAAGAGGAGATTGAATACTTAGGTTATATAGTGTCGGCTGAAGGGATTCGTGTAGATCCTAAGAAAATTGAGTGTATTGCTTCTTGGCCTACGCCTAGAAACATACATGATCTTAGATCTTTTCTTGGCTTATGTAGTTATTATAGGAAGTTCGTCAAGAATTTTACTTGTATTGCTCATCCTTTGACTGAACTCCTTAAGAAAGCTACAAATTTCAATTGGACTGATAAGCAAGATAAATCTTTTGAAACACTCAAGAATGCTTTAACACAAGCACCAGTTCTAACACTACCTGATTTTCAAAGACCATTCTTTATAGTAGTGACTGATGCTAGTGGCAAAGGATTTGGAGTTGTTCTTATGCAAGACAGCCATCCTATTGCTTATCAAAGTAGAAAGCTTAAGCCTGCAGAGCAAAATTATAGCACTTATGACAAGGAATTAGCAGCAGTAGTACATGCTTTGAAAATCTGGAAGCATTACCTAATGGGCTCTGAATTTCTTATCAAGACAGACCAACAAAGCATTAGGCATTTGCTTACGCAACCTCTTATTTCAGATAGGCATATCAAATGGGCAGCTTTCATTCAAAGTTTCCAACCTATGATTCAATATCAACCTGGAAAAGAAAATGTTGTTGCCGATGCTTTGAGTCGAAGACCAAATATCAACAACATTTCTATAATTGAAAGTGAACCATTTGTCCTCATGAAAGAAACTTACGAAGTTGATCCAGATTTTTCTCAAATATGGATCAAATTGCGTGAAAACAATTGGACACCTCAAGGAAGTTATTCTCATAATGATGGCTATCTTTTCTTTGAGAAGAGATTGTGTGTTACTCAACCTTACAGACAGCTTGTCTTGGAAGAGATGCACCAACCACCATTTGTGGGACATAGAGGAGTTTCCGCAACACTTCAAGTAGTTTCTCGCGAATTCTATTGGCCCCATTTGAAGAATGATGTAGCTAAGTTTGTAGCTGAATGTAACATTTGCCAAACAATCAAAAGCTACAAAGGCAAAGCTTTAGGATTACTTATGCCTCTACCTATTCCCGATAGACCATGGGAACAAGTGTCTATGGACTTCATTACCCTGAAATTCTTCATTCTTTTCAAACCCAGCAAATCCGCAATTGAGGACAATTGCAAACTCAAGCAAGAGGGATGTCATGAGAATATATTTTAAGTCCTCTAGAAAAATATTATTTATCCCCTCTTGAGTAATTTGGGGACGCCTAGATTACTCTTGCGTCATGCCGGCTAGGTTAATATCGTGGGTGACACCACTATAAATATTAATACGTGCGGTATATGACGTATGTTTGAGGCCACCTATGATTATTTCAGTTAGGTTTGTATGGCAGGGTGATTCCTGGGGTACTTACGCCTGGTAGTCATGAGTTGGTGATGATTTGTGCCTGTTTAATATTTGTGGGATTAATTTAATAATTAATTGGGCTTATATTTTCAGGTGATGAAGACTATGGGAATTGAAGAGTTTACTTTGGAAGAAATGTCTTGGATCATCACATTTCATTTTTGGCAAGCATAGTAGCTTGTAACCTTATCAAATGATTTTTCCATTTTGAACTTTAGGAAAGATACATTTATTTTTGTGGAATTTATTAAAGCCTATGGCTTTACCCTAGTCCCAATTTGACACTCTATTTTTGTTAAAGAAGAGTGCCGTGCTCTCTAAAAAACACATCTTGTATTTTGGGGGCTATGGCCTAATTTTGGTGAAAAGGAAAGCTAATAAAGAAATACTTTTGTGTGGGGAGAGGCCACGCACAAGAGGGGGGAAGATTGCACCCAATATGGTCTTTTTGGAGCTAAGTATTTTTGTTTAAGTGTTTAATTTTTCAATTGATTTGATTTAGTTGAAGCTTACAAGCAATGGTTTTTATGATTGAATTAATTCTTTACTTTTCCACAATCAATTCCTAGAATAAGATTCCGGTTGCAGTGGTATCAGAGCTTGGGCTAGGAGATTTGTGGAGAAGGTAGGAAAGGGCTTCAACTTCTCAAAAATCAAGAAAGTGCAAGAATTTATCCAATGGACAGAAGGGTGTTTTGCAGGTTTTTACCCAAAGGTCAAAGATTCAAAACTAGATCTACTCTCAAACCCACTCACCACCCTGCAAAACCATCCCTCTCTATCAAAAAGCGGTTTTCCCAAATACTCAGTGAAATCAAAATCTGACCGTATGGATGAAATCCTCATAGCCAAAAACCTCACGGGTATCTCTCAGAAATCAGAAAGCTTCAAGGATGAACAAATCTATAATGGACGGGGGAGATAAATCTGTGTAAAAGCCATACAAAATTCTTCAAAAGAATTTCCAAGGAAGAGGCGCACAGCGGCAACCTGCCGGCGCAAAACGTCTAGTGGAGTAGAAAAAAAAAGAAGAAGCTTAATCCCATAAGCTCTAACCTCCATAAGCTAATCTCTCTCTAATCCTAATCAAGCTTACTTTTCCCAATCCCTATGCAAGTCACATCACTTTTTGAACCTCTACTTTTTCCTATTTCCAAATTTGAGGAGAAATTCAAAGGTTTTCAATCCTGAAAATTTCTGGGTGCAGAAAAGTGATTTACAGGTTTTAAAAAGCTTCAAAATTGCCTAGAAAAGGCCAGAAATCTCCGAAATCGCTTCTGAAAAATTTTGAAAATTTCAGAAAAATATTACAGAGTTTGGGCAAGGTTTACAGGACTGTTTCAGCAGGTTTCAAAGTGCAGAAAAATTATTTCATCAACAATTCGACTAGCCCAAGACTCTTGAATCACGCGGAATCGTTCGGGGTTTGTTTGAGGCGACGAGAATTCAATTCAGCCATTGAACAACGTCTTGTTCAGCTTCAACCAAGATCGAATTGCGGGAGAAAAACAAGATAAGTACTCATTTTTGCTTTATTTATTTACATCAAATAAAGTAAAATTTTATTTATCTACATCATTTGCACAAGCACTATGGTAGATTTGCCTATCTCGCCATCAATTCAAGAGCAACTCCTTTCTTTACAACATCAAATTGTAGAAGAAAGAGAGAAGCGTATTGAATTGGAGAGACAGCTCTCGAATCGTAGGCGCAAGCGTGACTCTTCGCTATCTTTTGATGACGAAGATGACACTATTCAAAGGGCTGTAAATGCTACATTGCAAGCACAAAGGTCACAAAAAGAATCCAAGATTAGTCGGAAAGCTTTCACATTTCAAAATTATGATGGAAAGAAGGATGCTAGGGTCATTTTAGCTTGGCTTAGTCAACTAGATGACTATTTTTCTGGAGAAAAATTTTCAGAGAATGATAAGATTAAATGTGCAGTCAATCATTTGTAGACAGTGCAGCTTTATGGTGGAGTGTAATAAAGCAAGGTCGTGACAAGCCAGATTCTTGGAAAAGATTTCAACGGCTGGTTAAAAAAGCACTTTTTACCCTCACAATTCAAGTCCAAAGTTAGGCACCAATGGGATACTTTGCATCAATTGGAAAAGGAAACTATGTCACAGTATGTAGAAAAGTTCTGGAATACTTTATTACAGGTGCAGGTTGTGGATAGAGTTAGTGAGAAGGACCAAAAAAGGAAGTTCATATCGGGCCTTAGATCTACCATTAGGGCCGATGTGAATATGTTTCGACCTCATTCACTATCTTCTGCAATATCTTTGGCAACTAATTCAGAACGTAAAAATGGTTTTCCTAAAGAGATTAAAGCACATGAGGGTACTTCTTCTAAACCATTTACTAAATCTTTTTATGCTTCAAAGAAGATGTATAAACCAGGTTATGACAAAGGCAAGGACGAAGCTAAAGGCAACATGAGTACCAATAAGAAAGTCAATGGTGGCAAACCGAAGACATCTCCTATCAAATGTTTCAAATGCCACAAAGAAGGTCACATAGCACCGAATTGTCCGGAGCGTACCAAGAATTCAACACCAGCAGCAGCAGCTCGAGTCAACATGATTGAAGAAGACGACAATGAAGAAGAATCATTCGAGCAAGAGGGTCATTTCGATCCAAATTACTCAGAACAAGAAGGTAAACCTCATGTTCATTCTTTGCTTAAAATAAAAGGAACGATAAATAGACATGAAGTTCTTATTTTGCATGATGATGGTAGTACACATGATTTCATTTCTGAAAAGGTACTTAGAGCACTAAATCTTCATTCTTTACCTATGCACTATAAAGTCAAAGCAGCATTTACTGGAACAAAGTATAATTGCATGCAAGTAGTGAAAGATTTGGATTTATGCATCAAACCTTTAACAGAAAAGAGGGATTTCTTAGTTGCACCTTTACAAGGGGTAGATATAATTTTGGGTATGCCTTGGAGACACAAATACAATCCTATTATAGACTATGACACTCATAGCATTTCTCTAAGGAAGGACAATGAAAATATTATCCTCCAGTGTCAAGTCAAAGGAGAAATGAGTCCTTTGTTGAGTCACACTCAAGCAAAGAGAGCTCTAAGAAAAAGAGACACGACTTATATGGTATGGGTTAACCAGCTTGATGCTGAGTTGGACACATCCAAAAGTCCAAAATTTGATCTTTTTATCTCCAAATTTAGTGACTGTTTCATGGAAGATCTGCCTCCAGGATTACCTAAGTCTAGGCCTGAGGATCATAGCATTGACTTATTGCCTGGAAATTCCCCGCCTTGTAAAGCTCCCTATAGAGTCAACAATTTAGAGCAAAGAGAAATCCAAAGCCAAATAGAAGACTTGCTAGAGAGAGGCCTTATTCGACCTCTCAATCTGACATTTTCAAGACAGCTTTTAGAACCCAAACTGGTCATTATGAGTTTTTGGTTATGCCATTTGGTTTGACCAATGCTCCAGCTACTTTCAGCCGTATGATGAATCGTATATTCCTTAAGTTTCAAAGTTTTGTTATAGTGTTCTTTGATGACATTCTTGTTTTCAGCAAGGATCGACAAGAGCATGAACAACACTTGGAACAAGTGTTCAATCTTTTGAGAGAAAATGAATTGTATGTCAATCCTGAAAAGAGTTCTTTCTTTCAAGAGGAGATTGAATACTTAGGTTATATAGTGTCGGCTGAAGGGATTCGTGTAGATCCTAAGAAAATTGAGTGTATTGCTTCTTGGCCTACGCCTAGAAACATACATGATCTTAGATCTTTTCTTGGCTTATGTAGTTATTATAGGAAGTTCGTCAAGAATTTTACTTGTATTGCTCATCCTTTGACTGAACTCCTTAAGAAAGCTACAAATTTCAATTGGACTGATAAGCAAGATAAATCTTTTGAAACACTCAAGAATGCTTTAACACAAGCACCAGTTCTAACACTACCTGATTTTCAAAGACCATTCTTTATAGTAGTGACTGATGCTAGTGGCAAAGGATTTGGAGTTGTTCTTATGCAAGACAACCATCCTATTGCTTATTAAAGTAGAAAGCTTAAGCCTGCAGAGCAAAATTATAGCACTTATGACAAGGAATTAGCAGCAGTAGTACATGCTTTGAAAATCTGGAAGCATTACCTAATGGGCTCTGAATTTCTTATCAAGACAGACCAACAAAGCATTAGGCATTTGCTTACGCAACCTCTTATTTCAGATAGGCATATCAAATGGGCAGCTTTCATTCAAAGTTTCCAACCTATGATTCAATATCAACCTGGAAAAGAAAATGTTGTTGCCGATGCTTTGAGTCGAAGACCAAATATCAACAACATTTCTATAATTGAAAGTGAACCATTTGTCCTCATGAAAGAAACTTACGAAGTTGATCCAGATTTTTCTCAAATATGGATCAAATTGCGTGAAAACAATTGGACACCTCAAGGAAGTTATTCTCATAATGATGGCTATCTTTTCTTTGAGAAGAGATTGTGTGTTACTCAACCTTACAGACAGCTTGTCTTGGAAGAGATGCACCAACCACCATTTGTGGGACATAGAGGAGTTTCCGCAACACTTCAAGTAGTTTCTCGCGAATTCTATTGGCCCCATTTGAAGAATGATGTAGCTAAGTTTGTAGCTGAATGTAACATTTGCCAAACAATCAAAAGCTACAAAGGCAAAGCTTTAGGATTACTTATGCCTCTACCTATTCCCGATAGACCATGGGAACAAGTGTCTATGGACTTCATTACCCTGAAATTCTTCATTCTTTTCAAACCCAGCAAATCCGCAATTGAGGACAATTGCAAACTCAAGTAAGAGGGATGTCATGAGAATATATTTTAAGTCCTCTAGAAAAATATTATTTATCCCCTCTTGAGTAATTTGGGGACGCCTAGATTACTCTTGCGTCATGCCGGCTAGGTTAATATCGTGGGTGACACCACTATAAATATTAATACGTGCGGTATATGACGTATGTTTGAGGCCACCTATGATTATTTCAGTTAGGTTTGTATGGCAGGGTGATTCCTGGGGTACTTACGCCTGGTAGTCATGAGTTGGTGATGATTTGTGCCTGTTTAATATTTGTGGGATTAATTTAATAATTAATTGGGCTTATATTTTCAGGTGATGAAGACTATGGGAATTGAAGAGTTTACTTTGGAAGAAATGTCTTGGATCATCACATTTCATTTTAGGCAAGCATAGTAGCTTGTAACCTTATCAAATGATTTTTCCATTTTGAACTTTAGGAAAGATACATTTATTTTTGTGGAATTTATTAAAGCCTATGGCTTTACCCTAGTCCCAATTTGACACTCTATTTTTGTTAAAGAAGAGTGCCGTGCTCTCTAAAAAGCACATCTTGTATTTTGGGGGCTATGGCCTAATTTTGGTGAAAAGGAAAGCTAATAAAGAAATACTTTTGTGTGGGGAGAGGCCACGCACAAGAGGGGGGAAGATTGCACCCAATATGGTCTTTTTGGAGCTAAGTATTTTTGTTTAAGTGTTTAATTTTTCAATTGATTTGATTTAGTTGAAGCTTACAAGCAATGGTTTTTATGATTGAATTAATTCTTTACTTTTCCACAATCAATTCCTAGAATAAGATTCCGGTTGCAGTGGTATCAGAGCTTGGGCTAGGAGATTTGTGGAGAAGGTAGGAAAGGGCTTCAACTTCTCAAAAATCAAGAAAGTGCAAGAATTTATCCAGTGGACAGAAGGGTGTTTTGCAGGTTTTTACCCAAAGGTCAAAGATTCAAAACTAGATCTACTCTCAAACCCACTCACCACCCTGCAAAACCATCCCTCTATCAAAAAGCGGTTTTCCCAAATACTCAGTGAAATCAAAATCTGACCGTATGGATGAAATCCTCATAGCCAAAAACCTCACGGGTATCTCTCAGAAATCAGAAAGCTTCAAGGATGAACAAATCTATAATGGACGGGGGAGATAAATCTGTGTAAAAGCCATACAAAATTCTTCAAAAGAATTTCCAAGGAAGAGGCGCAAAGCGGCAACCTGCCGGCGCAAAACGTCTAGTGGAGTAGAAAAAAAAAGAAGAAGCTTAATCCCATAAGCTCTAACCTCCATAAGCTAATCTCTCTCTAATCCTAATCAAGCTTACTTTTCCCAATCCCTATGCAAGTCACATCACTTTTTGAACCTCTACTTTTTCCTATTTCCAAATTTGAAGAGAAATTCAAAGGTTTTCAATCCTGAAAATTTCTGGGTGCAGAAAAGTGATTTACAGGTTTTAAAAAGCTTCAAAATTGCCTAGAAAAGGCCAGAAATTTCCGAAATCGCTTCTAAAAAATTTTGAAAATTTCAGAAAAATATTACAGAGTTTGGGCAAGGTTTACAGGACTGTTTCAGCAGGTTTCAAAGTGCAGAAAAATTATTTCATCAACAATTTGACTAGCCCAAGACTCTTGAATCACGCGGAATCGTTCGGGGTTTGTTTGAGGCGACGAGAATTCAATTCAGCCATTGAACAACGTCTTGTTCAGCTTCAACCAAGATCGAATTGCGGGAGAAAAACAAGATAAGTACTCATTTTTGCTTTATTTATTTACATCAAATAAAGTAAAATTTTATTTATCTACATCATTTACACAAGCACTATGGCAGATTTGCCTATCTCGCCATCAATTCAAGAGCAACTCCTTTCTTTACAACATTAAATTGTAGAAGAAAGAGAGAAGCGTATTGAATTGGAGAGACAGCTCTCGAATCGTAGGCGCAAGCGTGACTCTTCGCTATCTTTTGATGACGAAGATGACACTATTCAAAGGGCTGTAAATGCTACATTGCAAGCACAAAGGTCACAAAAAGAATCCAAGATTAGTCGGAAAGCTTTCACATTTCAAAATTATGATGGAAAGAAGGATGCTAGCGTCATTTTAGCTTGGCTTAGTCAACTAGATGACTATTTTTCTGGAGAAAAATTTTCAGAGAATGATAAGATTAAATGTGCAGTCAATCATTTGGTAGACAGTGCAGCTTTATGGTGGAGTGTAATAAAGCAAGGTCGTGACAAGCCAGATTCTTGGAAAAGATTTCAACGGCTGGTTAAAAAAGCACTTTTTACCCTCACAATTCAAGTCCAAAGTTAGGCACCAATGGGATACTTTGCATCAATTGGAAAAGGAAACTATGTCATAGTATGTAGAAAAGTTCTGGAATACTTTATTACAAGTGCAGGTTGTGGATAGAGTTAGTGAGAAGGACCAAAAAAGGAAGTTCATATCGGGCCTTAGATCTACCATTAGGGCCGATGTGAATATGTTTCGACCTCATTCACTATCTTCTGCAATATCTTTGGCAACTAATTCAGAACGTAAAAATGGTTTTCCTAAAGAGATTAAAGCACATGAGGATACTTCTTCTAAACCATTTACTAAATCTTTTTATGCTTCAAAGAAGATGTATAAACCAGGTTATGACAAAGGCAAGGACGAAGCCAAAGACAACATGAGTACCAATAAGAAAGTCAATGGTGGCAAACCGAAGACATCTCCTATCAAATGTTTCAAATGCCACAAAGAAGGTCACATAGCACCGAATTGTCCGGAGCGTACCAAGAATTCAACACCAGCAGCAGCAGCTCGAGTCAACATGATTGAAGAAGACGACAATGAAGAAGAATTATTCGAGCAAGAGGGTAATTTCGATCCAGATTACTCAGAACAAGAAGGTAAACCTCATGTTCATTCTTTGCTTAAAATAAAAGGAACGATAAATGGACATGAAGTTCTTATTTTGCATGATGATGGTAGTACACATGATTTCATTTCTGAAAAGGTACTTAGAGCACTAAATCTTCATTCTTTACCTATGCACTATAAAGTCAAAGCAGCATTTACTGGAACAAAGTATAATTGCATGCAAGTAGTGAAAGATTTGGATTTATGCATCAAACCTTTAACAGAAAAGAGGGATTTCTTAGTTGCACCTTTACAAGGGGTAGATATAATTTTGGGTATGCCTTGGAGACACAAATACAATCCTATTATAGACTATGACACTCATAGCATTTCTCTAAGGAAGGACAATGAAAATATTATCCTCCAGTGTCAAGTCAAAGGAGAAATGAGTCCTTTGTTGAGTCACACTCAAGCAAAGAGAGCTCTAAGAAAAAGAGACACGACTTATATGGTATGGGTTAACCAGCTTGATGCTGAGTTGGACACATCCAAAAGTCCAAAATTTGATCTTTTTATCTCCAAATTTAGTGACTGTTTCATGGAAGATCTGCCTCCAGGATTACCTAAGTCTAGGCCTGAGGATCATAGCATTGACTTATTGCCTGGAAATTCCCCGCCTTGTAAAGCTCCCTATAGAGTCAACAATTTAGAGCAAAGAGAAATCCAAAGCCAAATAGAAGACTTGCTAGAGAGAGGCCTTATTCGACCTCTCAATCTGACATTTAAAAGACAGCTTTTAGAACCCAAACTGGTCATTATGAGTTTTTGGTTATGCCATTTGGTTTGACCAATGCTCCAGCTACTTTTAGCCGTATGATGAATCGTATATTCCTTAAGTTTCAAAGTTTTGTTATAGTGTTCTTTGATGACATTCTTGTTTTCAGCAAGGATCGACAAGAGCATGAACAACACTTGGAACAAGTGTTCAATCTTTTGAGAGAAAATGAATTGTATGTCAATCCTGAAAAGAGTTCTTTCTTTCAAGAGGAGATTGAATACTTAGGTTATATAGTGTCGGCTGAAGGGATTCGTGTAGATCCTAAGAAAATTGAGTGTATTGCTTCTTGGCCTACGCCTAGAAACATACATGATCTTAGATCTTTTCTTGGCTTATGTAGTTATTATAGGAAGTTCGTCAAGAATTTTGCTTGTATTGCTCATCCTTTGACTGAACTCCTTAAGAAAGCTACAAATTTCAATTGGACTGATAAGCAAGATAAATCTTTTGAAACACTCAAGAATGCTTTAACACAAGCACCAGTTCTAACACTACCTGATTTTCAAAGACCATTCTTTATAGTAGTGACTGATGCTAGTGGCAAAGGATTTGGAGTTGTTCTTATGCAAGACAACCATCCTATTGCTTATCAAAGTAGAAAGCTTAAGCCTGCAGAGCAAAATTATAGCACTTATGACAAGGAATTAGCAGCAGTAGTACATGGATCAGAAGCAGCCGACAGTATCATATTTTCAGGTTCCTCTATCCCAGACTCTACATAGATCGGCATCAAAGCTCCTTGTCGGAGCGCACAGGTGGGCAAACACCATCAGTTTGTAATTCAGACTGAAACAGTAATTGAGTATTGTTCTCCATCTCTCTTGCATTAAGTTCTTCGTCTTGTCGAAGATTTTGGAGTTTGTGTGAATACATAAGTCATATTTTGTTACATCTAGCATCTCAATAAACCCCTCCTTGGTCATTCTAAAAGGCCGTCTCTCTAGATTCGTTTTTAGATTTTGACATTTAATCTACTCATTGAACACGTCCTTTAATTTGGTCTCATAGTCCCTTTGGGCTTTTCATAGACGTTAATGAATTCTTTCTTCCTTTCCATCCTTATAGACCCATTTTGGGTGGAAGCTTGTCAATCAGGTTGCGATGTAGAGCTGCCAAAGGTCATCTCCGATAGCTCTATTTTGCTTGTATTTGGTTGATCTGGCTGCCTCTAGTCCTTTGTTCCAAGAGATGGTAATGCATCCAAAGGAAGCCCATGAGATCATCATCCAACATTTGGTCCATACATACCAACAATCTGTATCACCCGACAATTGATTATATGGAGGAAGATAAGGCGAGCCAAGGTATCTCTGTTTACCTTTTGCATGTGATGGACTTTCTAAATGTGTACTTTGCAATTCCATGCTGAAAGTCGATGTTCTTTGTAGTTTGCCAAAACCCAATTGGTTAAAGTAACCATACCCCACGTTTCCTATGCAATGTGTCAAGTTCCAAGTGGCACAAGAAATATAGCCATGCAGTTTTACCTTAAAAAGTCCGGCTCTTCTTTCGAGTCGGAGTTCGGATTGGAGGCTGTTGCCAGCCGCACAAGCTCAGCAGCCATAACTGCAGTTTCCAACATTTAATCAGGTTTCTCCTGAGCTTCCATTTTCTTGAATGCTGTGGTGATGTGAAAAGAAGGTGCAAAAAATGAAATTATTAGAAGTATCTGATACCATTGCTAACTCCTGGGTAGATTCCAGCAGTCGTTAAAGCAGGCACATTTGCAGCTTTTGCTTTCTCATGTAAGCTTTTTGTGCGACGCGAGTAGTCTTGGTCATCGCACACATCTATGTACGCAACCTGTCAATATTTATATGATATGTAGTTCTCTCAGAATGCATGCTTAAAAATCTGGAATTAACTTCATAAAAACACGATAAATACATCACATGTGTGTGTCTCTTTGTGCAGGCACATGAGTGCACGTGTGTCTGCACTCACATGCAATAACTGCACAAAAACACATGTATATGTGAATGTTGGTGTACGTGTTTAAAAGCAAGTCTGTGCCATTGTACAAATGTGCATGAGTAAAAATTGCTCTTTAGGGCTGCTTACACATAAAGGGCATGCCAAGGGAGGAAGAAGGGGGTGGGGAGGGGGGGGTCACGGCCACCCATGACACAGATTGCCCTCCAAATCCCCATAGCAGGGGAAGGGGCTTCATGTGTGACCAGACATTGACCAACTACACAGCCTTTCCAAGCCAAACAGGACACATGATCTGCCCTAACCTTTCTCGAGATAGCGGATTCCAAAACATTGCAATGCTCTTTGCGCTGGAATGGTCCAGCTGCATGGACCACCAGGTCTACGCCTGTCACAAGTTTAGAAGAAATAGTTGGTGTTAGACTCTTATTTTTAATGATAACATTCTGGCCATTGTGAAGCAAATCAAATCAAATCACATAGCTTGAGCCAGAGAAGAAAAATGTAGTACCATCCAAGGCTGCTCTCAAAGCTGTTGCATCGTCAATATCAACCTGTATAAATTCAATGTTTCCTTTGATCTCCGATAAAAGCTGTTCTCCTTTTGCTCTTACCAAGCCAGAATGGGAAAAAAATAAGTAACGTGCTTCTTTAATTGTCTTGCAAAAGATTTGATCAAGGTATCTAATCAGCAGTCAATTACAGCTAGATTACAATGCAAAGAAACATCATAAAACTGCATTAAAATTGATGAGCTACAGCCAAACTTCTTTAGCCTCATCCACACCACCCCCCCCCCCAAGGACTTTGGTTGCTGTTTTCTTCCCGCTCTACGTTACTCTAGCATCCAAGAGGGCAGCCCCCCCTTGACGTTAGTGGTGGGCAGCCAGGCCCGGCTTTGACATCCGAGAAGGCTGCCCCCTTTAGCGTTTTGGTAGGTAGCCACAGCGGGCTTCAATATCTGAGAGGGCAGCCCCCCTTAGTGTTTGTGGTAGGCAGCCAGGGCCAGCTTTGACATCCAAGAGGGCAGCGCCCCTTCAGCGTTTGTGGTTGGCTGCCAGGGCCAGCTGGAGCCCACTGTGGTCTCTTTCAAAGACAAGCATGTGCCCCCCCATCAGCAAGTGTGGACTGTAGGCTTTCACAACCGCAGATCGCAAAAACTCACAAACAACCCCTCATGGCATTTACAGCTTAAAGAGAACTGCCCCCTGGCTCGGCTGCATTAGGACCAGGGAGAGTGGCAGTGGAGGACGGACCCCACAGCACGGCCAAAGCACCCTAGTTTTCTCTTCTTTCAATATATGGCCTAGTTGAGCCGCCACATTCTGATACAGCAGATCGATGTTGCTTCAGCCTTCCATTGGAAGACCCACGGCATCTCCACTCCTTTCCTCACAGACTTCTAGCAACAGTTATGTAACAGCTTCCGCACCATCTGGAGAACATCCGCTCCGTCTGCACGAACCGCATACACTCTCTCTGGGCACTAGGAACGTCTTACAAGTGACTCACACCAGATACGAAACTTCGAGATGCTTTCCTCTAAACTTGGAGGCAGGTCCCCTTTGTCACATAGGGGACAGTGTGGCCCCCACACACCACCACCACCCGCCCTGCATCCAAAGCCTCCCTCTCAAAGCAGCCAGCCACTAGGAACGTCTTACAAGTGACTCACACCAGATACGAAACTTCAAGATGCTTTCCTCTAAACTTGGAGGCGGGTCCCCTTTGTCACATAGGGGACAGTGTGGCCACACACACACCACCACCACCACCCGCCCTGCATCCAAAGCCTCCCTCTCAAAGCAGCCAGCCATGGAGGGAGCTCCCACCCTCTTTTGCCTCATCATTAATTCACAAGAGGGTTGTAGTCTGCTTTGAGCGAGCGCCTGTTTTCAAAAAATAGAATGAGCTTTCCTTGGGAACACACACACACACACACACACAGTGTGACCCCCACACACACCACCACCCCCCGCCCTGCATCCAAAGCCTCCCTCTCAAAGCAGCCAGCCATGGAGGGAGCTCCCACCCTCTTTTGCTTCATCATTAATTCATAAGAGGGTTGTAGTCTGCTTTGAGTGAGCACCTTTTTTCAAAAAATAGAATGAGCTTTCCTTGGGAACACACACACACGCACACCCGCGCGCGCAAATATATGCACACATATATTATATTATGTTATATTATACATATAGTATAGACACATCAGGGAATGGTTCATTCCTTAAGCTCCTTTTAAGGGTTCCTATATTTGCTTTTGCAAACATTGCCTTTGGATAACTGCTTCATTAGCAAGCAAGCCCTTGGAAAGATTAGTAAGGAAGTGTGGGGATTTCATCTGGCAAACACAGACTAAGGAGGAGGAGAACCCAGTAAGAAACTTCTCCTTACCACCACAAATCTAATTTATGTAGGTGCCAAACAATTGTACTAGGATAAATTACAGACCCAAAACCCTAGTTGATAATTAGGTATAGTTTAAGAAAAGTAAGAAAGAGTCCCATATTGAGGTTTTTCTGACAGCCACATAATATCCATTTGCACAAATCATGCTATGTACCGGTTAGTAAACGTGATTGCATGTATAGAGACGAGCATAATTGCAGATAAACTAGGGTAAACCTACCTGTTGCGGCCAGCCAAGACGAGCTTGAGGTTGGGGCAGAGTCTGGAGAGGGAGCGTGCGGTAGACCCGCCGACCCGCCCAGTGGCGCCCAATATCAAGACCTTTGCGTTGGAATGGTCAGCTGAGCAAATGGGCGACAAGGAGCGGGCGGGTAATGCCCGCCTGGGCGGACACGGAGGTTTGAAACTGACTCTGAACCAGTGTTGCTGCTGCAGCGAAGGAAAGATCATCTTTCACCACCTTGTGCTAGCTCGACTTCTTTGCAGCGATGAAATGAATACCATATCCATCATTTTCGTTGGCACCAAGTTGCACGTGGACCTATCATAGCCTTTCAAATATGTGACATGAGGGGCCTGTTTCCATGCTACAACTGGTTTAGAGTTATAGTAGACAGAATGACAAAAACTTTTGTGGTTCTGAACTCTACACACCAGATTTTAGAGCGTGGAAATTGGCCCCAAGGTAGTTAAATGAGTTTGCAACTCTTTTTTTTTGTTTTTGAGCTTGTCGTTTCTTCATTAATTTGACTAATTGCAAATTAGAAGTGCATATTGGTAGTTCCTTACCACCTTGGCAACACTGTTTGGGGACACAAAATTGGCCCTTGATACTCAAAGCTCCCCAGGATACATGCAAGCGAGCCCCATGATAAGCTTGCCATAGATCTTTTATGAGAATGCGAATGGATGGGCTAGAATTATATCACTAAGCCACAAAATTTGGGGAGAAATTCAATTATCTTCATCTCATGTGCATCTAATGTTTTCCTTTAACCTAGAAGATTGCTCCAAGCATATCTTTTTTCAAGCTAAATCTACTCAATTGATTTTGCCCCAGTACCACCACATCTACGCATAGACGAGTGACAAGTAGATGGGGTGCACGTCGGTGTATGCGAGGGGGTAGGGATTAGTGTGATTATAGTAGTAGAGGGATGGGAAGGCCCAACCCCCCCAAGGATTTCGCTACCACCATGGCTCTCTGCTCGGGGGTTTCTAGTGAAATGAACTGGCTGCTCTAGTACTTGTTTCAAAGCAAGCGGTGGTGCTATCAAAGTTAACAAGTTTCCAATCTCTAATATCATTAAACTCTGATGATTTCTCAATCTATAAATACGAGGCCATTTCGTATGGCTGAGCCACATGCCTCTCATGCTCATAACAGACCCAGATGGTGGTTCTTACTTCCCATTTGCAGAGGAGCTTGTAGCACCACCGCTAGTAGGAGGATGACGCCTTCTGCATTCTTGCTCCCCACCTAGTATCCACCTTCCCATAATGAATACAATTCCTTGTCTATGAGATTAGTTCCCACAGCAACAACAGGCCATATCTTGGGTGGTAGATCGGGCTTTGGGTCTATGTTATTCTCCACAATATAGCAATGAAGAACGTGATCTAGACAAAACCACATACATTGTCTAATGAGGTCATTAGGGTGCTTGTGATAACCTTCGAATGATGGTGCAGGCACATCCTTTGCAAATTATTCGGCTATGTGTTGCCCACACCTTATATCACCACGAGGAGTTCAGCTACATGTGACCTTCCTCTCGATGCATGTTCAGATTGCCCACATTGCTTCATTCATCTTGTGCTCAATCACACATACCTCTTTGGCTTCTGTTGTTCTTTAAAGGGTAGTGGTTACATCATCCTCCTTAAAATTGATCTTCCATGGCCTCCCTGCATATTTGTGGTCTCGTACATGTGTATTCTACTCCAAATAATGCATTGCCTCATCATCAATATCAATGAAATGCAGTTTCTTTATCACCAATCAAAGGGGTAGGCATCTTATACATGGGTGTTCCTTTTGTTTCCTAATTGACTGTTTGGACCACTTGTGTATTCTACTCCAAATAATGCATTGCCTCATTATCAATATCAATGAAATGCAGTTTCTTTATCACCAGTCAAAGGGGTAGGCACCTTATACATGGGTGTTCCTTTTGTTTCCTAATTGACTGTTTGGACCACTTGGGCTAGGCTTGCAGACACCATTCCTTTAGTTTCTCTAAGCTTGGTCCTCTCCCTATGTGCTTGCGTTGAGAGTAAGAGACAGCCTTAGGGCTTAGCAAAATTATATTTTACCATATCTGTAGTGCATGCATCATAAAGAGAAATCTTGCATCTGTATCCTTCCCCTACAAGCCAACCCCCATGCTTGCTCTTTGCTAGGTTTGTCCTTGGGGTATTTGGACCATCATTACTTCTCTCTACTATGTTGAGATATCGAGCTCAACTAGTGCGGACATTGATGATTCGCTTGGGTAGTCCTCAGTTGGCGAGATCACTCATACGCATGTTCCAAAGGAAGCGTAAGACCAACATACATTTTCTCTCCCTACATTAAACTTTATTTATGCATAGCAAGACATGTAAAGTTGGTTCACAATGCAAGAAATGTAGGCCTCTGGATATGTTAGCAGATGGAGAGTTCCTAATGAGAGATGCCCTGATTCCTTCTTTGGATAGAACATTCTTCACATGGATACATTGCCTTGTGTATTGGCTCTAATTGATGGAGTACACACGCTACAACTATATGCCAAGTTGGAGGAGAACTCACTTGCCACATAGTAGGTATATGCATGAGAGAGTAACATGTGACTCCGAGGTGGGTATTGTGGACACTTTGAAGGCTTTTAGAAAGACACATTTTGAGGGCGTTCCTTGGGTGGAAAGATCGAATGCAAGCCACGCTTGATCCTGAACACTAACTACACTTGTCGTACATGTTAGAATTAGGGTCAGGGTTGCAACAATGCACACACACAAGATAGAGAAGCTTGAGAGCACACAAACTCACTAGATTAGAATGAACAAATGTGTGCCAGATACAAAAGATAAGTACACACCCCAAAATGAGTAGATAAGAGGGTGTATATACGCACAGGGGAAAAAACCTCTTAGTGAGGGATAAAGTGCCCCGACGGTCCTAAGTGTGTTCACACACATCACTACCCTATAATGTTACAAATCTCCCCTGGAGTGATAATGTGACCATGTAGAGGGTATGGTCGATCAATCCTGAAAAGGCAGTAATCCCAAAGCTTTACGAAAAGCTTCGAACTTTTCACGACGAGGAAGAGCCTTCGTGAATAAATCTGGCCATGTTGTCATGTGTAGGCACATAGACCAAGCTGATCTTTGCTGCAGAGAGTCTTTCCCTAACAAAGTGGTAATGCACCTCAATGTGCTTAGTGCGAGCATGAAACATTGGGTTCCTCACAACAACTGCTAATGCGCTCTAGTTGTTAGTGAAAACCGTAGTGCTAGACGACTGTCCAACACCCAAATCAGCCATAAGACATCTTAGCCACACACACTCAACTGTAGTTGTTAAAGCTGCCTTGTACTCAGCTTCACAGCTGGAAGTCGCCATTGTAGGCTGCTTCTTGCTGAGCCATGATATACATGAATCACCAAGGCGAAAGCAAAAACCCACTAGTGGACACTCGTGTGTCATAACATCCAGCCCAATCTGAATCACTAAAAGCATGCAGTTGTGACTCACCCCCATTTGAATAAAACAATCCAAAATACTGAGTGCCCTACAAATAGCGAAAAACCCACTTGACAGCCTGCCAATGCTTCGTAATTCATTGGGCTATGCATAAATCTGCTCAACTGTGAGACCGCATACTGTATATCTGGCCTCGTGTTGCATACATAAAGAAGGGATCCAATAGCCTGCAGATACAAACTAGCATAAAAAGAGTCTCCTGCATCTTGAAGACTAAGTCGAGTACTTGTCTCCATAGGTGTAGCCATAGATTTATAGTCTTCAAGATTAAACCTCTTCAATAACTTCTGTATATTTTTAGACTACAACATAACAATGCCATCATTGCATTGCATAAACTGAATCCCCAAATAATAATGCAAGGGCCCCAAATCTGACGTCTCAAATGATGACTGCAAATCAGCCTTAAAGGCTAAAATCTGATCTATATCGGGTCCCGTGAGCAGCATGTCATCAATGTATAGAATGATGACCAAAAATGTGTCCTTACTCCTCTTCACATAGAGGGTACTCTCTGTTGGACTGTTGCAAAAATCATTTGCACCCAAGTATGCATGAATCTTCTCATACCATGCTTTATGAGCCTGCTTAAGGCCATAAAGAGCCTTTTTCAACCTCCATACTTTAGACTCTTCTCCTTTCACATCAAAAACTAGGAGGCTGCAATACATACACCTCCTCATGTAAATCACCATTCAAGAATGTAGTCTTAATGTCCAACTGATGTACATTCCACCCATGATGTGCTACCAAAGCAATGAGACACTAATCATAGTCATACAAGATGTGGGTGCAAAGGTCTCATCATAAATCAATGTCCTTTTGCTGGGCATACCCCTTTGCAACAAGTCTGGCCTTGTAGCGATCAATTCTACCATCTGCTTTGCATTTTAACTTGTAAACCCACTTAGTGCCAATGGCCTTCTTGCCCCATGAGGTAGATCTGTCAAATACCAGGTTTCATTCTTGAGTATAGAGTTATACTCATCCTGCATAGCATCACACCCATTAAGGTGTGGTTCTCTGAACGAGAATAGGCAGGACCTCACACAACTTTTGGGCTACTTACGATATGGGATATGAATGGATGATATGTGATGAGAATGGATGTAAATGTATAAGTGAAGAATGGATGTAAATGTATAAGTGAAGAATGGATGTGAATGTATATGTAAAAGAATTGATGTGAATGAGCATGTGAAAGAATGGATATAGATGTGTATGTGAAAGAATGTGATGTGATGGAAAGAGATGTGATGTGTCATAAATATATGTGGATGTAAATGTGATGGATATGAATGAATGTGATGTGATGGGATGTGAATCGGGATAGATGTGAATGAATGAGATGTGAGGTAAAATGAATGAGATGTGATGTGAGTGAATGTGATGAGGTCTGAATGGATGAGATGTGAATGAATGTGATGTGATGAGATGTGGATATGGGTAGATGTGAGTGGATGAGATCTGATGCGGATAAATGAGAAAAGATGTGATGAAATGGAAAATGATGTGATGAGAATGGAAATACACATGAAATAAATGAGAATTGATGTGGAACAATGTGGAAAGACGAGAGTTTATTAAAGAAACTATATTTATGACCTATTTTAAATGGCTATTTTTGTCAAGAATGCTAGGGAAGCATTTTGACCATCTTGTGAATGAGGTTGTAGAGACCTAGTCTGATAAAGCTGCAACAACAGCTGACGGAGAGTCAATGGAGGACGTCTCACGTAGCAAGGTCGGCAGAGGTCTTGACCAGCCTCGATTCGATTAAAATGGTGAGCTTCCGATACGGTGGATGAGGGACCAAGGAAGCGGCCTATGAGTGAAGCGCTAGGTCACCTGCGAAGGATCCTAGAAGGGTGCTGACCATACGGTGCTCGACCTTTGGGTCGCTGACGATACCCACGCGTGCATCGAGGAAGATATTGGAACAAGGAGTAAGAGTTGCTTTCTGAATTCGGGCATAGATCTGGTTGATTGACCTTGCTGGTCCTCAACGGATGAGTCCATGTCTCTTTTATATGGATCCGTTGGTTGACCTTGCCGAAGATTCCATTTTGATATGTGAATATATTGCCGGTTACTATGAGCTAGGAACTATCAAAAAGGCCCCTTGAGTGGACAGGTGGTGAGCGTTCTGGTTGCCAATGATGCCATAGGTACCCTGATGAAGGAATGATTGGAATTAAGGATTTAACCGGAGATTTTGAGGATTATGATCAGTGACTCTATGATTTCATTAAATGATTGAAATTAAGGATTTAACCGGAGATTTTTGAGGATTATGATCAGTGACTCTATGATTTCATTAAATGATTGTTTTAAAGACAACTGATTCTGTGAAAAAGGCAATTTCATATTAGGTGTGTAAGTGGTGTGACTAATTTTAAGTTTGCATGAATACCCAGCTAGGGGGCCTAGGAACCTTTTTCCCTGGTACCCGGGATAAAACCTAACCAAATTCTTAATTGGATCCCATCACTAAAGTGGTTGGGCGGTTGGCTAACCCATGGTACTAAATGGGGTTAGGCTGGACCGATGGATCCCTAAATTGAGACTCAATTCTGTTATGGTACGATAGATGAAGTAAATCCCGAACAAAAATTGTTCTATGGAAAGAATCAATGGCTATGTCTCTCAATGAGAAAAAAAGCGTTGATCTCTATGATCCAAGTGCAATCTTTTCCCTGATCTGACTATGGGACTTACGAGTTCAGTCAGATCAGTTCAGTTAGTTAAGGCTTTTGTGACTATGTTGGAGAAAAGTTATCTTGGAGGAATCGCCCGTGCTTTCCGGTCAAGGAAAGTTTTTCCGGGTTCGGTTTTGGAAGAACTGAGGATTAGTTTCTTGTCCGGATATTCGTGGGCGAGGCCCCGAGTGAGGGACCCTGCCCCACGTAAGAAGTGCTACTTCCGCTGCTAGCACCCTTGAATTCATTGTGGAGTGGGGACAGGGATCTCACAATTGCAATAAGGCTAAGGCAACACACGTGTCAACTGCCACCACTACAACTGCGAAACAACATCACGACGCACTTGAGGCGACTTCACGCGCAAACGACGACAACTCATTGCCTGCCCGCGGGATTGCCTCGAGTTGTGTAGGAGCCCACCGACGTGGCACGCTGGGCAGCAACGCAACAGCCAAATCGACAGCGCGTGTGCCCAATTGTGCACACAGTCACAACAAAGCCGCACATGCACACATGAAGCCATGCCTTCTTCTTTAAAGACCCTTCACAACCAAATTCGCCAACGCCTTTTTCTATAACATCATTGGCGCCAACGTAACACAACAAACGGTGGGCAAGTACAGCAAGCCCCACACCCAGAAACAACATCCAAGAATTTTTTAGGAGAAAAAAAATGCCCAGAGAAGTATATATCTCTCTTCCCTATACAACCATGGTGGAGGGGAGAAGTATCTTCTCTCTCTCTCTCTCTCTCTCTCTCTCTCTCTCTCTTTGTGTCTCTCTCTTCTTTATTTGAAAGAAACTTGCCCAGAGAAGTATATATCTCTCTTCCCTATACAACCATGGTGGAGGGGAGAAGTATCTTCTCTCTCTCTCTCTCTCTCTCTCTCTCTCTCTCTCTCTCTCTCTCTCTTTGTGTCTCTCTCTTCTTTATTTGAAAGAAAAATTGGCAAACAAGGAGCACCTCGTCCAACGTCTGCACCAACATGCCGTCATCAAAGCGATAATTCATTTTGCAACACAACTCCGACATGGACACCCCTTTTCTTGATGCTACTCTAGAACAACAAACTTATTTGTTGCAACAACAACTTCAAGATGTTGAACACCAATTACGAGACCGCGACAAGTGACTACGGGACTCGGACACTGAGGATGATCGAATTGCTAAAATTTGCGAGCCGCGCTCGACGCTCAACAAACCCGCAACAAAGAACAAAAGATAAGTCGTCGCTCCTTTACTTTTTATCGCTTTGATGGTCTCAAAAAAATTTTGTTTTATCATGGTTGAGTCAATTTGATGACTACTTTGCCAAATAAATTTTTTCCAAGCGTGACAAAATCAAGTGTGCCAACCACCTCAATGATAAAGCTACTTTGTGGTGGAAAGTGCTCCACAGTAGCATTGATTGCCCGACTACTTGGGCCTCTTTCCTAGAGAAGGTCAAAGAACCAATCTTACCACCTTAGTTTAATATTCACGTGCATCTTGCATGGTCAAATTTCTCATGGATTGAAGGTGAAAACGTGAGTCAATATACTGAGCGTTTTTGGCAACGTCTCTTACTCCTTTGCATGCTCGAAGATGTGCCTGAAGATTCACTTCAACGCAAATACGAAGATGGTCTTCAACGTGGTATACAAGAAAAAATCAACAATTTGAAGCCCTCTTCACTCTACGAAGCAATTTCTTTTACCCACGACGTGAAGAAAGAGTTTCAATATATTCCCATGGTTCCCTCTTCTCAAAAGGCTACTCAAATTTGCCAACCACAAGCAGTAACTCAAAATCGGCAATCGTCTTGGGCAACAAACAATCATAACTTTCGTAAACCTTTTGTTACTCCACGCACTGACACTTTTAACAACACTCATGCACCCAATTTTTCAGATAAAAATGCTCTCCCATTAACTATCTTGCTTCACAAGATGGTTTTTGGATGGGGTGATAATCAACGTAAGTCCTTCAAAAATTTAAAGTATTTTTTGAGCCATGCACCTGTCCTTTAACTACCCAACTTTGACCATCTTTTCTTTTTAGTTGTCATCACAGATGCTAGTGGATCTGGCATAGGCGCAGTCCTCATGCAAAATGACCATCCCATAGCTTATGAGAGACGCAAGCTCAAATCCAATGAAGCCAAGTATAGTACCTATGACAAGGAACTTTTGGCTGTTGGAAGCATTATCTCATGGGATCTGAGGTACTAATAAAGATGGATCAACATGCTATCAAGCACTTGTTGACCCAATCTTTAATATCGAATCTCCACATCCAATGGGATTCTTTTATCCAAAATTTTCATCCTATGATCCCAATATCAACGAGGCCGCGTTAATGTAGTGGTGGCAGATGCTATTAGTTGCAGACCTCTTGATGATAACCAAAGCTTTGTTTGCAATTCTAATTCATTTAATGAGCTTAAACATGCTTTGAATAATGTGTCTTCTATTCAAGTGCAATCTTTCGATGCCATGATTGACTCATATGCAAATAAATGATTATTTTGATTTTTCACTTGCATAGAAAGCCATACATGCTAACAATTCTTTGCAACTAAATGATTTTTCTTATGCAAATGGATTTTTGTTCTTTCAAAAGAGACTTTACATCACTGCACCATTTAGAGACCCAGACATAATTGAGATGCATGCTTCTCTATATATGCGACATATAAGAATTCAATCCACATTAGCTGCATGTAAAGAATATTTCTTTTGGCCTGATATGAAACATGACATTGCAAAATTTGTGTCTGAATGTATTGTTTGTCAACAAATCAAACGCCACCACGGTAAATCATTTGCTCTTCTAATGGCCCTACCTATTCCCAAAGGTCCATGGGAAGAGATTTCAATGGATTTTATTACTAGCTTGCCAGCTACCTCCTCTCATAATGACATGATATGGACCATAGTTGGTAGATTTAGCAAGCAAGCATACTTTGTACCTTCTTGCAACAAGAAGACCATGCCTGCCCCTCAAGCTGCTAAGCTATTCATTAAGACTATCTTTCCTCACTATGGCTTTCCCAAAGTCATTCTTTCTGATTGAGATGGTCGCTTTTGCAATCATTTTTGGGTTGCTTTATTTAAGAACTGAGGTTCTAAAATGAACTTTACATCCACTTTCCATCCAGAAGGAAATGGCCAGACTGAAGCTACCAACAACACTATTATGGATCCTCTTAGATTCTACACTATGACCGACCCTCTAATTGTGATCAACATTTGCCTCTACTTCAATTTACATGCAATAATACCCCCCATTCGGCTATTGGTCGAGCTCCCTTTGAAATTTTCTATGGCAAGAATCTTCCCATTCTTGTCTCTACCATAACTAGTGATGTTCTAGAAGCTGCGGACACTTTAGCTCATGACCATGCTACTATTCTAGTTGAAGTCACTAAATCTATTAAGCGAGTACAATTAAAATACAAGGCTCAAGCCAACAAGAAAGGACAACCAATGAAATTAAATAAAAATGATCTAGTTTGGCTACGTATAGAGAAAAGACGCTTAAAGTATATTGCCAAGCATCCTAAGATCAAGTCGGCCCCTAGATTTTATGGACTGTTCATAATTATCCAACAAATTAATGAAAATGCATTTCGTAAATTGGGCATTCCCACTCATTGGAAGATACATAACTCATGCCACATTAGTTTATTGAGACCCTTTAAAGGACCCACTCCTATTAACCCTGTTATTGATGACCCTCCTCTCCTCGAGAATGACTCTGAAGTTCTAGTACCTGAAAGTATTATTGACCATGACCAAACAACTACCCATACCGGCACTGTGTATCATCATTATTTGGTGAAGTATAAGAATCATTCTATTGAGGAATCACAATGGATTTCTGAAACATCGCTTACCCTGCACTACCGACACTTGATTCTGGAATACCACTCACATTAACATTGATTCTTTTATGGACACCGATTCACCGGCGAGACTGAGGCAGTGTCATAGTTCTTCCACATGTTTTAGTGCCAATTCGCCAACTGAGGCAGCACATTCATTTAGTGCGGATTTGCCGACTGAGACAGCACGTTAGCATAAGGTTGGCCACCCTTGCTTTTGTTTATTTCACACAATTGAGGATAGTTGCTTTTTAACCCTGCGGTATGTTGTGGAAATAGGAATTGTGGAAGTATTTGATATTTTATGTGATATTTATGGTATGCTCATTTGCCACACAGTCATGACTGGCTACACGGCGAGAGCGTGGAGCAGTGGTCGCATCGTGTTAGGAGGATAAGTGAGATTTAATGTGTCTTGTGTTTTTTGGTGAGCAGATCAGTGCACGGAGTAGTGTGGGTGCGATGGATTTTGGCCGGTGTGCGGCCGTCAAATTTTGGTGTACGCTGATGGTCGCCTGCCCATAGTTTTATTTATTTAATTTTCTACAATTTGAATGTGAATAGCCAAGCTTGGGGACCAAGTTAATTTTTGATATTAAGGGCCCAAAGTGGAATGTGTCAAGCTATTTTTGATCACTTACTTTTTGTCAATAAAATAAATACATGCATGAGGAAGCGTGCTTACTCGTGCATGGGGGGAGCTTGAACCCACTCTCTTTGTCATGCATAGTTTGCTATATTTATCTCCTTCTTGTTTATTTTTTGTAAAGCTTTAAGCTATGGCTTTGGAGGTTTATTAACAGCACATCTAACATGTATGGGTGGGTTCCCTCCCTAGGTTTAGGTTCTATGAAGCCATCATCATCAACCTTGAAACCTGGGTGATTAGCAGCTAACTCACTACCCCACCTATCATACTTCAGGCGACTCGATGTGGTGTAATGGGGGTGTGTAAAGATGGCGATGATAACTAAACAGACACATGCATGTACACACATGTAACTACATTAGGGAATTCATGGTTATTCACTTCAAATCTAAAATGACTACAATAAAATCTTACACTCTCACCTCTTCTTGTCCATCTTCTAACATGAGATACATATATTGGGGAAGACATGCACAAAGTCCTACACAAGGTTAAATTGTAACTTTCTGCCTCTCACACTACAATCCCCAAGTGGTCTATACATAAAGTGCACACCATAGTGCCGCCGAGGCAAGTAGAAACTCCATTGCAAGGCAGACTTCACAAGCACCTCCCTAAACACATTCCATCAGGGAACTATATGCTCCGACTTGGAGAGAATAAGATTTGTAGGAAAATTTGCCAACACTAAGCACATGCCTCCAAGGATCTATGGTTCCCATCCTCATCATAAACAATCCCATGAATCATTTGCAATAGTGTGACATTCTTGGTACAACACAATATATAAGATTTATGCACTATATAACCTCGATAAATTGGTGTTATAACTGGTACGAGGGAGAGATCATACCTGTGTTTTATCTTTCCCAATAGCACGAGATGAAGGTGATCAATGTTGGAGTCTAGTCCGAAGTGGAGAGTGTCCACCACTTCTAAATTGAAGTTTGCATATGACAAGGAGAAGCATAAAATGTTTCTCCTTGTCATATGCAAACTTCTAAATTGAAGTTTGCATATGACAAGGAGAAGCATAAAATGTTATTCCCAATGTGTAAACAATGAACTTGTGCTAAAACAAAAAGATGTTGAGTTGAAAACAAAAAGATTTTGAGTTCCCAATATGTCTATTTCATCTTCCTTTGGACTCTCAGCCCCCTGTTCTTCACTCACCCTCTTCAATCATCTCTTCATCACCCCCTACATATGGGACTCCTGTTGATCAACACTCTCATCATGGACGTTATCACATCATGCTCCTTAGCAGCATCATCAGGGTCTCCTCATCATCATCTTCCCCCTCCCACTCTGGCTATATCCTCTTTTTTTAGGCCTTTTTATCATCTTGCCCTTCATTGTCTCTTTTGCCACTGTCAGGCTGTAGATGATGGAGATGCATCCATTTGCGGGAGATCATCCTTTCCCTTCACCTTGGGTTATTGTGCACGGTGGTGGCCGGCTTCTTCCCCTTCTTTCCTCTTGCATCCAGCCCATATAACAACTAAACAGACTCCCAATACAAACTTCAAAAATCATACAGAAATGCTACCACATACAATGTTAATTACTTGAAAACTCCTCAACTTCGCTTTGAGAAAACTCTCCCTTAGGGAAGTCTAGCCACCATGGGCAAGATATACATGTCTCCTTTCCTCGTAACTCATCAATCCAATCTTTAGGATAGAAGCCCATCTCATCTCTCTCGGATTGTACCCATGCGTCCGATGGTGGCAACAGAGTGATGGGGAGGGTGCTCAAGAATATATACTTGACGATATACACCATTTCTCCACCACCTAACATTCGAATGTTCTTTTGTTATCATAGACTAAAAATAAAATGAGAAAAACAACCAATTATGCTACGAGTATGCTACTACATACCTATACATCACTCATTATGCCATGTACTATAGCATTATATGGTAGTGATGTGTGTGAACACACTTAGGACCGTTAGGGCACTTTTTCCTTCACTAGGAGGTTTTTCCCCCCCGTGCATATGTACACCACCCTCTTATCTACTCATTTTGGGGTGTGTACTTATCTTTTGTATTTGGCACACATTTTTTCATTCTAATCGAGTGAGTTTGTGTGCTCTCAAGATCCTCTATCTTGTGTGTGTGCATTGTTACAACCCTAACCCTAATTCCAACAATTGGTATCAGAGCTAGCGTCCTTGACACTTGACCTCCCTCCTCTCACTACCCTAGTTTTCTATCTCCGATTGAGATATCCTCTTAGGAGAAGAAGGTGTATACTGTAGTGTGCTATATACGAAGTATACAGAGTTTTCGAGGGCCGCGGTGCGATTCGGGTGCATTTTGGGCACCGCAAGGTTTCTACATACGTTCTGGAGAGGCGTCATTTTGGATTGGTTCTGCTTAATTTTGGGTGTTTGGGGTATGTAGTGGCAAAGATTTGGTGTGCAGCAGCATCTACAGTGTCTTCAACAACATCGACCATCATACTTTCGCCCCAATAACACTTTATTCTCTACTCTGTGTTAATTTTCATACACTTTACAGGTGATTCAGTCAGTTGGCAGCCATCCAAGGTTGCATTCAGTGAATACTAAGTACTTACAGTGTCTTGAAAGATTTTGCATTTAGTAGAAAGTCATGGCTAGCAGTAATGATATATTCAACATGTTGTCTGCTGTGCTGCTTAGGAGACAAACTTGATGGGACTAACTACCCATTGTGGTCCTATATGATGAGGCATGCATTGGTTGCTAAAGGGCTTTGGAATGTAGTTAGTGTGGTAGTGAAACTCATCCTGTTTCACAACTACCAGTGCAACTAGGTGCTGCAGGTACATCTAAAGTAGAATCTGATATAGATGTGGCTCCTCTGCATACACTACTAGTACCTCCCACTGCTTCTCAAACGAGATAGGATGGAAGAGATGCATAGGCACATGCATTGCTTGCACTTTCTGTGAAGCGAAGCATTATTCCTCATATTCGGTCATGTAAGACTTCAAAACAGGCATAGGATGCACTTGTTGCATTTATACCAGGTGCGCAATGAAACACGTGTTACATATCTGTGCAAACAGTGGAGTCTGAGCACATGAATTAGGGAGACTCAATGGATAGCTTCTTGACCAAGATCAAAGATTTTAAGGAGCAACTTGCTAGTGTGGATGAGATATATCTTGATAGTACATTGGTGCCCATAGTTCTCAATGCATTGCCGGATTCTTATCAGAGTTTTGCCTCTACCCTTAGACTCATTGATGAAGGGAAATCCAAATGCCCTTACATTTGATGAGCTGGTTTCAATACTCTTGCAAGAAGAGCAGTCTAGGTAAAACAGATCTAATATGTGAGTTGGTGACCAAACTTTTATTGCCAATCAGAAAGGCAAAGGTAAAGCTTCTTCGCATGGTGGCTATAAGCCAAAATCAGAATCCTCAGGTAAGGATGCAAAGAAAGAAGGTGATAAGCCTAAAAAGAAGCACAAGTGTCACTATTGCAGTAAACTAGGACACTACATACATGAGTGCAAGAAAAGGCTAGAGAAAGAGAAAAAGAAAGAATCGAGCATGGCTCTGGTGGCTGATGCATCTGCACTAAGTGCAGAGAAGAAGGAAACTGCAAGTTTTGCTCAAGATGATTGGGCATGGATTGTACATTGTAGTTATGACCCTTCTGCTCCATGATGTATGCATGTCAGTGGGCAGAATCAGATGCTTGGTACTTTGACAGTGGTGCTAGTAAGCATGTTACTTCACAAAAAGGTTTGTTCTTATCTCTGGAATCTATCCTAAGTGCAAGAACCGTCACATGTGCAAATGGTTCCTCATATCATGTTAAAGGAGTTGGTAGAGTTGTCCTCACTGCTGCAAATGGGGGCGCATTTACTCTTTTAAAAGTTTTATATGTGCCAAGCATTAAGAAGACTTGCTGCCAGTTCCAAGCCCCCTAGTCGAGTATTCATGCAAACTTAAAATTAGTCACACCACTTACACACCCAATATAAAATTACCTTTTTCACAGAATCAACTGTCTTTAAAACAGTCATTTAATGAAATCATAGAATCATTGATCATAATCCTCAGAATCTCCGGTTGAATCCTTAATTCCAATCATTCCTTCATCGGTGTACCTATGGCATCATTGGCAACTAGAACGCTCACCACCTGTCCACTCAGTGGGCCTTTTTGATAGTTCCTAGCTCATAGTAACCGCACCTCATCCAATGTCTGCACCAACATGTTGTCATCAAGCGATAATTCATTGCAACACAACTCCGACATGGACACCCCTTTTCTTGATGCTACTATAGAACAACAAATTTATTTGTTGCAACAATAACTTCAAGATGTTGAACACCAATTACAAGACCGCGACAAGCGACTACGGGACTCGGACACTGAGGATGATTGAATTGCTAAAATTTGCGAGCCGTGTTCGACGCTGCAAAGAACAAAAGATAAGTCGTCGCTCCTTTACTTTTTATCGCTTTGATGGCCCAAAGAAATTTTGTTTTATCATGGTTGAGTTAATTTGATGACTACTTTGCCAAATAAATTTTTTCTATGTGTGACAAAATCAAGTGTGCCACCAACCACCTCAATGATAAAGAACACCCAGCCATTTGAAAATACAACCGATCATGAGTTGTAGTTTTGAGAGACCAAAAAAATCCTTTAAAAACAATCCAAATCTAGCACCAAAAGAATCTTTGACGTGCCCAATAAAGTAGAACTTTAAAAAGAGACTTTTTTGCTTAACTTAAAACATACTTGCAAGTGATTCATTCGCTAAATTAAAAATTTGCCAAATTTTTCACTATTTGATGTCTAAGTACAAGCCTATCCCTACAAAATCTTAGAATATTTCAAACAAAAAAACATGACACAAAAGTTGCATTAGAGACTCACAACAAAGAGCTTCACTTTGAATATAAAATTATTGCTATCGTTAGTAGAAAGCAAAATACAACTACTTTTATCGCACAACTTCAATGTCATGATTAAATTAATCTTCATTGATTAAAAAAACAAGTCTAATTATGAGACAATTCCTATAAATGCTTCAATACAGACAACATTTGACCAATTTTTTGAACCAATCTCAAAACGCAAGCTCCTCAAAAAGATTTGTAATGCTAGTTTTGAATACAAACAAACGTTAAGTTCAAAACACTCTCAAAACCTAGAAATCCTTGAACACCCCCAATAAGGATTTAAATACCAAAAATTGTTTGAAACTACAAGTGTCTAAATCTATTCTAGCATAGGAAATTCCTCCTCTTCCTTTCAAATAAAGAAGAGAGAGACACAAAGAGAGAGAGAGAGAGAGAGAGAGAGAGAGAGAGAGAGAGAGAGAGAGAGAGAGAGAGAGAGAGAGAGAGAGAGAGAGAGATAAGATACTTCTCCCCTCCACCACGGTTATATAGGGAAGAGAGATATATACTTCTCTGGGCGTTTTTTTTTCTCCTAAAAAATTCTTGGATGTTGTTTCTGGGTGTGGGGCTTGCTGTACTTGCCCACCGTTTGTTGTGTTACGTTGGCGCCAATGATGTTATAGAAAAAGGCGCTGGTGAATTTGGTTGTGATGGGTCTTTAAAGAAGAAGGCCTGGCTTCATGTGTGCGTGTGCAGCTCTGTTGACTGTGTGCACAATTGGGCACACGTGCTGTTGATTTGGCTGTTGCGTTGCTGTCTAGCGTGCCACCCTGGTGGGATCCTACACAACTCGAGGCAATCCCGCGACGAGACAGGCAGTGAGTTACCGTCGTCTATGCGTGAAGTGGCCTCCAGCGCGTCATGATGTTGTTTCACAATTGCAGTGGTGGCGGCTGACATGTGTGTTGCCTTAGCCTTGCTGCAATTGTGAGATCCCTGTCCCCACCACGCAACGAATTCAGGGGTGCTAGCTGCGGAAGTAGCACTTCTTGCGCGGGGTAGGGTCCCTCATTAGGGGCCTCGCCCACAAATATCCGGACAAGAGACTAATCCATTGGTTCTTCCAAAACTGAACCCGAAAAAACTTCCCTTGCCCAGAAAGCACGGGCGATTCCTTTTTTGTCTGGGATTTACTTCATCTATCGTACCATAATAGAATTGAGTCTCAATTTAGGGATCCATCAGTCTAGTTTAACCCCATCCAGTCCCATGGGTTAGCCAACCACCCTAGCCAACCACCCAACCACTGTATGGGATCCAATTAAGAATTTGGTTAGGTTTTGTCCCGCGTTCCAGGAAAAAAGGTTCCCAGGCTCCCTAGCTGGGTATTCATGCAAACTTAAAATTAGTCACACCACTTACACACCCAATATTTTTCACAGAATCAGTTGTCTTTAAAACAATCATTTAATGAAATCATAATCCTCAAAATCTCCGGTTGAATCCTTAATTCCAATCATTCCTTCATCAGGATACCTATGGCATCATTGTTTGGCAACCAGAACGCTCACCACATGTCCACTAAGGTGGCCTTTTTGATAGTTCCTAGGTCATAGTAACACGCAATATATTCACATATCAAAATGGAATCTCCGTTGAAGATTAGCAAGGTCAACCAACGGATCCATATAAAAGAGCCATGGACTCATCCGCTGAGGACCAGCAAGGTCAATCAACTAGATCTATGCCCGAATTCAAAAAACAACTCTTACTCCTTGTTCCAATATCTTCCTCGACGCACGCATGGGTATCGTCGGTGACCCAGAGCCCGCGAGCACTGTATGGTCAGTACCCCTCTAGGATCCTTCACAAGTGACCTAGCGCTTCACTCATAGGCCGCTTCCTTGGTCCCTCATCCACCGTACCGGAAGCTCACAATTTTAATCGAATCGAGGTTGGTCAAGACCTCAGCCGACCTTGCTACGTTTGATATCCTCCATTGACTCTCCATCAGCTGTTGCAATTTTATCAGACTAGGTCTCTACAACCTCATTCACAAGACGGTCAAAATACTCTAGCATTCTTGAAAAAAAATAGCCATTTAAAAACAGGTCATAAATATAGTTTCTATAACGAACTCTCGTCTTTCCACATTAATTCTCATTTATTTCATGTGTATTTCTGTAAGATTCCTCCCCCAACCCCCTTTTTGATGTCTAGTATCTTCCCCTCTTGTAATCAATCCCTCTTCAGAAATATAAAGACCTTGTTTCTAACTGTTTTAGCCTAGAGAGAGAAAATTATTCTAGAGAGAGAATATTTAGATTTTGAATATTTTTGGATAGAAAAATATCTCATCTTATTAAAATAAGTTCCCGTGAAACAAAAATTCAAAAAGAATTTTCCAATGTGCAATTGGAATTAATTAGAAATAGGTATAAAGAACCTTAGTCTAAGGGTCTAGATTTTCATAAATCTTTGGATTATGGTCCAATTAAGGTTCCTATGGGCCAATAGCATCAATCCATGTGTAGGGAGGAGATAAATCCAATTTGTAAAAAGAAAATACCCAAAAATGAGTAAATGCTCACATAAGGTGAAGAGTTGAAAATGTACAAGGTTTATTAGTAAAAAACTATGAGCAATATTAAAAATATGAGATATTTTGGGTATCCAAAAATGAGTAATTGCTCACATAAGATGAAGAGTTGAAAATGTACAAGGTTTATTAGTAAAAAAAAAACATATGTAAGGAAGGGGAGTTCTTTAAAGGAGGTGCATATTTCACATAAGATGAAGAGTTGAAAATGTACAAGGTTTATTAGTAAAAAAAAAAACTATGACACATATGTAAGGAAGAGGAGTTCTTTAAAGGAGGTGCATATTTCACATAAGATGAAGAGTTGAAAATGTACAAGGTTTATTAGTAAAAAACTATGAGCAATATTAAAAATATGAGATATTTTGGGTATCCAAAAATGAGTAAATGCTCACATAAGATGAAGAGTTGAAAATGTACAAGGTTTAATAGTAAAAAAAACACATATATAAGGAAGGGGAGTTCTTTAAAGGAGGTGCATATTTCACATAAGATGAAGAGTTGAAAATGTACAAGGTTTATTAGTAAAAAAAAACTATGACACATATGTAAGGAAGGAGAGTTCTTTAAAGGAGGTGCATATTTCACATGCTTGAATGAGTTTTAAACTCATAAAAATTGAGATATTTCATCTCTCCTCTCTCCTCATTCAAGTCTAGTTCCAAAAAGTTAGCTTAACTGACCTAAAAATGGTCAAAAAGTGACCTAACTGACTTGGAAAATTCTAGAATCAGTTTGTTTGGTTAGGAGCTCAAATTTTCCTATAAATAGAAGCCTCCCCTTGTTGAAAAAAATATAGTGTCTTATGCATTGTTACTCTACTCCACCTAAGCCAAGAATTGTGAATTCTTTAATAATTCACTAGTTTTTGATACTTCTCTCTTTCTTCAATCCCCATTGGTGGCTCCATCGACATACTAAACCAATTGATTGGTTGGGGGCCTCTACCGTGAACAAAGAATCAAGCAAATTATAAGATAAGTATAGTAAATTATGATCTTTTCTATAATTTCTCAATGATGCTCTCTTCTCAACCCCTCTCAAGCTTGAGAAGCTTAATTGGTATGGTTTTTGAAATGCTATTGAAGTTAATTAATTAATGATAGTAAAGAATTACATAAAATTCTATTTATATTTAATTCTAATGGTTTTTCTCTCTTCTCACTTAAGAAATGGTCATACTCATGACCCTCTTCAATCCAAATGAAGCTTTTCATAAGGCTTTTCCTTAATCCAAGATTAAGCTATGCTTGAGGCCAAATTAATGGCTTTTTTCTATGCTTTTAGTTTATGTATATTGATGATTCAATCCATTATGGATTGATGATCCAATTAGAGACCATTCTAATTATTTTCTTAATGATCCAATTAGAGACCATTATGGATTGATGATCCAATTAGAGACCATTCTAATTATTTCTTTAATAATGAGCCTTATCCCTTAGAAAAAAATTGAGATTTATGAGTCATAGTAGCGGAGCTATGGCAAAATTTTTATAGAAATTACGCATAAAATAATTTCATTCAAAGCATAAAAAGAGGACTTCCTACCATATTCTAGGAACTATCATCCTAGATTAATTAAAAGAATATTATTATGCATGGAGATATGGATGTTTGCATGTAGATGTAGAGGTATGGATGTGAGTGTGAATGTGGAGGTGGATGTATACATGGAGATATGGATGTTTGCATGTAGATGTAGAGGTATGGATGTGAGTGTGAATGTGGAGGTGGATGTATGCATGGAGATGTGGATGTATGCATGTAGAAATAGATGTGTAGATGAGGATGTAAATGGAGATGTGGATGGATGCATGTAGAAGTAGAGGTATAGATGTAGATGTGAATGGAAATGTGGATGTATACATGTAGATGTAGATGTATAGATGTAGATGTGGATGTGAAGGTGGATGGATGCATGTAGATGTAGGTGTATAGATGTAGATGTGGATGTGGATGTGGAGGTGGATGGATGCATGTAGAAGTAGATGTATAGATGTAGATGTGAATGGAGATGTGGATGTATACATGTAGATGTAGATGTATAGATGTAGATGTGGATGTGGAGGTGGATGGATGCATGTAGATGTAGATGTAAAGATGTAGATGTGAATGGAGATGTGGATGTATGCATGTAGATGTAGGTGTATAGATGTAGATGTGGATGTAGAGGTGGATGTATGCATGTAGATGTAGATGTATAGATGTGGATGTGAATGTGGAGGTGGATGTATGCATGTAGATGTAGATGTATGGAGGTGAATGTGAATGTGGATGTGGATGTATGCATAGAGATGTGGATGTATGCATGTAGATGTGAATGTACGCATATAAATGTGGATATATGGATGTGAATGTGTATGTAGATGTGGATGTATGGATGTGGATGCATGAATGTGCATGTAGATGTGGATGTGAAAATAGATGTATGGATGTAGATGTGGATGTATGGATGTGAATGTGGATGTGGATGTAGATATATGTATGGATGTGAATATATGATATGTGATGTGAAGGAATCTGAAGTGATGAGATGGAAAATGATGTGATGGGATGAGTACACATATAACTGGAATGTGGAATAAGCAATGTGGATTGATGAGGGATAATGTGGAAAAATGAGAGTTAATATAGAAACTGTATTTTGTGACTGTTTGTAAATGCTATTTGTAAATGACTGTTTTATGTCAAGATTGCTGGGAAAGCATTGTGACCATCTTGTGATTAAGGTCGTGGAGACCTAACTGAAAAAGTTGCAACTGCTGACGGAGAGTCAATGAAGGACGTCTCGCGTAGCAAGGTCGGCCGAGGTCTTGACCAGCCTCGGTGCGATTAAAATGGTGAGCTTCCGGTACGGTGGATGAGGGGCCAAGGAAGCGGCCTATGAGTGAAGCGCTAGGTCACCTGCGAAGGATCCTAGAGGGTGCTGACCATACGGTGCTCGGGCTCTGGGTCACCTAGGATACCCACGCGTGCGTCGAGGAAGATATTGGAACAGAGTTGGAGTTGTTTTCTGAAATCGGGCATGGATCTGGTTGATTGACCTTGCTGGTCTTCAATGGATGAGTCCATGGCTCTTTATATGGATCTGTTGGTTGATCTTGCTGATCTTCAACGAGAGTCCATCTTGATAAGTGATTATATTGCCGAGTATTATGGGCTAGGGATTAGGAAACGGCCCCTGAGTGGACAGGTGGTGAGGGTCCTAGTTGCCAATGATGCCATAGATACTCTGATGAAGGAATGATGGAAAAATTAAGAATCAACTGGATAAATTGGAAGATGGTGATCAGTGATACTATGGTTTTATTAAAGGATTGTTTTAAACTGGTTGAATCTGTGAAAAGGCAATTTCATATTGGGTGTGTGAGTGGTGTGACTAGTTTTATTTTGCATGAACATCTGGCTAGGGGGCCTTGGAACTCTTTTCCTTGGTACCCGGGACAAAACCTAACCAAATTATTAATTGGATCCCATCACTACAGTGGTTGGGCGGTTGGCTAACCCATGGGATCGGATGGGGTTAGGCTGGATTGATGGATCCGTAAATCGAGACGCAAACTTTTGTTTTTACGATAGATAAAATAAATCCCAGACAGTAACTGTTCTATGGATAGGAATCAACGACTGTGCCTCTTGAATGGGGAAAAAAGCGTTGATCCCAATGATCCAAGTGCAAGTTTCTTCCTTGATCTGACCAAGTATCTTATAGATGCAATTGGACCAGCTCGATCAGAAATGATCTTGATTACGTTAAAGTAAAAAGTTATCCTGGTGGAATCGCCCGTGCTTTCCGGTAAAGGAAGTCTTTCTGGGTTCGGTTTTGGAACAACCGATGGATTAGTCTCTTATCCGGATATCCGTGGGTGAGGCCCCGAGTGTGGGACCCCTATCCCGTGCGAGGAGTGCTACTTCCGCTGCTAGTATCCCGAATCTGTTGCTCGGTGGGAACAGGGATCTTACAATTTCCATTCTCATAAATATAGTTTCTATAACGAACTCTCGTCTTTCCACATTGTTCCACATCAATTCTCATTTATTTCATGTGTATTTCCATTCTCATCACATCATTTTCCATTTCATCACATCTTTCCTCATTTATCTGCATCAGATCTCATCCACTCACATCTACCCATATCCACATCTCATCACATCACATTCATTCACATCTCATCCATTCAGACCTCATCACATTCACTCACATCACATCTCATTCATTTTACCTCACATCTCATTCATTCACATCACATTCATTCATATCCATCACATTCACATTCATTCATATTCATCACATTCACATTCATTCATATCCATCACATTCACATCCACATATATTTATGACACATCACATCTCTTTCCATCACATCACATTCATCTATATCCATTCTTTCACATGCTAATTCACATCAATTCTTTCACATATACATTCACATCCATTCTTCACTGATACATATACATCCATTCTTCACTTATACATTTATATCCATTTTCATCACATATCATCCACTCATATCCCATATCATTCATTTACATCCGGATTCACATGACATCGCATCTCAACCATTCATTCACATCTATCTGATTCACATCACATCTTATCACATCTACTCACCTCACATCTCATCACCTCTATTTACATCACAACCACCCATCCATTCATTCACACTTATTTGATTCTCATCACATCTCATTACATCTATTCACCTCACATCTCATCACCTCTATTCACATCACATCCATCCATCCATTCACATCTATCTGATTCACATCACATCACATCCATCACCTCTATTCACATCATATTACATCCATCCATCCATTCACATCTATCTGATTCACATCACATCTCATCACATCTATTCACCTCACATCTCATCACCTCTATTCACATCACATCCATCCATCCATTCACATCTATCTGATTCACATCACATCTCATCACATCTATTCACCTCACATCTCATCACCTCTATTCACATCACATCCATCCATCCATTCACATCTATCTGATTTACATCACATCTCATCACATCTATTCACCTCACATCTCATCACCTCTATTCACATCACATCCATCCATCCATTCACATCTATGTATTTCACATCACATCTCATCACATCTATCTGATTCACATCACATCTTATCACATTTACTCACCTCACATCTCATCACCTCTATTCACATCACAACCACCCATCCATTCATTCACACTTATCTAATTCTCATCACATCTCGGTACATCTATTCACCTCTATTCACATCACATCCTTCCATCCATTCACATCTATCTGATTCATATCACATCTATTCACCTCACATCTCATCACCTCTATTCACATCACATCCATCCATCCATTCACATCTATCAGATTCACATCACATCCCATCACATCTATTCACCTCACATCTCATCACCTCTATTCACATCACATCCATCCATCCATTCACATCTATCTGCTTCACATCACATCTAATCACATCTATTCATAGAATTTAAGAGAATTCTAATTTTTGATATAAAGATACTTTACGCACTCTGACCTTCAGTAGTTGACTCCTCCAATTGTCCTCCCAGACCTAACCTCCCACAACTCTGATCTTCACTCCTAACTCTTCAGCTGACCTCCTCTGACAACCAGTTGACCAAAAAAGCACTCAGCTTCTGCTGCTGACACTCAGATATGACTGTAACCTAAAATTAAATCCTTTATACATCTTTCTAGGCATAAAATCAATTTTAATGAGAATAACACTTTTGAAAGAAAAGTAAATCCTTTATGCATCTTTCTATGCATAAAATCAATTTTAATGAGAATAACACTTTTGAAAGAAAAGTAAATCCTTTATGCATCTTTCTATGCATAAAATCAATTTTAATGAGAATAACACTTTTAAAATAAAAATAAATCTTTCATGCATCTTTCTTTGCATAAATCAATTTTAATGAAAACAATACTTTTATAATAAAAATTTCCATTATGCATCTTTCTATGCATAGAAATTAAATTCAATGAAAACAACACTTTTATAATAAAAATTTTCATTATGCATCTTTCTATGCATAGAATTAAAATTCAATGAAAACAACACTTTTATAATAAAAAAATTTCCAATATGCATCTTTCTATGCATAGAATTTAAATTCAATGAAAACAACACTTTTATAATAAAAATTTCCATTATGCATCTTTCTATGCATAGAATTTAAATTCAATGAAAATAACACTTTTATAATAAAAAAAATTCCAATATGCATCTTTCTATGCATAGAATTTAAATTCAATGAAAACTCCACTTTTATAATAAAAAGATTTCCAATATGCATCTTTCTATGCATAGAAATTAATTTTAATAATTATTATCAATGATATCCATGCATATTCATAGGTGAATATGTACATGGAGTAAATAAAAATATTTCTTTTAGAATGCACAAACGGTGGGAATTAATCTTTTAGAATAACATAAAAATAAACTTTATTTTCCACAAAATTTAAGAAAATTTTGCCATAACCTCCTTTCTATGGTTGACCATTTCCCGTTGCTCCGGCCACCCGGCAGAAGGCACCTGGCAGAGCAGCCGGGTGCCTGGAGTGGCCGGAGCAACAGGGGACAAGGGAGGAGATCACTCCTGCCCTCTGGATTGCCTCCACCTCCATCTCCATCTCTATTCACCTCGCCCTCTCCCTCACCATTGCCGCCGCCCCCATCTCTAAGCCCAGGCCATCTTCTCCACCGCCGCCACCTCCACCACTGCCGCCGGCCCTCAAATTTTCAAAAAGAGAATAGCAAGAAATTTTTAGAAAAGAGAAGTACCTTACCTGTTTGAAGTTCACAGATGCGTTAGATCGCCACAGCAGCTCAGTTGAGAGTCTGGTTAGATGTAGATACATATAGGAGATAAATATAGGAACTTGAACTATAAACCTTGATGTCAATAATAATAATCATCTACTATTTAAATAGGGCCTATAGACAGTTACATATTATTTTCATTTTAAAGGTTACTTACATATAAAAAACTAATATAAAAAGATACATATAATACTTAGAACCAATAAATGTATAATTTAAAACATACATATAATAAATTAATATAAAAAGATACATATATATTTGTATATTTTTTATAAAAAAAATTTGTCGACCATTCTCAATCATGATTTCTCCACCTTGTTTTATCATTTCATCCGCATTCATTCCCAATCGTGATTGCTCCACCTTGTTTTATCATTTCAGCTGCCTTACCTGACAATGATTGATTTGGCCTAGATACCTGATCTTCTATTTTTGTTTTATAAAGTCCACCTGTTCCTTTATTTTTATATTTTCATTTCACATTTTCGTCTCTCCTGTCCTTTCTGCAACTTCGTATTGCCTTCCCTATGGAGCACATTGTGACCTTTGAGTGGGAGCTTGATGGCTGCACCAAAAAATCTCAAACTTTAATACTTCTCAACAGACCACGCTTGTCAGTCATGGATATCTACAAGGGTTTTTGCCTTCATCACAGGCCCTTTCTGGAGTGAAAGCTACTAGGACCAATGGAAGCCTACAGGAAATCATCGCTCATGACATGGAGGGCAATAAAAACTACCTTGTAGATATTACTCGAAGTAAAACATATATGCTACAATGTAGTCCTCTCTGTACTGCTGATAGTCTTGATTCTAGTGCTAATGACATTGCCTAAGATGTCCGACATTTGGAGACCTCAGTGGAGAAAGAATTAGGGACACAAAACACCCATGTTCATATCTCGAGCTCCTCCTCTGAGAGTGACTTGAATGGCTCATTAGCAACTGTTTTGCAACCAGGTGAAGGCACAAGCAATGTAGTCCTCTCTGTACTGCTGATAGTCTTGATTCTAGTGCTTATGACATTGCCCAAGATGTTCACCATTTGGAGACCTCAGTAGTGGAGAAAGAATTAGAGACACAAAACACCCATGTTCATATCTTGAGCTCCTCCTTTGAGAGTGACTTGAATGGCTCATCATATCTCGAGCTCCTCCTCTAAGAGTGACTTGAATGGCTCATCAGCAAACTGTTTTGCAACCAGGTGAAGGCACAAGCAATCCAAAAGGTTCGAAGCACAATATCTCTGAAGATGAATGTATTGCTTCAGAGAGTATACTTTCAGTTCTTCGTTAATAAGAAGGAGCAACCTTCTCTTCTACGTTCATTGTTGGAAAAAGTTACTCGAGTCATCCAAGTCCAGGAGGTGCCAAGACATTATGATGGTGATTCCATCCTAGAGTTTCCACCAACATATGGCAAAATAGGAAATATGGATGGAATGGAGCAAAAATATGATGGTCACCTATGGACACGTCCAGTAACATCAAACATGTCTGTAAGTTATACCGTGCGTATTAGCTATTGTGTTGGTACTTTGGAGTGCCATAGGCTCAGCTGTCCTTTTTACTTGAACAATAAAAGGTATAACAAACAGGGTGATTCCTGGGGTACCTACGCCTGGTAGTCATGAGTTGGTGATGGTTTGTGCCTGTTTAATATTCGTGGGATTAATTTAATTATTAATTGGGCTTATATTTTCAGGTGATGAAGATTACGAGAATTGAATAATGTTGAGGAGAATGTTTCTTATGCGCATCATATTTATTTTTACAAGCGTAGCTTGTAACCTTAGTAGTTGATTTTTCCATTTTGATACATTGGAAAAAATACATTTATAATGTTGAATTTATTAAAGCCTAAAGGCTTTACCCTAGCCCCAATTTTTGGGACACTCTATTTTTGTTGTGGAAGAGTGTCGTGCTCTCTAAAAGCACACTTTGTATATTTTTGGGGGCTATGGCCTATTTTTGGTGGAAAGCTAATAAAAATACTCTTGTGTGTGGGGGAAGGCCACGCACAAGGGGGGGAAGATTGCACCCAGCATGTTTGTCTTGGAGCTAAGTATTATGTTTGCTATGCTTTTGTTCAATTTATTTTGATTTTTGTTGAAACCTGCAAAGCATGTGTTTTCATGGTTGAATTTATGTGTTGAATTTCTCAAGTGTTCCACAAGCTATCCTAGAGAACGATTCCGTTTTCACTTTCTATTCACAAAGGGGATTTAGAGGCAGGGAGAGATTTGTATCACGTGGCCGTGGTAATGGTTGTGGATGGCACGACAGGTCACCACAATAGAATTTTCAGCCTACATATGGTGCTAGAGGTGGTCGTGGATATACACCTCAGAGAGGCAGAGGTAATCCTCGTGGTAGAGGACGTTGGCAAGGCCAACAAACATCTATGCAAAATGTGGAATGCCATTATTGTGGGAAATTTGGTCATATGGCACGTGATTGTTTCCGCAAACAAAATGATTTGAGAGGGGGTAGAGCACAACATGGTGGACATTATGCACAACATGGTGGAAATTATGCAAGTGGTGGAAATTATGCATCAAGCAGTAATGATAGCAATGCAAATCACTTGTTTTCCATGAAACATGTTGTGGGATCTATGGTGAAAGTGATGACACTTGGTATATGGACTCTGGAGCATCAAACCATATGACTTGTCATGGCGAATGTTTTGAGCATATGAAGCCTATGGATGTGAAAGGCTATGTGGAGACAGGAGATGATACCCAACATGCTATCACGCATGTTGGAAGTGTACCATTGGTTATGCACAATGGTGAAACAAAGTCTATGGCAGATGTCTTGTATATGCCTTCTATTACAAAAAGTTTGGCCTCACTTGGTCAAATGGTGGAATAGGGTTTACAGGCTCGTTTCAAACGAGCATGGTTGCTTCGTTGAGGATTTCAAAAATGGATGTAGAGTCATTGTTGCTAAAGGCAAGAAAGAAGGCAGGTTATTTAAGTTGGATGCTGGGATTCCTGAGTTGAAATCAGCCATGTTCTCTAAAAGCCAAAATGTGGTACAGGACATTGACATGTGGCATAAAAGGATTGGACATGTGAACATACAAAGGTTAAAGAACATGCAGGCAAGAGGCATTGTTAGTGGGCTACCTAGATTCAAGTACGATGGGAATATACATGTTTGTGATGCCTGTCAGTTTGGAAAGCAGGCGAGGTTGCCGTTTCCTAAAGAAGGCAACATGAGTAGCAGGCCACTTGAAATAGTTCATAGCGATGTATGGGGTCCTACACAAAACCCATCCATTAAAGGCAGCTTGTATTATGTGACATTCATTGATGATTTTAGCAGAATGACTTGGATTTACTTTCTCAGAGAGAAAAGCGAAGTGTTGGGAAAGTTTATGGACTTCAAAGCTTTTGTAGAGAAGCAATATGGCTCTTGGATAAAATGTTTGAGGACAGATGGAGGTGGTGAATACACCTCACATGTTTTTGAGCATTTCTTGAGAAAGCATGGCATAAGAAGGCAGTTAACTTGCAGGTATACACCTCAACAAAATGGTGTTGCTAAGAGAAAGAATAGAGTCATTTGTGATGTGGCCAGGGCGATGCTCAATGAAAAGAGCATGCCAGACTATTATTGGGCAGAAGCGTGTGTGCCACTGCTGTGTATGTACTTAATAAGACACCCACAATAGCCATACATGGAAGTACACCAGAGATGCGACTTACAGGTTTTAGGCCAAACATTGGACACCTCAAAGTGTTTGGTTGCATAGCTTATGAACATGTGCCTGACAAGATAAGGAGGAAGTTGGATCCTAAGGCAGAAAAGTGTGTGTTTGTTGGATATGCACAGGATCGTAAGGCATATAAATGTTACAATCCACAAACTAGGCAAGTGGTTATCTCACAAGATGTGGTGTTTGATGAACTTGCTAGTTGGTACAAAGCAAAGGATGAGGGTGTCATTGATTCCCTTGATGTTGATGTGCATGTGAACTTGCCACAAGCAAGTTCTATTTCTATGTTTGGGCCAGCAGAGTCTGAGAGTAGCACTATACGTCCATGGTCAGGACCCTTGAGACATGAGAGTGTGAGCACTCGGAGTAGTGCTGTGGATAAAGGGAAAAACAAGGTTGAAGGGAATTGGCATTACAGGTTATGAGTCATCAAGTTCAGAGAGTTTGGATGAGGAACTTGGCATACCAGTTTTATGCACACCTGCTAGGATAGATATGTGCCTCCACATGCTAGAGTGACAGGTGTTCAGAGTGATCCGTATGCGTTGCGTAGATCCCAAAGGGTCAGGTATCTAGTTGACAGGTTGACTTATCATGATTTTGCTATGCATTACGCATATATGACCTCTTTGGTGAAGCATGTTGAACCTACATGCTATACAGAAGCTATTGGGAAGCATGTATGGGAGAAGGCAATGGATGTTGAGATGGACGCTTTGGTTCATAATGAAACATGGGATTTGGTTGCCTTACCACAAGGCCAAAATGTCATTGGTTGCAAATGGGTTTACAAAGTGAAATGCAAGTCAGATGGTTCCATTGAACGCCATAAATTGAGATTGGTAGCTAAGGGTTATGCACAAACCCAAGGCTTGGACTATGATGAAACATTTAGTCCAGTCGCAAAGATGGGAACAGTGAGAGCAGTCATTGCTATGGCTGCAGCAAATGGTTGGGAAATGCATTAAATGGATGTGAAAAATGCATTTCTAAATGGTGATCTACAAGAGAAAGTTTATATGGCACAGCCAGAAGGATATGTACACCCGAGGTATCCCACTCATGTATGCAGATTAAAGAAAGCATTATACGGTTTGAAGTAAGCACCTCGTGCTTGGAGTGATAAGATAAGCCGATATCTTATCTCCCTTGGATTTCAAGTTTCTTCAGCAGATTCTTCACTCTACGTGAAGAAAACAGATCATGGGATTGTCCTACTTGTCATCCATGTGGATGACTTGATTGTCACAGGAGATCATGCTACAGATGTTATGCAAGAAGGCATTGAGTGGGCAGTTTGACATGAAAGGCTTGGGTGAATTGAGATACTTTCTTGGGATTGAAGTGATCAAAGACCATGCACGTACATGGTTAGTGCAATGCCAATATGCATTGGATATGTTGGCAAAATATGGAATGACAGGGTGTAAGCCAATGAGTACACCTTTGGAGCAGAATGTAAAGCTGCGGGCTGATTTTGGTGAAGAGTTGGATGATCCATCTATGTATAGAAAGATGGTTGGTAGTCTTATTTACAGGACTATCACACGCCAGCCCGAATCTCAGTTATGCTATGGGGCTAGTAAGCCAATTCATGCAGAGCCCTAGAAAACTTCATTTGGATGCAATGAGATGCATTATCCGATATGTAAAGACCACTGCACATTATGGTCTTCTTTATGAGCATGGTAAAGGCTTGAATGTACATGGCTACACAGACGCAGATTGGGCAAGTAGCTCGTATGACAGGAGGTCTACTAGTGGTTATGCCTTTACATTTGGAAGTGCAGTGGTGAGTTGGAGTAGCAACAAGCAACCTACTGGTTTTTTATCTAGTACAGAGGCTGAATACAGGGGTACAGCCATTGCTACATGTGAAGGAGTATGGTTAAAGAGTCTCTTGTGGCTGATTTGGGTGAGCCTATTGATGGCAAGGTTGTCATTCATTATGACAACATGAGCAGCATACAATTGGCCAAGAATCCAGTTTTTCATACGCGGACCAAACACATAGAGGTCCACTATCACTTTGTCAGAGAGAAAGTGCTGGATGGTACAGTGGATTTGCAGTATGTGAAGACTGAAGAGCAGGTGGCCGCCGACAGCTTTACAAAGCCACTTAGCAGGGATAAGTTTGAGTACTTCTGTACTACGTTGGGAGTACGTGGGATGAGCTTGGGGGGGAGTGTTGAGAGCTTTGATAGCCCAAGATCATCTACATCTTCATCTATGGCAGTACATCATGAGCTTGAGAGGGGCTGTTGAGATTCAAGCTCGATGTCAGCTGCACCATGTGCTGGCATGTTAGGTTTTTTTTAAATTATTATAAAGAGAGTAATACTAAAGTATTGTTGCAAAGTGGTGATTACAACAAATGGCAAGTGCTTTACATAGATCTGTGTGCTCTTCTTGATGGAAGCCTTGAGGGCATGCTGGCAACTACTGAGACAAAGGTCATATGCACTACTTTTCCAAGGGCACACATGTAGTGAAGATAGATCATTGTGGGTGATCTTAATTGATTTTTGATTGGTTCTACTATGTGTTTATATATAGCCTCTAATGAGAGTTGCATGCTAGGTCCACCTTGGTCATGAGCAGAACCCGATTGAACTTGTCACCCAATTATGATAATATTAGACCACAAAGTAGAGCAATAGTTTTGGTGTAGCTTTCAAAACCATTTGCAATTGTTTTGACTACTTGGGAACATTATACTATGTAGTATGGTCTAGAACACCAGTAAAGATGGAAATGTCCCTACTATAAAAGTGATTTTTTTTTTGTTTTTTATTGAACATAATCGTGTTTAATAAAACATGTTCATACTATAAATACACAAAACACAACTTTCATTTACTTCTAACTTGATAGCCAAGTAAATCATGAGGTCACAACAAGCATGGCTATTAGTTTGCTAACTGTGTTGCAGATTGCTACTCTTTTTATTTTACATGAAATTCTATTGTCTCACAAAATCATGAGGCTATTAGTTTGCTATTGTACCAGATTGCTACTCTTTTTACTATACATGAAATTCTATTGTCTCACAATATGCATTCATCAATTCATATCCTTTATAATCATCAATGTCATCCCTTTAAACCATTCTCTTAACCATACTAGTGAAGTGTGGGCTAAACTACACAAAAAAGTCATGCACCAAGAATGTAAATATAATAATTTATAATATCTTTAAATGGCGTGAACATAAAATTTTAGGATATTTTTAAATTGACAAATTACATAAGAGAAATAAAAATTTGGATAGAGTCACGTATGAAAAAATAAACCTTTCATTAGAGTTGGATATGTAAGTTTGAGTAGTTTCTTAGTCTAATTCTTTTGATAGTACCAAAATGGTAGCTATGAAATGGAGAAAGCATAGCATCTAATAAGCTCAATATACCCCATAAGTACTCACTTGCTTTATTAATCGTGGCGACATTCGCATGTGTCCAAATGTGGAGAATTGTCCATAGTTTGGCCTTGAGGGGAGCTAGGAGGAAGGAGGGATGAATTTTGAAAATTAGTGATGACTTCGTTTAGCCAACTACCAATGTGGGTTGCATTGATGCCAAGGGGTTGATCTTTGTAGTGACTAAAGCAAGCACTTGCATCACTAGGATCTGGGCAAGGTGGTGTGGAAGGGTCCCTCCAATAGCCCTCATGGTGTAGCCCAAGCCAATTAGCTAGGATCCTATAGATGAATTGCCCATGTCCCGCCATCTCCAACCAACCCGCTGGGAACATCTCCATCACTCTCCCACCAGGTGGCATGAATATCATGTTGGTTAGTTGTGCCCCATGTGCAGTCACTAATATGTCTGTATAGCTCATGGCTTCTACCTATCAAAAGGAAAACAAGAGCGTTAGAGTCAATTGTGCTAAGGTATTGCAATCACACTTCCAAAACTAAGCTTGACCTAAACTTATACTTCAATGCAAGAACAATTTTAAGACGTTACAATTCATTAAAGGTGGCAATTTAGAAAATTGTATACATGGGTAAACATGAAATTCTCATGATATTTTAGAATTGTAGTTAAGTAATTTTGGGTTAAAAAATCATTTCATTTAGTACTTACAAAACAATGAAATCGTTACCATATATTACGGATTGATGGAGCTCAAAAAGGCGAACATACATGACTTTAGTGCTCTAAAAATCCAATTTCTAGCGTATTTTCTCCAAGGGATATAAAGTATACATTTAAATTATAATCTAGTCATTTGTCTAGTTTTTAACAACTTGAGTTTACTTTTGAACATCACCTTTTGAGAATAACTTTTTTTTCAAGCACTACATGAGTCTTTCAATATGAGAGAGAGAGAGAGAGAGAGAGAGAGAGAGAGAGAGAGAGAGAGAGAGAGAAATATTTTTTTTAATCATCGAGGAGAATGCTTAGCCTTTTTCATAATCAAAGAGATAGCAAGTTCAAGATAGGATAATGGAGAAGGTTCTTTTCATCATTAAAAAAATATCATGTTTAGAATGTGATGAAGAAAACCAGTATCACCTCCCCAAAAGAGATCTATGAATTTCTAAATTTGAAGATGAATTTTTTGGCTAAAGAAGAGGGGCAAATTTGTTGTTATAGCCTGCCAAAAGCCCGAGGCTTGTTATTCAAATTACTAGGAATAAAAGTTTGTGTGTGAGCTTGCTACACATATATCATCCTAAGCAAATCCTACCTATGCCCAGGCTATATTTTTATAGCAACTCACAAGTGTAATGAATGGGAACTCAAGTATTATGGTTGGGATATACGAAAGTTCCATCCGCAACATTATAAGCTCATGGTTATAGATGTGGTTGATGCATGCATGCATTATGCTAAAGAGGAATAAAATTAATGCATGCATCAACCACATCTATAGCCATGAGAGGAATAAAAATAATGCATGTGCATGCATTATTTTTATATACTAAAGAGGAACAATAATGCATGCATGGATTACATTAAAGAGGAATCAAAATAATGCATACATACATTATTTTTATATACTAAAGAGGAACAATAATGCATGAATGGATTATACTAAAGAGGAATTTAAAAAAATGCATGCATGCATTATACTAAAGAGGAATAAAAATAAGGTAAATTTCCAAGGCTAAGTTATTGTGCATATGTCATGAAAAACTCAATAAAATACAACGGAAGTAGCAGAAAGAAAAAAATATTCAATGCAACACCCAGAATTACTAAGTTAAAAATTTTACAAAGAGAAAAAAAATTAATGCAGCACCGAAATAAGTATATGTCGATGATATGAGGTGGGAATACTATCCAAGGCCCCATAGTGCCTTGGGGGTATGCTAGCCTGCGCCAAGAAATATGCATCTATATAGGGATAAGGTGCAAGGGAGTGGTGTAGCACAGACCCATGTTAGGCACTCGGCATCACGGAACCTCGCTCGCAATGCGGGAGGCCTACCCAGTGCATGACCAGTGCATGAGTGCTTCTATGTGTGCCTAACATAGGTCCATGCTACGCCGCTCCCTTGCACTGCATTCCCATATAGATGCATATTACCTCACAGAGCTGAATACCATGCGCGTGCGGGTGAGTGTGTCCACACGAGAAAGAGAGAGAGAGAGAGGGGGGGGGAGGGGGCACCTGTTGGCAAAAGGTGAGGTTGGAAACCTGCATGACAGACCAGCTACAGTTTAGCGCGGCTTCACACTGCTGCTTCACAACTTGCTTCCAAGCTCCTTCATCAACAAAGCCTCTACCGCCATGGCGCACCATTAAGGTGATGTTCACGTGCCGCCTGCCTTCCTCTTCATAATTACCATATTCACCAACCCCCACGTTGCAGCTCCTCCTCGCTTGGCATCGAGCCTCACTGTACATCCTCCTAAGCAAAGGCCTTTCCATCCCTCCGATTCCATGCCTGCTAACCACAGCCCTTTCAAAGCACACTGGCCGCTGTGCGTTCAGCTTAAGCACGCTAGTTGGTAATCCGGAAGCCTCCACCACCCGCCCAATCCAATTGCCCATCTCTTTCCTGTACTCCCCTTGATGAAATAACAGAAGATTAGATGCATATGCGCACCCATTACCTATTCTCCAATACACAAACTGCAGTAAATTGTACATTGCATGCCAGGGGTTGTTAAAATCCCAATACGTGTCCGAGATTAGTGTAACCCCGGGCACTAATGAAGCCCCGATTGGGAGCCCCTCCTTAAACGCAAAAGCATAGGCGTTTTGGGCTCCATCAGAGGTGTGGTTTCCTTTAAAGCAAAGCAAACGGTCTTGCGAGAGGAGAGGAGATGGAAATGAGAAAAGCTCAGGAGGGCCTTCCTCCAGGCCCCTTCCTTTGAAAACAGACATGAAATAATGGTAGACATGGTCATCTCGATCTCTGCTACTATCCATGGCTCTCAATGGGAGAAATTCCACACCCAAAGACAACTGCTTTCTGAAACTATGGCCTGCATTCTCCAACTCCATAACCTTATCCTTAACCTCTGATAATGATTCGAGGGCCTCTTTGCTTCTAATTGAGCTTGCTTCCAAGGCCTGCAAGCGCTGCATGATAGCATAACTCTCATTTTGGGTCGTTGCTAAAGCTTTTTGCAGCTCCTGCTGTGATCTCTCAAGCATTCGGAAGGATTCAAGTGTATAGCTTGTGTGGTTGAAGTGCTTGCTTAATGAAGAGAATTGCTGGGCCGGAAGCTCTTGGATTAACCTATTCACTTGATACAAGCCCACCAGCAAAGCCACTAGGACAGCCACTAGAATTACAAGGTTGGGAGAGCGAGAGAGGCTTGTGATTGCCACCATATTGCTCTCTAATTAGCATTAATGGTGCTCTTAAGAAGCTTACAGATTACACCATAATTGGCTAATTGAGATTAATGGGTTGCCACACCATAGCCATGAAGGCTCGCCAAAGGCATTGTTAAGACAATCCGTGGCACCACGTGAAGGAGAAGGTAGGTGTGGTGAAAGTAAAAGATGAACAAAATTTCTGTTGGCTATCACGGAATGCAATCAATGATATTCAAACGATTTTTTTTAATTTCTTAATTGTGATGTTGATTAAAGCTAACTTTTGGATCTCGTGTGTGTGTAACCGGCATTTAAATATTCCATTAACCTACCAACTACACACAAATACGTGTATGCCTACTTTATTTTTTGGATCTTGTGTTGTATCCAAAAAAAACTTTAATATTTTCTATTTACCCACTATGTATGTGCATGTTTAGATATATTATTCCTAACTTTTATGCTTATTTGTGTTTGTATACATAGCCTCATTTTTCAAGTTTCTAGTAATGACACGTTCATATGTAACATCACTCACTCCTACACTGAGGAAACTCTATATAATATTTGTTTTATTATTATCTACTTTGCATTTTTCATGCACTTTTATATCTTACAACAGCTAGCTTTATGGTCAAGGAGCTTCAGATAAAGCTTCGTTTACAAAAGTACAACATGAACGTGAGTGATGTGCCACACACTAGTAAACAACTGCCCACATACTATCCAACAAAATCAAATTTTGATGATTACATAATTTTCCTTTAATTTCTTCTTTCTTTCTTATCAATTATTTTAGATCTAGAAGAGATGAAGCATAGGATTCATACCCAAAGTTTCTCTACATAATGCTTTGTCTTTTTCAAGGTGATCATCATACTTCAATGCTTCTTTCACTTTTTTTCTCTTTGAGATTCTCCTTTCACATCTCCACAAGGTTTGCGTGAAATTTGGGAACAATACCCAAGAGAAATCACAAATATTCTAAGCCAATATATTGAATATATCATGAGGTTAGAGATTCAGCTCAAGTTTTGTATCTCATACTAAGAACTAGTATAAATCCATGCCAATGCCATGAAATCAATCCAAAAGTAAAAGAGGGTTGAACTAGCCTTATTCATATTGTTGCACATGACATAAACCCATGCCAATGCCATGAAATTAATCCAAATTAAAAGAGGGTTGAACTAGCCTTATTCATATTCATGTTGCATATGATAGATCAAGCTTAAAACATTTTTTATTATATTAGGAAACCAATCCAAGAGTAAAATTTCCCTCTCATGATATAATGTGTATAATAGTGTTCAAGTGGCACTATATTAGAGAAGAGAACATGCTTGGAGGAGGCTTAAAGGTATATCACACATACGCAACTCTCACGGAGCCTCTTAGAGGTGTTATTAGACAAGAAAACATGCCCATCCTTATAGTCCATTATCCTGGTACCTCTACCTATATAATTAGCAAAACACTCCCATTCAATATATATCTGGAATAATGTGTAGCATTATAAGTAGCTATAGTGGATCATAATGAGAAAATAGCTTCATTAGTAACATGATTAGGACTTAATGATGTTGATTAAGACTAATGGAGCACTAATCAAGCTCGTGGGAGATTAAGGCATAAAACTAATCACTTTATTCATAAAAAGAGCCTCTTTTATAGGCACATTACAAGAATAAGGAGCCAACTATGATTCCCCTATGATTTCTCCACTATTCTCTAGATTCAAGGTGCACTCATTTGTTCTTTCTTCCCACTTGATTTTGTAGAGATTCCTAGGTAGAAATGTAGGCTTTTACTTGGCTAAGTACTGGCTTTTACAAAGCTTGAGTGGCTCTAAGGTTATTTGGACTAATACACCTTTGGCTCCTCTAGTGATGGGGGTAATGGTTGTATTCCCAACATACTCCCCACATCAAGTGTCATCCATCACGTTGAATTTAACGTATCTTGATACATAAAATTTCACCATTTAAATATGGGTGAAGTTTTACGCAAGTAAGAGGAGGAGGTAGCCTAAAGACCTTTGGTGCTCTAGAATGCCCAGTCATCTTTGACAAGGTTTGCCCCTTATTCCAAGCTTGAGGTAGGTTCCCATTCTTTTTCATTGGTTGCAAAGTTGGCTTAAGACTTCTTCTTAAGAAATAATCCTTCTCTAACTAATTGGTTCTCCTGCAATAGTTGCATTTGAGTCTTCCCCTTTGCTAGAGTTCTTGTTGGAGAAGTATGCTAGTATGTTGAAAATCGCCCCCTAGGCTTGCGTGCTTTGAGACTTTCTCTCCTCTTCTAGGAGTGTGATGTTGGCTTTGGAATGTTCTTCAAAGTAGTGACAATGTGGCCATAAATAGCATCATGCATGCTCTTGAGTAGCATGACTATGGCATCATCATCAAACACTAGTGCACCAATTGCTCTCAACTGGTTTATTATACTTTTCATTTATTGATGTGAGTTGAAAAGTAATCACGTAATTGGATTTTTAGCTCAAAGAATTCAATTTTCAGTGCAATAATTTTTTAATTCTTCTCTTTTGCCCCAAATAGCTTCTCAAGCTTCTCCCATGCATCAAATGATGGTTGAAAATTAAAAATATTATGTATATAACTATCACTTAAGGCTAATGCAATGGCCTTGTCTCACGGATCCTTTTTGTACTCTTTGAAGAAATAATTAAAAATCACAATTGCATCAAAAATTAAAAACTGTTAAATTTACACCAATGTGATGAGCTATGGTGGATCAAATGCTAGAATCAACATCATTAACAAAGAGATTAGATAATAATTAAGATGTGATTAGTGAGCAATTAACTGATAGCTTAATGTAGGCGTGGATAATCAAAAACCAGCAAATTCTCATTAGGCCAATGCCTCAATTTATAGAGTTTACATCCAAGCATCCAATCCCACTGATTTCTCCTTGATTCACTCCACCTCTTTTGCTTGATTCTCTCCACCTCTCCCAGAATATCTCCACACCTCCTAAATCTCCTCATGCTACCCTTTATTCTCTCCCAATAGATACTTCTCACCTTTTCACAGGTTCTCTCACATTTATAGATTTTCTTTTACAGCCTCTAGCCAAGGGCTAGAGGTTCTCTCACATTTATAGATTCTCACCTTTTCACAGGTTCTCTCACATTTATAGATTCTCTTTTACAGCCTCTAGCCAAGGGCTTGTTCCCGCACACACCCTATTCACTTGTATATTTCAATACCTCCCCTCAAGTGAATACTCCTAGCGCACCTGGACCCTATACCAAGTTTCCCTCTTACTTGATAGTCCACGACCAGTGCCTAGCACACCTTCCCTCAAGTGAATAATCCTAGCACACTTGGACCCTATACCAAGTTTCCTTCTTATTTGATAGTCTGCGACCGGTGCCTCAAGTCCCTAAACTCATAGTCCTTGACACTCTCTCTCTCTATGTGTCCAAGGCTACAACAAGTGTCCGTGACCTTGACTAAAGTGCTCACACATATATCTACCACATCGCCTACATCATCGGTGGCTCAGAGGTGGTTTTACTATGTTGGGGTAGGTTACATTGGGTTGTGGGGTTTCTCTCTCTCTCTCTCTCTCTCAGAGATTTTCACATGGCTCCTCACTTCTTGGAGCCTCACATCTTCTCTTATCTTCAGTCTTCTTCTCGTGTGGTGGCAGCGTCTCTTCATGCGTCCATGTCTTCCTCTTCTTTCAGTCTTCTTGTTGTGGCAGCTTCTCTTCACATGTCCATGTCTTCCTTCAATGCTTTCTCTAGCTCTTCTTCTCGGTGTGGATCTTCCTCTTGGAAAGAGATGTTCTTCTTTTCATGGCTGGGGCCATGAGCTCAACTGTTAGTTCTTGCTCCATGTGAGCAACATGTTTTAATGTATTGTTGACAGTTCTTTTGGGCTTTTGATGTTTATCTTGTGTCATTATGCAATGCAAACCCAAATCTACGTGGGAGGTCTTGCCTCTTGTCTTATTCAGGACAAGGGTAGTGTCTGATCCCATTTTTACACTGATGTAATGTGCCAATACATAATGCATATAGCATTCATTCTTATACACATTCCCAAAATGCAACTCTCGCTGTGAATATTCTTGAATTTGAGTGTGATTTGTAGGCATTAACCAAGGGGTAAATTCAAAATGATGATTACCATAAATTTATCATCATAATTTTACTAGAAATTACATTAAATCAAGGGTAACCAATTTGTATGGAGGAATGGTTGGAGTATCAAACCATCTCTAAATTGCAATCTGATTTCATAGTAGGGATCTGTGTATCAGATACCTAATGGTTAATTTGAACCCTCAATTGCACCAAAATATAGTGATTAGTACTGATTAATCATTGATTAGCAAATTAATCCTCTGTTTTGTGTGCAAAAAACAGAGTATGCGGGGAGTCCAGATCTGAGGCCTTAGAGTTCAAATGAGCTCAAATCCTTTCAAGGCCATCAATAGCAATTAGTCTAGTAGAGGATTAAGCCAAGAAACACAAGATTTGACCAAATATTGAATGCTTAATCTCTGTTTTACCAAAGTCACCTGCAGATTTGATGAAGAGCTTGGATCTCACTGTAGACTTGATCAAATCAAAATCTGTCTTCACCAGCTTGTAGAGCACCCTTGAAAACCCTTAGGGCCAAGAGGAATTAGAGCAATTTGATCTGGAGTAGACAAGATCTCATTTTTTCTCAGAAAAAAAGGTGCCTGCAGATTCACGATTTTCAGCAGCTTGCATTGGCGGTGCAGGTTTGTCTTGATGGGCTGAAGCACAAGGGTGATAGCTATGTGTGGCTAAAGTGGTTTGGGCTAATTTGATGTATGTAGGGAGATAGAGCTCCTCCACCAGCAGCTGGGGGTATAGAGGGTTTGTTGAAAAGAGGTAAAAATTTAATTATCTACTAATCCTAATTAGCCAAGTGATTAGCAAAATAATGGACTCATAAACTTGATGGATTCTAGGCTAGGCTCTGATACCATGTTAAATTTGCAGCAATGTGATGAGCTATGGTGGATCAAATGCTAGAATCAACATCATTAACAAAGAGATTAGATGATAATTAAGATGTGATTAGTGAGCAATTAACTAATAGCTTAATGTAAGCATGGATAATAAAAAACCAGCAAATTCTCATTAGGCCAATGCCTCAATTTATAGAGTTTATATCCAAGCATCCAATCCCATTGATTTCTCCTTGATTCACTCCACCTCTTTTTCTTGATTCTCTCCACCTCTCCCAGAATATCTCCACACCTCCTAAATCTCCTCATGCTACCCTTTATTCTCTCCCAATAGATACTTCTCACCTTTTCACAGGTTCTCTCACATTTACAGATTCTCTTTTACAGCCTCTAGCCAAGGGCGTGTTCCCGCACACACCCTATTCACTTGTATATTTCAACAAAAACAAAGACTTGAATCAAATTGATATCAAAGAGCATAGCATAGCATAAGATAAGAGAACTAGAATAACATCACCATCAAGACAAGATTGGGTGCAATCTACCCTCCCAATGCTGTGTAGCTCGACTTCCATGACATGAGTATTTAGGGAATTGTATTCATAAAAATAGCCCAAGGAGCTAATAATAGATGTGCGTATAAATTGGGCTTGTTTTTTCCCCTTTTGGGTATTGCTTTACATATTATTAACCATATGAAAGCTCCTAAGGTTTGTACATATAAAAGCCTTTGCCCAAATATAAATGTTTTTGGGCCTTTACACATGAAATAACTTTGTGCACACTCGTACATATATAATAACCTTGTGCACATTCACACATTCCATTAAGCCGATTCGTACACACATTAAGTCAAGCATATTTTTCTTTGATTATTAATTCATCAAAAATATGATAAAATATATACATGTAACATTCCTCCTGTTTGAGGAAGCAACTGTCCTCAATTGTGTAAAAGAAAATACTACAACAATAACATTATGCCCGTAGCTATCGATGTCATAACTTGTAAGGTAAACTCAAAGACTGAACATGGCTCAGAGGTTCTTATGGACATGGAATACCACAAACAGACTCAGAGGTTCATTGACTAAGCATGGCTTCTTAGAGGCTTGGGTGAACATGGACTGCAACAATAAAACTCATGCGACACCTAAACTGGTGATCCTTGCACTCATCATATCTAATCATAAATAATACAGAATAATATAATATAGACAAGATCCCTTATATGCGACACACGCACTGCTCATCACCTATTTCTATAAACATATCCCAATTAATTACCTTCTGTACAATTAATCCCAATATGAAACATTGATAGGCACAAACACAACATATATTCACCACTTGTTTCACTGTGATGAGAGTATCATTATGTACACATCATCTAGCATGGTGTGAGCTACCATTTGTTACACTCCAAAGAGCATGGCGCATCAATTGCATAAACCACTTGTTACACTTCGACCGTGTGCAATTTTCAAACATAGTCCACTTATTTCACTCTGACCACAATACAATTGTCAAGCATGACACTACTTGTTACACTTTAACAACTTACACCCGTTAAGCATGGTCTCAAGCTATGCCAATACCACTACGTAATCAGTATTTAATGTGGAGTCACCCACAATACCAATTCACTAGGATGGCACACTAGTGTCTGAGCGTCCCCATACAACTAAAGGGTGGGCATTATGTAACATCCCTCCTGCTTGGATAAGCAACTGACCTCAAATGCGTGTTTGCTTATTGCGAGCAAAGGAGATCAATTATCGTATACTATATAAATTCAAGTATGTTCTCTAATTTATAACAAAAGACATTGTATCAAGGACTACTATATTGAATGAATTCTAGTGTCCCATACACCTGAAATTATCCCACACAGATCTAGAGATAATAATATTTCACACAAGATTAATCTCATGTCCCATACCACAAGACTAATTTATAGTGAAAAATTCATAAAGTATAGTTCGAGGTGGAAGGGCCAACTCCTCCAAGAAATTCTACTTTTGATGCATAAGAACTCTCCTTGAAATTTATAAAAAGTTTTTAAATCAATTTATTGTAAAGATAAACAAATGAATATGCTACCCTAAGAGTCGGAGTAGTAGTCATGGTCGTCTTGTTCTTCATCATCATTGAGTCCAAGTGAGATAAGAAATATTAAATAAAACTTGATAACGTAAAAATAAAAATTCAAAAGTAAGAGAGTCTTATCTTAATGTATTGTTGGCTACAAAATGAAAAAGTTAAGAGAAATAAAGAATGCAAAATAATTTGTGAATAACTGAAAACATAATTATTTAGTAAAGATGAGACTTATCGTGTGTATGTCGAGATGATGATGAAAAGATTAATTTGCATTTGAAGTTGAAATAAATTGAATAATAAATATGAAGCTTAGCAATCATAAGGTTGAGTTAAGTGTAAGAAGGTCATACCTTACATATATTCGATTGCAATGATGTTCTACATTGAGAAAAATGAGAAAGCAACATAAGCTTAGCCCAACCCTAGCCCTTGGTGAACCCTACATAAAGGACATGAGGCTTCACTTTTTAACCCAACATAAGTGACACAACACTTGAAGGTGAAGGTTAAGCCAACTTTGGAGTGGCTGAAATAGAAGGTAATATAGAAGCTTTCTATACATCTTGTGTTCTTTCTCTCTCTCATATATGTTGCTCTATCTTGCCATCAACTATTACTTATGTTGTGCATACTCCCCATTATTTAGACATGGTATTAGAGTCTTACAAAGGCTAAGTTCCCCTTCAATCCCCTTTTCTTTCTCTCTCACTATTATAAGTCATTCACATCCTCATCAAGAAAGACGGTGGTAGAAGAAGGTGAGAAGCAAAAAGGCGTCAAGAAGGAAGGCAACAAAAGAGCTTCATCAAGAGGAGATTCTCATCACATCAAATTCAAGATCTTCAGCAAAGTCAAGGAAGCCAACAAATTGAGGAAGAGGAAAAAGAAGAAGAAATTGCAAGCAAATTGGTAAATCTTTGATTTTTTCCATCAAAAAATATTCATCCTTTTTTTCCGTATTTGGAGCCTTGGAGATCTGAAGAAGAAGCACTGGAGCCTTCTTTGCATGGCTTTGGAAGAGCAAAGGCCCTGCTGCTAGGTGGGTCTTCTAAGATCCACATCAACAAACAACAAGGTGGAAGACAAAGGAAGAAGAAAAAAAAATTATGCAGTTCCATCCGTGCGTTTTCCATCCAGCAGCGTCCGTCCGTCCGTCCGTCAAACCTCCAACGTCCGTCGCCCGTTGCCGTTTTTTATCATCAACTAGTATGGTGGCTATGCAAGGTGAGATGCGCCTGTTTTCTTCTACAATCTTAGGCTTGGCTTCAACGACAGTAGAAGAAACAGGCGCATCAACGAAGCATCCATCCGTTCCTCTGTCGTCCGTTCATCCCTGCAGCCATCCATCGGTGTTGTCGTTGCCGTCCGTCTCGTCACTGCTGGTACGGCTGCCTCCTTGTGTATGGCCGGTGCTGTTGCTTAAGCAATAGCCTTGTTAAGCTACAGTGCTTTCAAGGGGGCCAGAAGACGCCATATAGCCGACACAACAAAAGGCAAACAGCCCAATGTGGGAAGCAAAATGCAGTGCGTTATATTCTAAGGTTTTTTTCTCCAAGTTAAAAAAAAAAACCTTTCTCTAAGGTTTTTTTTTTTAAATCAGAGAGGTTTTGTCCCTCATTTCTTTCAAGCTTAAGGTAAGTGGAGGAAGAAATTATTTGGTGCCATTCTCGCTTGGGAAGTGCAAGGCATGCACAATTTTTGAAACCAAGCAAAATCAACGTATCAAGTATGAAATCCGATCCTAAATTTTTTTGATGAACTCATATGTATGGAAGTCATCTATTGTATTGTAATGGAGTTAGACACTGCCCTTGTGTTGATAAACAAGTGGTAAGACCTCTCCTAAATCAATGTTCACATTGGTGTATGTATTTATGCATCATGATGAAGTGGAAGGTGGAAGCAAGAAGCATATTGAGAAGCACATGCATAAGCTATTAAAATATGGGTGGCAGCCTTGTGTTAGTCTATGTGGCAGCTTGACTAAGGAAGCTAGCATGATTTGAAGGAGACATGTGTGCATGAAGCGTGTCTACCACGAGAAAGGATTGAAGAAGCACGAAGATGCAACCAATGAAGCCAATGTAATGAAGAATGGTACATCCAAATCCCACTTGAAGATTGTCTTTTGCAAGAAGATGGTTTCATCAAAGCGAAGGAGCAACAAGAATGGCCACTATGGAAGAGATGGTACCAAAGATGTTACTAAGGTTGAGAGGAATTTTGGAAGTTCCTCACATGATAAGCAACTCTTCTAGTCGAGGAGTGAAGCATGTTTGCTAGAATTGGGAGTGAACCACATTTCTCTATAACTCATAACTTTTCTAAAGGCCTAATCTATAAAGGCTACCTACCTTGTCATCTATTCTATGGTTGAGAGGAGGGAGTCATTTTGTTCTTGTATGTCCAATGCTCACCTTGCTCCATGTTTGGCATTGTCCCATGGTGGCATTGAGAGGGGGTGTTGAAATATATGATGTACAAGTGATAAAGGGTAAGAGAAAGAGGTCATGTAGGTGTGAACAACCCCAAATAAAGTGGGCATGCGGATGAAAATGGGATCTAGGGTTAGCCCCAACCCTAGCCCTTCATGAACCCTATTATATAAAGGACAGGAGGCTTCACTTTTTAACACAACAACACAAGTGACACAACATTTGAAGGTTAAGGTTAAGCCAACTTTGGAGTGGCTAAAATAGAAGGTAATATAGAAGCTTTCTATACATCTTGTGTTCTTGCTCTCTCTCATATATGTTGCTCTATCTTGCTATCAACTATTGCTTCCGTTGTGCATACTCCCCATTATTTTGACAGCTAGATATCGGGCCATTTTCACTACTAGAAACACTGATATTTTCGCTACAACAGGTTCGCTGCTCCACAGCGAAAATGTTGCTCTATCTTGCCATCAACTATTGCTTCTGTTGTGCATACTCCCTATTATTTGACAGCTAGGCGTCGGGCCATTTTCACTGCTAGAAACACTGATATTCTTGCTACAACGAGTTCGCTGCTCAGCAACAAAAATATCGCTGCTCAGCAGCGATATTTTCGTTGTTGTGAGAAGTGACTTATATTTTTGCCTGTTGAGTAGCGAACACTCTGCATAGCAAAGAAAGAGCTGGGGTAGACTAGGGAGTCTACACAAGACTCCCTAGTCTGCCTCAACTCTTTTTTTTTTAAATTAAAACACAGTCAGAGTTTCAGATTTGTAACACAAACACAAATATAAGAAACACATACATTGTGAAGAATGCAATTGAGCCCAAAAAGTTATTATATTTTAGAAATTGTTGGGCCTTTGGCCATATATACATAAAGTTTTTACAATGAAGAGATATGAAGAGGTGTCTAACTGGAATCCTCATCGGATTTCGACTTATCATCATCATCCAATTCCTCATCCTCTTCACTTGCTTCACGCTGATAATGTGGATCCTCCTCTTCTTCTTCCCCTTCATTCTACATACATGCCATCAAGCATAAGGTAAGCAAGAGCATTATAATACAATTAGATGTAGAAAAGAGAATGGTTTAGGTAACACATACCTCACTTGAGTCCCCAAAACGGACTCATCCCAGCATACATCTTGCATACGTATCCATGCCCATAATTGCAAACGAGGGGCTCTATACCCATATTCATATTCCTCCTTTGTTGGGTCATGCCCAACAACCTCCCTCTACAAAAAACAATTAAGAAGATATACAATTATTTCAAGAAAACAATATAGTACAAAACAAAATGAAAGGAGAGAAGAAACGATACTTACGAAACGAGCAAGAAAGGAGGATTTCCCACCGGAGTCGAAGTGCGAAGCCCCTCACTTCTGTAGTGGGGAAGCACTCGCCATCGCTTGTTGTTGAAAACCACCTGGGTGCTTTCTCATGAAACTACGTGCGTGCGGCCACTCCTCAACCGTACACACGCTAGGCTTCTCCAAATTATTCTTTGCTGCTGTCTTGATATTTGCTCTCCTATTAGAGAGCAAAAGCTTGATGTGCCACTTCATCCACTCCTCGGAGAAGCAAAGACCCGCATGTGGAACAGGGAACTCTGCCTTAAGCACATTGTTCCACGGGAACACTCACAGGAACACAGATTATGGAAGGAGGCTGAAAGCAATTAATGCGAGAGAGCGGGATTGTAGCCATGGGAACGCACATAATTTTTCCATATTTTTGTGCCGAAGTGCAATGTAAATCGTTTTAGGCCAATGTGGGTTCTAAATGAGAGTTCTAAGTGTATTAAGCAAGGCTCACTTATGGGGTTGTCCGCCCATGTGTGAAAGAGGCCTAGGGTTAAGGTTAGTGACATGATATTAGCTAAAGAAAGAGTATGTTTTTGGCCATTCTCATAAGCTATTGAGTGAAGCTCTTGAGTTCTCAAGCTATGGCAGCTCTCTAACTCTCTCTCTCTCTATTGTACTCTAATGAGCATCAAGCTCCAATGAGTATAGCTCCACTTCTTTCTTTTAATCTGTTTTAGCATCATTGAAGTAGATTAATCTATGATTAGTTGAATGCTTCTTTCTTTCTCTTGTGTATGCATGCTTGTAGTGTGTGTGTGTGTAGTCTCCATTGATGCAAGCTCTTGCCCACTTCATTGGCAATGAGTTATTCATGGATAGACTCTCTCTATGAGCTTGTGGGTTTGGAAATGCTACATTCTATGCTTGCTTAAGCTTGTGGGTTAGTAGATGCACGCGTATGGGTTTGCTGGCATTAGGGAAAGCTAAGATTTAATCAATGTTTGAATGGGATTAAGAGATTGCCATGCATTGCTTGCTCTCTTGATTAGTGAAGTGGGTTTAAGGGATTGAGAGATTAATTGAGGTGTTTGAATGGTTGAATCGTCAAGTGGTGGTTCGTGTATGTGAGCTCTCCCTCAAGGGATAAGCCTTCATGCACTAATCGGATCGAGTCCTTGGATTGACATTGTGTTTCTTAACACATTTGTTGATCGGTAGTACTCTATGAGCACTATATTGCACGGTAGAGAGAACCGCCCTACAATGGCGCCGCTGCTGGGGAGCGAGTGCCTACATTAGTTGAGCACCATACACACACTACCACTCCTTGTTAAGCTCCAATCGGTTGCAAAACCGTTGGATAGGAGAGCAGGCTTTGGGACTTATTTTAGTACTTATTTAAGACTAATCTTTTATTAAATTCTCTTTATTGTCTTGCAATTTGAGTGCGATTGGCTAGCTACGCCTCTTCCTTGAGGTCACGACAGGGATTCAACACACGGAAAGGATTGGAGATAGGCACTAAACCTGCCAATTTCAATTTGTGTACGAAAGAAAGAGGCCTGATTTGCATTTCTGTCATTCTGTTAGAGGATAATTTTTGCTGTCTGAGGTTAATTTTTACAGTTTCAATTTTTTGCATGTTCGTTTTATTTTTTGTTCTTAGCTTAGTTTTTTGCATCTTTAATTTTGTGCATTTTAGTTCTCTGTTAAACTTGCACCCTGTAGAGAAACTGAAATCTGTACACACACATGAAGATTGAACATTTCGAATTCCCTGTAAATCTCACAGCTGCACACGCATTGAGTTCGCTGCAAATCTCACAGCTGCACACGCATTGAGTTCACTGCACACGTACTTCAAAAAAGAAAATAATAATAATAATAAAAGAAGGCAACTGTGCGTGAACAGCGCACCGCGCGGAGAGACCCACACACCGCACCATAAAGACCGCCACCGCCGCACCAAATAAAGGGGTGCAAAAAAAAAGGAGTCGGGAAAATTTTTCATTTTCTGCCCCGCAAAAAATTGGGAGGTTTTCTAACTTTTCGAGAGGAGTTAGAAAACACCCATCGTCGAAATTTTGGTCCCAGAACCATTTTTCCATAGTGAGTTCAGTATGGAAAACTGGTAAATTTTAGGCAATTTTTGATCCTGAAAAATACACTATTTTTTTAGCCTAATGTGCTTGAGGGGGTTCTGGCAAAGTTTGAGCCAACTTGAAAATTTTTGGATTTTTTTGAAAAAAAAAACCTTAAAATTTGACCTTATGCACTTGCAGTCGGGACGTCATATAGACACTGTCATAGGGTCTAGGGCACCTTCTAGAGTACCTACGCAGGAAAGTGGGACCCAATCGATAGGAAATTTGGCAGATATTGCTGAAACCTTTTCCGAATCCCAATCTGATACCCTTTCCAGGACAACTAGCTCATTGTCTATGGACAATATAGGGCCGCCGTCAAATAGTCATCCCTTAGTCCCAAATAGGACACCCACAAGATCTTTTAATCCATTTGAAGCCGACATCATGGGGTTACCACTCAATGTGAGACTTCAATATGTCTACATGAATGCTCAAGGAGCTGAGATCTTTAGGGATCCACAACAACGGTATCTCGTTAAGATTGCAGACTTTTTCTCAGAGCTTGATAGAGCACCTCTAGTCAATGACCAGGGTAACATGCACATGGGTGGAGATGGTGTCACCTATCATCCAGAGAATGTAGACAAGTTAGGAGAGCTCTCTAAGAGTGAGTTCCTAGAGTTATCAAGCCTTCCAGAGCAAGGGAGTCTAGAGATGATTGGCTCATTGAGCCGGACATGCCTGGACCATCCAATGCCCAGTCCTCAAAGCCATCCATAGATGATTTACTTTTTGTAGATCTAAATTTGGAAAGGGACAGGAAAGGCAAGAGCAAAATGGATCAGGGGGCTGAGAACCAATGGGAGTTTGTACGACAAATTCCAGTGACAAAGGTCTTTCAGGATGACCCACTTCAAGAGGTCTATAAGGACTCTTTAGAAGGATATTATGCCACAACTAGATTGCCAGAGCTAGATCTTCCTCTAGCACTTGTGGTGGTAGTCGAGAAGCTTGCAGGATACAAGAACCGAATCATTGATAAATGGGCCAATGAATACCGAACCTTAGATTGGAAGGAGATTCGTGAGCTCACGTGGAGAGGACAACCATTATTCATGGAAGTGCCCTCAACTAATACAGCTAAACCAAGAGAGAGAGCCTTTCTTGGAAAAACTGTTGCTCTTCCCCTACGAGAGTTCACTAGAGAGGGACCCTCAACATCAAAGTGGACCACTGCAAGTAGCCCAACTCTAGCACCAAGATATTATCCTACACCAAAAGTGCGACCACAGATCACACCACAACAACGTTTCTCTCACTATGACAATCAGAGGGTAGAGGAGCCAACTCCATAAATGCACCTCCTGAAATGCGGGTAACAGGATCTTTGGAGAGGGTTGGTGAGGCAGGTAATAGGGGACCCACACCAATTCGGGATGCATATGGACCACCTTACCAAAGAGAGGAACCACTGAGAGTGAGAGGCCGTAGGCCTGATGATGAGTATTCAAGATGAGTAAGGCCATCAACTCTTCAGAAACTGGTAAAGAAGTATGAAGGGTCGGGAGATCCATATGACCATGTAGCAGCATTTAGGCAAGCAGTTCGAGCTGAGCAAGTGACTGCTGACAAGCATACGCAAATTGAAGGATTTGGGCTTACTTTTGAGGGAAAGGCCCTTGCTTGGTTTCAAGCACTAGAGGCTTCAGACAAATCTTCTTTACGAGTTTTGGAAGAGAGATTCATTGTTGCTTTTTCCTTGATGTGGGGATTCAGCATGACACAGCAGCAAACATCTACTCTTTCAAGCAAGGCGAGACTGAGAGTGTTAGAGATTGTGTAAATAGGATGAAGCAGTACATTAATCGTTGCCCAGAAGATGAAAAGCCCACCCAGAGTCAATTAATTTCTCTCTTCTTAAAAGGACTCAAAAATTCAACACTGCACACACATCTCTATGCTAAGAAGCATACAAATTTCAATGAGTGTTGCCATGATGCTATGGATTTCACAAATAACTTCAAATTCCAAGATGGTACTGGCCCTAAGGTGCAACCTAGAGATCAGTGGGGTGATGACCAAAGTTGAGGGTCTAGCGCTAGTAAATCCAGAGACCAGATAGCTAACCTGGTACTAAGGAGATTGGGACAAACCTATCGCCCACCCATGCAGCCACAACAACAACAGCAAATGAGGAATGTACTACCTACAGGTCCTCATCTTTGTGGAGCATGTGGCGGTAACCATAAAATCGAAGAATGTAATACCTTTTCTCCTCTAGTCACAAACCAACCCCCACAAAGAAGTGGTGCCAGGCCTGTGCTTGGAATTATACCCACACCACACAGGAATGTACTTGCATTATTGCAAGAATGAGACAAGAGCGTGAGCAGCAAAGGGGTGCAGTGGCTCCACAAATGCATCAACAATATACTAATTTTGAATGTAAAAAAGAAGGTTATGGCGTTGGGGTGTAATGCCCACAATTTGTTTCATTAAGCCCGTGCCATATCGTCGAAAGTAAGAGCGACATAGCCAACAAATGTGTGAAGCTTCCCCTAATACGAGTCGTGCACACTCTTGATAATGTGGAAATGGATGATGTTGTTGATAGAATAAAGTGACAAAACAAAAAATTCAATGGGAAGAATTGCATCTAGTCCAAAAGCAAGCTCAAATGGGGTTGTGCCCACAGATGTTTTATAGGCTGTTCTATATGCCCAAAGAACTGAGTGCAACTTTTGCTCCCAATCAGTCCTATGTCCCTCAACAATTTTTGTGAGTGCTGTGTAGAGAATCTTGTTAGTCCTCTCAGCTTGACCATTGGTCTGGGGATGATAGGGTGCAGAACGCTTGTGAATTACCGTAAATTCTTGAAGTAAAAACTCTATGACCTCATTCACAACTTGCACACCTTGATCACTAACGATTTCAATAGGTAAGCCATAGCGTGTAAACACGTACTCATACAAGAACTTGGCTGTGGTTCTGGCATCATTTTTTACTGTAGCCTTTGCCTCTACCCATTTGGTCAAATAGTCAGTTGCGACTATAATATATTCGGCATACGTGTGACGAGCTGGAGGTTTAATGGGACCGACAAAATCAATACTCCATTTGGAAAAAGCACGTGTGCTTAACATAGGCCTCAATGGCATATTGTCCTTTGTGATGGGAGGTTTGGTCCTTTGACAATCGTCACAACGTTTTACATATTCTTGGGCATCCATTTGTAAGGTTGGCCACCAAAGCCCAGACCATCTAATCAACTTAGCTGTGGTATTGCTGCCCGAAAAGTGTCCACCCCCAACACCTGCATGTGCATGAGTCAAGATTTTCAAGTAGTCAGCTTCACATACACACATGCGCAAGTTGCCATCCTTGCCCCTCTTGTAAAGTTGGCCCTCTATCAGCATATAGTTGGCCGCTTCAACTTCAATAGCATGCTTTCGATATTTAGGAATTGTTCGATCAGTATGACCATGCTGAAGATAGTCCACAATATACTTACTCCAACTTGGTGTAGTTGAAATTTGGAATAATGTGACATTATGAATTGGTTTTTGAATTTGACATGAAGCACAGTTATGAATAAATTTTTCAGCATCCACATGTATGGTAGGCCACCATTGCCCATCCTGAGTTATACGTCGCACATAAGTAGTAGCTGATGCATGGATTCCACCAATACCCTCATGTGCCCATTCCAAAATCTCCTCATATTGGTCAGGGTTAGGTATAAGCCGCAACACTCCATCATTACCCTGACGATATAATCTCCCTGAGATTAACTTGAATGGTCACCATAAGTCCACATTAGGACCCGCTAGTTGTATCTGCCCACTTGTCAAAATTTCTAAGATGGGTGTTCAGACCATTTAGGAGGTGTCTCTATAAGGAAAAGTGTTGAATCTAACATATCATCATCCACACCCACAGGAGCTTCTCCAGAGGTGATTCGAGACAAATGATCTGCCCTAAGATGAGTTGTTCCTTTTCGGACTGCCACTTCAAAATCAAACTCAAGAAGGATGACAAACCACCTCACAATCCTTCCAGTTGCACAAGGCTTATTCACCAAATATAGCAGTGCTTGATGGTCCACAAAAAATATAAATTTGTTTGCCAAAAGGTAATGATAAAACTTTTTCACTACATATATCATGGACAAACCTTCTCTTTCTGTTGTGGTATAATTCTTCTCAGCATTGTTCAACTATTGACTAGCATATGAGATTGGGAAATCCTTATTATATTGAGCCAAAATACATCCAATTGCAAAGTTTGAAGCATCAATATGGACATGAAAGATTTGGTTCCAATCTGGTGCCGGTAAGATGGGTGCAGACACTAATGCTTGCTTCAACTTTTCAAAGGATTCCTCACACTCGCCAGTCCAATTAAACTTTACAAGAAGAGCATATAATTGTTTGGCTAGGACAGCGTACATGTAGATGAATCGACGATAATAGCCACAATGTCCCATGAATATTTGTACCCCTTTAGGGTTGATGGGCCGAGGTAATGAGACAATGACACCAATTTTCTCCATATCTGTTGAAATACCATTGCGAGAAACAATATGGCCCAAAATCTTCCCTTGTCTTACCATGAATTTGCACTTGTCAGGATTCAAGCATATACGATAAACTTGACACTTTTGAAACACAAGTCTGAGGTGTTCTATATGATCATCACGCTCTTGTGAGTGAACACATAAATCATCCATGAAGATCTAAAGAAATAGCCTAAGGTACTCCTTGAATACATGACTCATTAACCGCTGAAAGGTTGCAGGTGCATTTGTTAGACCAAATGGCATAACATGATAGGCAAAGATGCCATCTAGCAAAGGCTGTCTTGTGTTGATCCTTTGGATCAATTGACACTTGATACCGAAGAATCCATCCAAGAAACTATATGCCTTTTTCCCTGCAACACGTTCCAAAACATGATCCGTGATTGGAAGTGGGTAATGATCACGTACAGTAGCTGCATTTACCTTCTTGAGGTTTACACATACTCGAAGTTTTCCATTTTTCTTGGGCACCACTACAATAGGGGAGACCCATTCAGTGTGTTCAATCTCATAGATAAATTTTGCCTCTAAGAGCTTGTCTATTTCTTCTTTTATCTTTCGTGCAAAATTCTCATTGTAAGTATAAGGACGTTGCTTGGAAGGCTTTGCATCCTCTCGCAATGGAATTGTATGCTGACATATGCTTGGGTCAACTTCTTTGAGGTCTTTATAACTCCAAGCAAAAACATCGTGATACTCCTTTCAGTCACAAAATATAGTTTCTATAACGAACTCTCGCCTTTTCACATTATCCACTCTCGGATCACATTACTTATTCCATATTCCATTCAATGTGTACTCATTCTCATCCATTCACTCAAATAGACTACACATTATTTCACATACACATTCACATTCATTATTCTACATACATATCCATGTTCGTACGTCCACATCATACATCCGATTTCACATTCATACATACGCATCTACATGCATACATCCACATCCACATTCATACATCCATACTTCCATTTGAACATCCACACATCCAGATTCACATTCATACATCCACATTCACATGCATACATTCATTTTCACATCCTCATTCATACATCCACATTCACATACATACATCCACATCCGTATCTACATCCATACATCCACATCTACATCTTCATTCACATTCACATCCATACATCCACATCTACATACATACATCCATTTTCACATCCTCATTCACACATCCACATCCACATACATACATACACATCCGTATCTACATCCATACATCCACATCCACATCCATATTCACATTCATACATACACATCTACATGCATACATCCACATCCACATTCATACATCCACACTTCCATTTCCACATCCACACATCCATATTCACATTCATACATCCATATCTACATTCATACATCCATATTACATCTATTCTCGTCCTAACACATCCCATATACATCTTATCCCATCAGATACACTCTCTATCTCATCCCATACACATCTTAACATATCCTAACTCATCTTAACACATTCTATCACATCTCATACACCTCTTATCATATCCTATCACATCTCATACACATCTTATCACATCTTTTCACATCTCATACACCTCTTATCACATCCTATCACTTCCCATACGCATCTTATCACATCTTATCACATCTCATATACCTCTTATCACATCCTATCACTTCCCATACGCATCTTATCACATTATCACATCTCATACACCTCTTATCACATCTTATCACATTTCATATCTTTTTATAGAATACAAGAGAATTCTTATATTTGATATAAGATTTCTCTACACATTTATTTATGCATAAATTCCATTTAAGGAGACTAACACTTTCGAAATAAAAATCAATCTTTTATGCATCTTCCTATGCATAAATTCATTTTAAATGAAAATGACACTTTTGAATTAAAATTCAATCTTTTATGCATCTTCCTATGCATAAACTCAATTTAGATGAGAATTGACACTTTTGAATTAAAAATCCATCTTTTATGCATCCTTCTATGCATAAATTCAATTTGGATGAGAATAACACTTTTGAATTGAAATTCCATTCTTTTATGCATCTTCCTATGCATAAATTCAATTTAGATGAGAATGACACTTTGAATTAAAAATCAATCTTTTATGCATCTTCTTATGTATAAATTCAATTTGGTAGGAATTACACTTTAAGAATAAAAGAATTTCTCTTATGCATCTAAGTTATGCTTAAAATCCATTTATGATGAAAATCATACTTTTAGTATAAAAAGAATATCTTTTATGCATACCTCTATACATGAAATCCAATATGATAAAAGTAACACTTTTACAATAAAATAATCAACTTTTATGCATACCTCTATGCATGAAATTCAAATATGATAAAAGTCACACTTTTATAATAAAATAATCAACTTTTATGCATACCTCTATGCATGAAATCCAAATATGATAAAAGTCACACTTTTATAATAAAATAATCAACTTTTATGCATACCTCTATGCATGAAATCCAATTATGATAAAAGTCACACTTTTATAATAAAATAATCAACTTTTATGCATACCTCTATGCATGAAATCCAAATATGATAAAAGTCACACTTTTATAATAAAATAATCAACTTTTATGCATACCTCTATGCATGAAATCCAAATATGATAAAAGAAACACTTTTATATTAAAATAATAATCTTTTATGCACACCTCTATGCATGAAATCCAATTATGATAAAAGTAACACTTTTACAATAAAATAACATAAAAATTAATTTCTCCATGATTACAATAAAATTCTTTCAAATAATCTAGATGATAATTCCTAGAATATAGTAGGAAGTTCTCTTTTCATACTTTGAATGAAATTATTTTATGTGTACTTTTTATAAAAATTTTGCCATAGCTCCGCTACTATGACTGATAAATCTTAATTTATTTTGAAGGATTAAGCTTATCATTAAGAGAATGATTAGAATGATCCCTAATTGGATCATTAACCCAATAATGGATTGAATCATCAATATTCATGAAATACATAAACTAAAAGCATAGAAAAAAGTCATTAATTTGGCCTCAAGCATAGATTAATCTTGGATTAAGGAAAAGCTTTATGAAAAGCTTCATTTGGATTGAGAATGGGTCATGAGTATGACCATTTCTTGAGTGAGAGAGAGAAATTACATAAAAAACCATAAGATTTAAGCATAAATGGAAATTTATGTAATTCTTTACTATCATTAATCAATTAACTTCAATAGCATTCATCAAATTATGTAATTCTTCACTACCATTCATCAATTAACTTCAATAGCATTCAAAAGCCATTCCAATTAAGCTTCTCAAGCTTGAGAGGGGTTGAGAAGAGAGAAACATTGAGAAATTATAGAGAAGATCAAAATTCACCAATTACCTTACAAATTGCTTGATTCTTTATTCACGGTAGAGGCCCCCAACCAATCAATTGGTTTAGTATGTTGATGGAGCCACCAATGGGGATTGAAGAAAGAGGGAAGCTCCAATTTTTCCAATTCGGAGAGAATTTTAGAGAATAGTAGAAATTAGCATTATTTCAGCATAACTTTAGTATAGTAAAATTCTCCTATTTTTTTCAAAGGACTCATGTTCTATTTATGGGAGAGGGAAGATCTAACCAAAGCTAACTGAATTCTAGAATTTTCTAGATTTAATTTGGTTGAATTTGGACTAGATTTGGACCTAGTTTGGTTACTTTTTGATTCGGTTTGATTCCATTTTGATTTGGTTTGGTTCAAGAGAGAGGAGAGATAAAAATATCACATTATTTTTTAGTTTAAAACTCATTCAAGCATGTGAAGTATGCACCTCATTTAAGGGACTCCCCTTCCTTACATATGTGTCAAAATGGAATCATTATACCCAAAATATCTCATATTTTTTATATTACTCATAGTTTCTTACTAATAAACCTTGTACATAGTCAACCCTTCATCTTATGTGAGTATTTACTCATTTTTGGGTATCTTCTTTTACAAAATTGGATTTATCTCCTCCCCACACATGGATTGATCCTATTGGCCCACAGGAACCTTAATTGGACCATAATCTAAAATTTCTGAAAATCTAGACCCTTAGGCTAAGGTCCTTTATACTCATTTCCAATTAATTTCAACTGCACATTGGAAAGTTCTTTTTGAATTTTTGATTCAGGGGAATTCATTTTAATAAGATGAGATAATTTTCTATCCAAAAATATTAAAAATCTGAATATTCTCTCTCTAGAATATTTTCTCTCTCTAGGTTAAAACAGTTAGAAATAAGATCTTTTATATTTTTGAAGAGGGGATTGATTACAGGGGAAGATGCTGGACATTTTGAGAGGCTGGGGAGGAATCTTACAATAAAGAAGCCTATTATTTATGCACAATAGGTCTATTGCATAAGAGGGCTATGCATAAGCCCTATGCATAGCCCAGCCCTATTGCATAAGAGGGCTATGCATAAGCCCTATGCATACCCTATGCATAAGCCCTATGCAGCAAAAAGAAGGCTATGCATAAAGAAGCCTATTGCCTATTGACCTAACCCTAATCCATGGCACCCAAGGGTGCAAAAACACAAAGACAAGAAGTGCAAATGAAGAAAGAGGGCTTACCATATGAGAGGCTATGCCCAAAGTCTTGCTCACTTGAATAATCCTACAAAAAAGAAACATAGTAAATAAAAAAGTTAGTCCTCATTAACACATTAGTAAATAAAAAAGTTAGTCCTCATTAACACATTAGTAAATAAGAAGAACAAGAGAAAAAAGAGGTGAGTACCCTAAACCCTACTCTTAATGCATAAGTGAATGGAAAAACTAGTTTATGTTAAGCCTAAACCCTAGCATAATGCATAGAATGCTTAATATAGAAAGCTTTGATGGAGAGATCTCCATCAAAGCTCTCTATTAGAGCTCTATGCATTAGGCTAGGGTTAGGGAAAGGGAGAGGAAAGAGAGGGGAAGGGAGAGAAGCTCACATAAAACTATTTCCAAGCTTTCCATTAAAGCTTGGAAGAAGACATGAAACCATGAAAAAGGGAAGAAAGCAAGAATTGCTTACCTTGGAGAGGGAGACTTGAATGATCCAACACCATTGAGGGATGAGTTGAGGTGGGAGGAAAACTTGGGCTGCAGGCGTAGGCTGTGCATGTGCAGCAATAGTAGGTAGGTATTGACACCCGTCGGCAGAGCGATTTAAGCAAGAGTCACAATTTCGCAAGTTGCTTGCTGAGTAGCAAAATTTTGCTCTGAGCGGATTTCCCTTGGTTTCTTTGCATCAGTGAGATCCACATGCACCTTCCGCTTTCCCCTTCTGATGGTGATATTCTTGGGTTGTTGCAAGATTAGGGTGTTGTCCAGTTTTGTCCAGTCTATGCAGGACTGGGACAATTCTTGGAGAGAAAATTTGGGGAGAGAAGGTACTTCAAATGAGATCAAGCACCTAAATTTAGAGATACACATGCACTCAAATTAACTTAAATTAATATAAATTATTCTAATTAATAATAATTAATCGAAAATATGATGAAATGATTAAAAATGATCTTACCATACTTAGAGAGCGATCCACATTTTTTTTCCATAGATACACCATTACAAGTACACTAGCCCATATAGGTTTTTGATGATTTAAATCAAAAATATAATTTTACTAATTAGATTATTAATATTTGTAGGCCTTCTGATAGCCTAGAATAATTTTGGAAAAGAGATTATTAAAAATCCAACCATTGGATTTGCAATTTTGACTAACCACCACATTCTACTAATGTCTCACTATCTACCACTCTTTTGATCTTACAAGGTTGAGCATTTTAAGTGGTAGTTATTGTGGGTACAAAATGTGGCATATATTATAACACTTTAAAGACCTTGAAATATTTAACAAAAATAGACAAATAGCTTAAAATTTTCTCAAAAAATCAAGTTAAGCTCTATATTATGTGAATATCTAAGGTCCAAAGTGGGAATCTCATATGAATTTATATGTAAAAGATATTAGCATTTTATGGAATCAGTCCAAATTTGGGACAGGGTGCATACATTGACTTTGTGCTTAACAAAATGAGGACTTTCGACTATCTAATGCTTAATCAGATTATGCAACTATATTCCCAACTTTGCATGTGATGTTTAAAAAAAGAACTTAAAAGCACATTCCTTCGTTAGCTAGGAGAGATTAGCCACTAAAGGTAAACAAATGCCTAATTTTTTTCTGTTTACAGGGTGCCTGAGTGGACAAAACTGGGCATCTTGATCCTGCAACCACCCTCTTGCCCTAGTCTTGCTTTACCTTACCATGTCTCAGGCCTTCCTAATAATACCTAGAAGACCAAGTGTGGTTTTCTATGGTGATGACTACTAAGTTGACCTTGAAGGCAACCTATTTGATCCTCATTTGAGACATTTTTTATGATTTCTTTTGGTGTACCACCACCCTGTTTCAGCCATTCTTATGTTGAACTGAACGGGCTCCCACTTGAGGCCCAATCCTATGCAGTTTCTTCAGTGAAAAAATTCACTCCGGAGCCTCCATCCAGCACTACATCATTAATGAGAACATTGTTGAGTTGAATTGTGACTTTGCCACCTCATCATCTCTAGATGCTAGTGGTTCTTCTACCTGCATATATTGCCACATTCTGGGGTTTATTCCTCTACCGTGTGCTTCAGTTCTTTACTCAGCCCTTCAATGCTTAACATCAAAATTTTGGCCTTGAACCTTGGACATAAATCCAATACTTGTTTTAGCTGAACCTGTCTATCATCCAGCAACATCGACATCACATTTGTTTGCAATAACCAATCAACATTTTTCTGGTTTCTTCTAAGCATTCCTTGCTGATGTGCTCGACATGCTTGCTTCCAAATAATTTGCAGTGATTTCTCTTGAGTCATCCTCCTTTTACTTGCCTTGCCTTCTTTCTATTTCCCTACTAGTTTGAATTCTCACCTTCTCTTGTTGTTCCCACTCCACAACTACCTTTTTTGCGGCCTTTGGGTGAGTTTTGATCACCAAGCAGAGTTATCACCACACGCAATTCACTTGCCTTAGCCCTTGTCACTGCTAGGATGTCATGAACCTTAACTACGTGTCCTCTTCCTGCATCATGTTGGCACTGCTAGGATGTCATGAACCTCTAACTACGTGTCCTCTTCCTGCATCATGTTGGCACTTTGACAGATTCTCCTTGAGCTACATCAATTCTCTTTCTTCATCATGCTTTTTCTTCATGGCACATTCTGCTTTGGTATGTCCAGGATGTTGACAATAGTAGCATATGAAGTTGTGATTCATCCGAAACGTCCTTGGCCTCTTCTTCTTGCGACCTCTATTCCCATACCTTCCCATTCCACGGGGTCTTCTTTTGGCTCCCTCTATGTTGTTCACCATAGGATCTCTATTCTTCATGTTGTATCTACAATTCCATGTACTGTGGTTGTACATGTTACAAATAGAGCAAGTTGCTAGTACAGTGCATTCCTCCTTGAGGTGACCTTCCTGCTTGCATTGGGAACATAACACATTCTTCCGAAAATCTACACCTTTGCCCTTTTTCATTTCTTGCACCAGCTGCTTCACCTGCTGCATCAATTCTTCGGAACTTACTTGTACCTTCTCGGATTTCTTCTTTTTGGCTTTTTTTTTTGCCACTGGAGTGTCTTGCGAAGAGTCGCTTGAATCGTCCTCTTCAGTGGGTGATGCTCTTCCTAGGCTTCCTCTTTTGTCTCCTTTCCCGACTTCTTTTTTTGCCCTTTTGGCTAGCTCCACCAATTCCTCGAATTCTTCTTCAGTTTCTGCTTGCTTTGTGCTGACTAGTGCATTATGAATGAATGTGATGTGATGGGATGTGAATCGGGATAGATGTGAATGAATGAGATATGAGGTAAAATGAATGAGATGTGATGTGAGTGAATGTGATGAGGTGTGAAGAATGGATGAGATGTGAATGAATGTGATGTGATGAGATGTGGATATGGGTAGATGCGAGTGGATGAGATCTGATGCGGATAAATGAGAAATGATGTGATGAAATGGAAAATGATGTGATGAGAATGGGAATACACATGAAATAAATGAGAATTGATGTGGAACAATGTGGAAAGACGAGAGTTCGTTATAGAAACTGTATTTATGACCTATTTTTAAATGGTTGTTTTATGTCAAGAATGCTGGGGAAGCATTTTGACCGTCTTGTGAATGAGGTTGTGGAGACCTAGTCTTATAAAGTTGCAACAGCTGAGACGGAGAGTCAATGGAGAACGTCTCGCGTAGCAAGGTCGGCCGAGGTCTTGACCAGCCTCGGTTTGATTAAAATGGTGAGCTTCTAGTACGGTGGATGAGGGACCAAGGAAGCGGCCTATGAGTGAAGCGATAGGTCACCTCTGCTGCTACGAAGGGTCCTAGAGGGGTGCTGACCATACGGTGCTCGGGCTCTGGGTCTCGTCGACAATACCCACGCGTGCGTCGAGGAAGATATTAGAACAAGGAGTAAGAGTTGTTTTCTGAATTCGGGCATGGATCTGGTTGATTGACCTTTCTGGTCCTCAACGGATGAGTCCATGGCTCTTTTATATGGATCCGTTGGTTGACCTTGCTGATCTTCAACAAAAATTCCTTTTTGATATGTGAATATATTACCGGTTACTATGAGCTAGGAACTATCGAAAAGGCCCACTGAGTGGACAGGTGGTGAGCGTTCTGGTTGCCAATGATGCCATAGGTACATTGATGAAGGAATGATTGAAATTAAGGATTCAACTGGAGATTTTTAGGATTATGATTAGTGACTCTATGATTTCATTAAATGATTGTTTTAAAGACAGCTGATTCTGTGAAAAAGGCAATTTCATATTGGGTGTGTAAGTGGTGTGTAAGTGGTGTGACTAATTTTAAGTTTGCATGAATACCTGGCTAGGGGGCTTGGAAACTCTTTTCTCTAGCACCCCGGATAAAACCTAACCAAATTCTTAATTGGATCCCATCACTACAGTGGTTGGGCGGTTGGTTAACCCACGGGACTGGATGGGATTAGGCTGGATTGATGGATCCCTAAATTGAGAATCAATTCTGTTATGGTACGATAGATGAAGTAAATCCCGGACAAAAATTGTTCTTTGGAAAAAAAAATCAACGGCTGCGCCTCTCAATGAGGGAAAAAGCATTGATCTCTATGTATGTCAAGTGCAATCTTTTTCCTGATTTGACTATGGGACTTAAGGGTTCGGTCAGAACAGTTCAGTTAGTTAAGGCTTTTGACTACGTTAGAGAAAAGTTATCCCATAGGAATCGCCCGTGCTTTCTGGGCAAGGGAAGTTTTTCCGGGTTTGGTTTTGGAAGAAGCGATGGATTAGTCTCTTGTTCGGATATCTGTGGTGGGCGAGGCCCCGAGTGAGGGAACCTGCCCCGTGCAAGAAGTGCTACTTCCGCTGCTAGCACCCCTCAATTCGTTGCGTGGTAGGGACATGGATCTCACAGCTGGTATCATAGCAAATTTGCTAATGTGGATCAATCGAGAAGCCAAAAATGTCAAAAACTTATGAAGTAGCAGTAAAAGGTTGTAATTGTGTGATAAAATTCATACAAATTGTTATTCAGACTGAAATTCATAAATTGGTAATTGGGTCTTCAGATGGAAGTACCGCAATTGCATGGAACCCTGGCTTGCTTGAGACCTAGACATGATGGTATTTACCTTATAATTCCAAAGACCGTGACTACCCGTATATACCGAGGGTATAACTGCAGCTCTTTAACTGGCAGTATATACGAGTAAATCTAAGACTTGAAATTATAAGCATAAATGCTATCCCGATGATGAATTCAAATGTGATTGATATGATTTTTAAATTTTGGTTGAGAACTGATGAGTTGATTTGGATTCTGATTGAAAAATGATGATTCCTGAATTTTGGTTGAAATGTAATAAGCTGAGCAAAACCACAATGAGGATGAATGGGATGAGTCCCTGTTGATGATGTTTATAACTGGAATGACGTTAATGACTTCAGCAAATCACTGTGAGATTAGTGGATTGTGCTGACAGATTGCTGCTGTTAACACTTGACCTAGTGGATTAAGTTAAGGGATGTCAAATTAAAAATTATTATAATTGAAAATTCCCATGGAGGACTGTTCAGATAGAAATTTTGATCTAATGGACCATTATAGTGATAAGGATTTGAATGTTATGATCTGAGTGAATTGTTATCTAATGATGAGTTCTATATAAGGGATCTTTATCCCAGGATTCTGTTGGGTTCACCAGACTATAAGGAACCCCAGAATCATTTGGATCTTAAGGGAAAGAGTTTCCTCTAATTTTGCAAGATGAGGACATCTTGTGTTTTTTAAGTGGGGTAGGATGTAAGATCCCTCCGGCTTTTGAGGTGTGCAAGTGTAAGAACCTCCCCTTCTGATCTTATAATTATTCCCCTCTCTGAAATAAAAGAAAGATCTTGTTTTACTGTGTTTTAGCCTAAAGAGAGAAAATGTCTAGAGGGAGGTAATTCAAAATTGAGATATTTTTGGATATAAAAATCCTCCTAGTGTCTAAAATGGTTTCCCCTGAAACAGAAATAAAAACAACTTTCCAATGTGCAATTAGAATTAATTAAAAATGGGTATAAAGGACCTAGCCTAAGAGTCTAGATTTTCAAAAAATTTTGAATTATGCTCCAATTAAGGTTCCTATGGACCAATAAGATTAATCCAAATGTAGGGAGGAGATAAATTGAATAATAAAAGAAAATCCCCCAAAAATGAGTAAATGCTCACATAAGATGAAGAGTTGACTAAGGACAAGGTTTATTAGTTGAAAAAGAAGAGATATTTAGAGGAAATGATGCATTTTTGACACCTCAGTGTGGGGATCTCCCCTCATGAAGGAGGCGCCTATTTCACATGTGTGGAGGAGTTTTAAACTCATAAATAATGAGATATTTTCATCTCACCTCTCTCCTGTTTTAACTAGATCCAAAAAGTAAGGTAAACTAACCCAAAAATGGTCAAAAATTGACCAAACTGATCTGGAAAATTCTAAAATTAGTTTGCTTGGTTAGAGGCTCATTTTTTCCTATAAATAGAAGTCTCCCTCTTTGTAAAAGGTTAATAGTGTTTATGCACTGTTACTTTACTCCTACCCAGAGCCAATTACATTGTTGATTAAAGTGAATCCTGATGTATGCCTTGATGAAAAGGCTACCCCCTTCTCTTCCTTAAGAATTCAACCTTTCTTTATCCTAAAATGAGTAACAAATAAATTGATTAAATTTTTCTTATTGTTTAGTCACTATCCCAAGGCTCTATCTCATAGAGGTGCTCCCTCAGATACAGTGGCTCGCCTCGTATGGGCTGACTTTCCTACAGGTTTACAGGTTGTTGATGTAGATACGGATGGGTGTCTCTCATGGAATCAAGTTTCTTCATCATTCATACGTGCCACACTCAGTTTTTTTGGTTTGTTTGTGGGGGCTGATGAGGGTTGGTTTGTGTGTTTAAGTCTAATGGATCAACTTCCTAAAATATATTCCATGGGAAAGAAAGTTGGATTGGTCATGCATCGAACAATGTCTGTTGGAATCAAGTTATTTGTATGAGAATGGAGAACGGGTAAGTCATAATCTCTCAAATATTTCCCTTTATGTATACATGTTATGTGGTATGGATATCCAAACATAATGCTTTCTCGTTATGGTAGGTGGATACATTGGCGCTTAGTATGTTCTATCGAGTAAATTGCCATGTCCCTAGTATTGATCGCGAGGCTGGGCAAAATGTTTCAAAGAAGTTATTCAACGCTCAACAAAATTTAATTTTTGAGAAGAATAAGAAGCATCCATTCCAACACACGATGGTCTTGGAGCGCTACATTCGAGGTGGTGCAGAAAGATCTCCTATGTTCTTTAGGTGAGACAATTTTCATTCTATTCATTTTCATCGCTACTTTTTCAAAATACTTAGATGCACGTTTATGATTGCATTTCATTGTAGGTGGCTAGTGGAGACCTTCTCAAGTGAAGGAGATGGTGTCTTGGACGTTTTTGCGGGACGTGGAGGCTTGGGACGTGCATGCCAAGAGTTAAAAAGGCACTATATGGGGATAGAGAATGACATGGAGATAGCCAAAGCATGTCTGGGAGATTTCTCATTAGGTCAGAATGACACGTAGAAGAATGCTATAATTTGTGGATCAAAAGACTTTGTAATCGAGATTGTCATGGTTTGGAAGTTTAAAGATCGATATATACATTTTTGATCTTTAAAAGATTGTGTTTTATATTTAAGTAAGTAAGAAAGTATGTATGTAATGTATGTATATATGTTAGTGCATAGGTAGCTCTTGTATGTATGTATGTATATGTATATGTATGAGGTGTATGAATTTAGGTAGATATATGTATATATATAATTATATCAATAAGTATGATGTGGATCAAAAGACTTTGTAATCGAGATTTTCATGGTTTGGAACTTTAAAGATCGGTATATACATTTTTTATCTTTAAAGGATTATTTTTTATATTTAAGTAAGAAAGAAAGTATATATGTATGTATGTATGCATATATGTTAGTATGTACGTAGCTCTTGCATGTATGTCTGTATATGTATATTTTGTATGTGTATATGTATGAGGTGCATGAATTTAGATAGTTATATGTATATATGTAATTATATCAATAAGTATGATGTGGATCAAAAGACTTTGTAATTAATATTTTTATGGACTAGATCTTTAAAAGACTGAAATTTATATTGTTGATCTTTCAAAGCTTGTTATTTATATGTAAGTAAGTTCTTGGTCCTTTACAAAGCTCATAGTAAGTTCTTGGTCCTTTGCAAAGCTCAGACTACTTGTTCATTGCTCCAAAAAGCTCGGCAAAAAAAAAATCCCCCCTCTGGTCATGCTAAGGAAAACCTGAGTATAGCCATAGCCATAGGCATAGGGAGTTCCCAACTCTGAATCGAGCTATGCTTCTCCTGACCAAAACTAGGCTTGCTCCTATACTAAGGTGATATCCAAGCTTCTATATGAAGGTCATTATTGATGATGAAACTCTTGCGAGCTCACAAGAATAGAGGTTGAAGCTGCTTACAAGTGCTTGAGGTCATCAATACTTCAAAAGAGGGAGAAGCTGCAAGTTTTGGGTATCAATTCAAATTTTTTTAAAACTCTTCTTTCAACTAATTTTTTTTCAAAAATTCCACTACTCTCTTACAACTCCAAGCTCACTTTATATGATGACATTTTGATTCACTTGAGCTCAAGCTTTTAACTTGGCATTGGTGGGATTATATTGCATGAAAGACATGAGAGCAAAGGCAAAGAAACATATGTAAGTATCTACCTCTTATTTCTAGAAAGCAAAACAATACAAGATATTGGCAAGAACTCTACTCTCTCCATGATTGTTTCTCTAAGACAATCATGGTGGGATTATATTTCATGAAATACATGAGAGCAAAGGCAAAGAAACAGCTGTAAGTATCTACCTCTTATTTCCAAAAAGCAAAGGAATACAAGATATTGTGTAAGATTCCTCCCCAGCCTCTCAAAATGTCCAGCATCTTCCCCTGTAATCAATCCCTCTTTAGAAATAAAAAAGACTTGTTTCTAACTGTTTTAACCTAGAGAGAGAAAATATTCTAGAGAGATAATATTCAGATTTTTAATATTTTTGGATAGAAAATTATCTCATCTTATTAAAATAAGTTCCCTTGAAAAAAAAATTCAAAAAGAACTTTCCAATGTGCAATTGAAATTAATTGGAAATGGGTATAAAGGACCTTAGCCTAAGGGTCTAGATTTTCAGAAATTTTTGGATTATGGTCCAATTAAGGTTCCTATGGGCCAATAGCATCAATCCATGTGTAGGGAGGAGATAAATCCAATTTATAAAAGAAGATACCCAAAAATGAGTAAATGCTCACATAAGATGAAGAGTTAAAAATGTACAAGGTTTATTAGTAAAAAACTATGAGCAATATTAAAAATATGAGATATTTTGGGTATCCAAAAATGAGTAAATGCTCACATAAGATGAAGAGTTGAAAATGTACAAGGTTTATTAGTAAAAAACTATGAGCAATATTAAAAATATGAGATATTTTGGGTATAATGATTCCATTTTGACACATATGTAAGGAAGGGGAGTTCTTTAAAGGAGGTGCATATTTCACATAAGATGAAGAGTTGAAAATGTACAAGGTTTATTAGTAAAAAACTATGAGCAATATTAAAAATATGAGATATTTTAGGTATAATGATTCCATTTTGACACATATGTAAGGAAGGGGAGTTCTTTAAAGGAGGTGCATATTTCACATGCTTGAATGAGTTTTAAACTCATAAAAATAGAGATATTTCATCTCTCCTCTCTCCTAATTCAAGTCTAGTTCCAAAAAGTTAGCTTAACTGACCTAAAAATGGTCAAAAATTGACCAAACTGATTTGGAAAATTCTAGAATCAGTTTGTTTGGTTAGGAGCTCAATTTTTCCTATAAATAGAAGCCTCCCCCTTGTTAAAAAAAATATAGTGTTTATGCATTGTTACTCTACTCCACCTAAGCCAAGAACTATGAATTCATTAATAATTCATTAGTTTTTGGCACTTCCCTCTTTCTTCAATCCCCATTGGTGGCTCCATCAACATACTTAACCAATTGATTGGTTGGGGGCCTCTATCGTGAACAAAGAATCAAGCAATTTGTAAGGTAATTAGTGAATTTTGATCATTTTTTATAATTTCTCAATGTTTCTCTCTTCTCAATCCCTCTCAAGCTTGAGAAGCTTAATTGGAATGGTTTTTGAATGCTATTGAAGTTAATTGATGAATGGTAGTGAAGAGTTACATAATTTGATGAATGCTATTGAAGTTAATTGATTAATGATAGTAAAGAATTACATAAATTTCCATTTATGCTTAATCCTAATGATTTTTATGTAATTTCTCTCTCTCACTCAAGAAATGGTCATACTTATGACCCATTCTCAATCCAAATGAAGCTTTTCATAAAGCTTTTCCTTAATCCAAGATTAATCTATGCTTGAGGCCAAATTAATGGCTTTTTTCTATGCTTTTAGTTTATGTATTTCATGAATATTGATGATTCAATCCATTATGGATTAATGATCCAATTAGGGATCATTCTAATCATTCCCTTAATGATAAGCTTTATCCTTCAAAATAATTTGAGATTTATCAATCATAGCAGCGGAGCTATGGCAAAATTTTTATAAAAATTACACATAAAATAATTTCATTCAAAGCATGAAAAGAGGACTTCCTACCATATTCTAGGAATTATCATCCTAGATTAATTGAAAGATATTCATTGTAATCATAGAGAAATTGATTTTTATATTATGCTTAATTGGATTTCATGCAGAGGTATGCATAAAAGATTATTATTTTAATGTAAAAGTGTTACTTTTATCATATTTGGATTTCATGCATAGAGGTATGCATAAAAGTTGATTATTTTATTATAACAGTGTGACTTTTATCATATTTGAATTTCATGCATAGAGGTATGCATAAAAGATAATTATTTTATTATAAAAGTGTTACTTTTATCATATTTGAATTTCATGCATAGAAGTATGCATAAAAGTTGATTATTTTAATGTAAAAAGTGTTACTTTTATCATATTTGGATTTCATGCATAGAGGTATGCATAAAAGATGATTATTTTATTGTAAAAGTGTTACTTTTATCATATTTGGATTTCATGCATAGAGGTATGCATAAAAGTTGATTATTTTATTATAAAAGTATTACTATTATCATATTTGGATTTTATGCATAGAGGTATGCATAAAAGATGATTATTTTATTGTAAAAGTGTTACTTTTATCATATTTGGATTTCATGCATAGAGGTATGCATAAAAGTTGATTATTTTATTATAAAAGTGTTACTTTTATCATATTTGGATTTCATGCATAGAGGTATGCATAAAAGTTGATTACTTTATTGTAAAAGTGTTACTTTTATCATATTGGATTTCATGCATAGAGGTATACATAAAAGATATTCTTTTTATACTAAAAGTGTGATTTTCATCATAAATGGATTTTATGCATAACTTAGATGCATAAGAGAAATTCTTTTATTCTAAAAGTGTAATTCCTACCAAATTGAATTTATGCATAAGAAGGTGCATAAAGATTGATTTTTAATTCAAAAGTGTCATTCTCATCTAAATTGAACTTATGCATAGGAAAATGTATAAAAGATTAAAATTTAATTCAAAAGTGTCATTTTCATTTAAAATGAATTTATGCATAGGAAGATGCATAAAAGATTTATTTTTACTTCGAAAGTATTAATCTCCTTAAATAGAATTTATGCATAAATAAATGTGTAAAGAAATCTTATATCAAATACAAGAATTCTCTTGTATTCTATAAATAGATATGAGATGTGATAGGATGTAATAAGAGGTGTATAAGATGTGATAAGAGGTGATAAGATGCTTATGAAATAAGTTAGGAGGTGATAAGATGAATTAAGATGTGATAAGATGTGTATGGGATGAGGTAAGAAGTGTATGTGATAAGATAAGATGTATATGGGTTGTGATAGGGCGAGAATGGATGTGATGTAAAAGATTAGATGTGAAGGCATATGGGGTTATATGAATGGGAATGTGGAAATGGATGTATGTATGTGGATGTGTGGATGTGGAGATGGGAGTGTGGATATATGAATGTGAAAATGGATGTATGCATGAAGATGTATATGCATAGATGTGAATGTGGATGTAGATGTGGCTGTATAGATGTGAATGTGGAATGTGGATGTGGATGTATGTATGTATGTGGATGTAGATGTGGATGTATAGATGTGAATGGGAATGTGGATGTAGATGTGGATGTATGTATGTATGTGGATGTAGATGTGGATGTATAGATGTGAATGGGAATGTGGACGTGGATGTATGTGAATGTGGATGTAGATGTGGCTGTATAGATGTGAATGTGGGATGTGGACGTGGATGTATGTATGTGAATGTGGATGTAGATGTGGCTGTATAGATGTGAATGTGGAATGTGGATGTGGATGTATGTATGTATGTGGATGTAGATGTGGATGTATAGATGTGAATGGAAATGTGGATGTGGATGTATGTGAATGTGGATGTAGATGTGGATGTATAGATGTGAATGTGGATGTATGTATGTATGTGGATGTAGATGTGGATGTATAGATGTGAATGGGAATGTGGATGTGGATGTATGTGAATGTGGATGTAGATGTGGATGTATAGATGTGGATGTGGAATGTGGATATGGATGTATGTATGTATGTGGATGTAGATATGGATGTATAGATGTGAATGGGAATGTGGATGCGGATGTATGTATGTGTGTGGATGTGGATGTATGAATGAGGACGTGATAGTGGATGTATGCATGTGGATGTGGATGTATGGATGTGGATATGGATGTGTATGTATGAATGTGGATATGGGATGTGGATGTATAAATGAGGATGTAAAAATGGAGGTAAGCATGTAGATGTGGATGTATGGATGTGAATGTGGATGTGGATGTGGATGTATGGATGTGGATATGGATGTGAAATTATGATATGTGATGTGAAGGAATCTGAAGTGAAGAGATGGAAAATGATGTGATTGGATGAGTACACATATAAATGGAATGTGGAATAAGTAATGTGGATTAATGAGGATTAATGTGAAAAAATGAGAGTTAATATAGAAATTGTATTTGTAAACTGTTTGTAAATGCTGTTTGTAAATGGCTGTTTTATGTCAAGAATGCTGGGGAAGCATTTTGACCGTCTTGTGATTAAGGTCGTGGAGACCTAACTGATAATGTTGCAACTACTGATGGAGAGTCAATGGAGGACGTCTCGCGTAGCAAGGTCGGTCTTGACCAGCCTCGGTTCGATTAAAATGGTGAGCTTCCTATACAGTGGATGAGGGACCAAGGAAGCGGCCTATGAGTGAAGCGCTAGGTCACCTGCGAAAGATCCTAGAGGGTGCTGACCATACGGTGCTCGGGCTCTGGGTCGCCTAGGATACCCACGCGTGCGTCGAGGAAGATATTGGACAAGGAGTAAGAGTTGTTTTGTGAAACCGGGGATGGATCTGGTTGATTGACCTTGCTGGTCTTCAATGGATGAGTCCATGGCTCTTTATATGGATCTATTGGTTGATCTTGCTGATCTTCAACGAGAGTCCATCTTGATTTTTATAAGTGATTATATTGCCGAGCCAATGATGCCATGGATACTCTGATGAAGGAATGTTGGGAAATTATGAATCAACCGGATAAATTGGAAGATTGTGATCAATGGTACTATGGTTTCATTAAAGGATTGGTTTAAAGTTAGCTGATGCTAAGAAAAAGGCAATTTCATATTGGGTGTGTAAGTGGTGTGGCTAGTTTTATGTTTGCATGTGTAAGTGGTGTGGCTAGTTTTATGTTTGCATGAACTTCCGGCTAGGGGGCCTTGGAACTCTTTTCCTTAGTACCCAAGACAAAACCTAACCAAATTCCAAATTGGATCCCATCACTACAGTGGTTGGGTGGTTGGCTAACCCATAGGATCGGATGGGGTTAGGCTAGACTGATAGATCCGTAAATCCAGACTCAATTTCTGTTATTACGATAGATGAAGTAAGTCCCGGATAGTAATTGTTCTATGGATAGGAATCAACGGCTGTGCCTCTTGATGGGGAAAAAAGCGTTGATCCCAATGATCCAAGTGCAAGTTTCTTCCTTGATCTGACCGAGTATCTTTATAGGTGCAGTTGGATCAGTTTGATCACTAATGGTCTTGACTACGCTAGAGTAAAAAGTTATCCTGGAGGAATCGCCCGTGCTTTTCGGATAAGGAAAGTTTTTTCGGGTTCGGTTTTGGAAAAACCGACGGATTAGTCTTTTGTCCAGATATCCATGGACGAGGCCCCGAGTGTGGGACCCTGCCTCGTGCAAGAAGTGCTACTTCCGCTGCTAGTACCTCGAATCCGTTGCACGGTGGGAACAGGGATCTCACATATTGGCAACAAGAACTCTACTCTCTCCATGATTGTTTCTCTAAGACAAGATACCTTAAGGATTAAGGAACTCTTTTAAAAAGATTTGGAAAAATGAAAGGGTCTCAAATCTATAATGTTTGTCTCTTATATGTGAGAGGGGCGTCTTCCTCTTTATCCCCATCACCTAAAAGAACCCAAGTAGAATAAGGAAAATGTTGCAAGTTTAATCAACCACCTTATGTCAGCTCCCTTGGTGTTGTGGATGTTTGTAAGAAGGTCTTGCATCATTAGAGTTTGGTGAAAGTTAGATTCGACATATAATAATCATTGTACACTCTGTAAAACCTTTTACCCTTGTGAGTGAGTGAGTGAGTCAAGGGTTATATAGGTTGGTTGTCTTGAAACTAGGCAAGTATTTCCCCCTTAAGTTTGAGTGGTTTCCAAGTTTTTTACTTTGATTGTTTGGTCGAGCTTCATCAAAGAACATCATAAACACCACAAACCTCTTCTTGTTCTAGGTACTGGAGTTCAATTTTACAACAATGATTTTATCATTGGTCCTCGAGCCTCATGTCAGGAATATTTTATGTCTTGGGTTCAACATCTTCTAGAAGAAATCATGCATGCAGAAGTTTGTGATGAAGAGGATCTTAATTGATCCAAGATGTAAATCACTAGTTTGGTTTGTGAGTTACTATAAATGATATCAGTTTTTCCTTTGCTAGCTAGCTATCAATATTAAACTCGATGTAAATGAAAGATTTCTTGTTATCTACCATCATCTCAAAGTTTCATTGATGTCAAAGGAAGTTTTTCCAGACTAAGGAGAGAGGACTTGTGCTGGTGTATGTTGAGAGTTGTTTAGTATAACGCCATTTGGGATTTACTGTGCAACTTGGTCAGTTATAGAGGCATTCTGGTTCAAGGGACAAGTCTCACAATCATGAAAGAATTAAAGGAAAAAAGATAAATGACACTTTTCTACCATGTTTTGGGTTTTGAGCAACACGACATGAGGACTATTTATTAACCTCTCCACCACATTTTGGACTTCAAGGTATATGTCGAAATCAAATCATTTTGGGCTTCAAGGTATATGTCAAAGGTATTTGTTGAAACCAAATCATTTTCGTGATATTATGCTTTATTTTTTTGGACCATAGCTTTGTGCATTACTCGATCTTATCCTTGAGTTTACCTCTCTTTTTTTAGTCAATAATGATTGTTTTTCACTATGTCTTTACTGAGGGTGGCGTATCAGGCCACCTTGTATCTTCTTCACTTGAGCAACAATTATTGGTTCCTTTGGTGTAGTAGTTGAGCTTCTTCTTTGAGATCTATTGATTTGTGGATTGTTTGTGCCATCAACTTTTAAGGATGATCTTTGGCCCTTCTTGAGTTGGATCAATATAATTTTACCACCTTCAATTTATTTATCCTTTGCTTTCTCTTTGTTTGAGGGTTAGCTTCTTGTGTGTATCTTGTACCTTTCCCTTGCTTACTTGAGCTTGAAATATGTTAGCATGGATAAAACAATCAAAATTAAGAGGTGGGATTGTATGATGTGAGTTGAAGAAGATGGGTTGCATAATTATTGAGAAAATGAATCACATATTGTATTATAATTGACAAGGATTAGTGATTGTTGGCAGTTGTTAAGAGTAATCATGCAGTTGAAGAGTTAGAAGGCCATGATGAAATTGGGCCTTCATTGGAAATTGCAAATTTAGAAATGGATCAACTAATCGCTATTAGTGTGATACAGTTGTTAAGAGCAATCTTGTAATTGAGGAGTTAGAAGGCCATGATGAAATTGGGCCTTCATTGGCGATTTCAAATTGAGAAATGGATCAACCAGTTGCTATATGCTTTTTTTGTATGTGCAAGGATTTTGTGCATGGGTCGTAATAATTCACTGTGTTTAATACATGCACCTTGAAATGTAGTGCTGCCCTACTTCTGCATAATGTAAATATGTTATGATGATGTACAAGAATGTTATGATGTAGTACCCTGCTTATGATGGGTCACAATAATTCACTATGTTTAATATCTGCACCTTGTAATGTAGTGACCTACTTATGCATAATGTAAATATGTGTAAGAACCTCAGTGAGGGTCCATGGGTTATTGGCAAGATGAGGCCTTTATCCTATGTGCTCGATGCATGAGTGGTCGGTGCATGAGTAAGATACTCTTGCACAAGCATGGGTGTTTAAAGCAAAAGAGGTTATTGTCAATGGTAAAAAAAACTTTCAACAAGACCTTTGATTCCTACATAAGTCCTTCTTTGTGAATTTGCAATCTCAACACGTCCACATACTACTAGTTAGAGACAAAATGTTTAGCACTATTGTGAATGGGTTTTTGGGTGAAAGTTTCTTGGATAGGAGCAATCTGATCAATTGTAAGGTCAATCTCACCATGTCAAGTACTTTTAAGCGATTTATGAACTGTACAATATTCGTGTGGGAAGAATTCTCACTAGGATTGGCCTACGAGATAACATAAAAAAATGGATCTAGGATTGGCCTACGAGATAACATAAAAAAATGAATCTTGTGTAACAATTTTGTCAACACTTTGGACAAGGTCTATTTGGGCTTGTCAAATAGAGGGTCAATAATGGTGTAGGTTTGGCCAAGTTTTCATTTTGGAATCCAAACAGATGATGTTCCCTCATAATAACCTTGAGCTAAAAGCAACATCTTTGGGACCCACACTTTTCTGGGTGCTTACATTATTTGGTTGGTGAGTTACAATTGGAGTCTCTTTGCCTAAAGCACATTTTGTTTTGGCCTTAGGTTTTATGGGTTGTCAAGTGTATTGTTTCTAAGGTTTGGTAGAGCTTTGGACACCCAAATTAAGTCATTGTTGGGAGAAACATTTTGAGCTCTAAGAAGACATTTATGTAGCCATCATTGTGATTTTTAAGCATGGGGTTTCATTAGGACTTTTTATTTGTGATGGGATCCGGGTGATAATTTGTTTGCGAGAAATATTCGACTACAACTTGGCAAGTCCAAGACATTCTCAAGAGCCTTCAATGGTGGTAGGGTAGTCAAGGTGGAAGGTTTTTTATACTTAAAGAGTGCAAGTAATGCATTATAGGGCACATCCAAAAGAGTCTCTTCATCAATCAGGTTTACAATTTTGTTCTCTCATGATAGGAGAATATTGACTTATTAGTTGGAACCTTTAACGAAAAAACTCTAGAATCACAAAGTCCATCATGCATCTATAATGGCTCATCTAGTTTCTCCCCAACAAGAGTTCTTTTGATAAAGTACCAAGGGGAGTTATAAAGAATTTTTCTTCTATTGGGTGATTAGCTTTGTCAAACACCACTTTACATACACCTAGAAAATCCACCATTTTGTTACTAATTAGTTTCACTTGTGTGCTTGTGGAAGATAATGGGGGTTTCCCAAGTCAAGTCTCGCAAGACATTAAGTTGTGGCTTGCATTGCAATATAAAGACCTAGTTTGCATACAAAGTTGTTACCCTCCTTTGGCATATGCAACCACAATCATGTGGGCTTAACTTCCCATTCCTCTTCTTCCTCAATTCCCAAAAGTTTAGCCATATTTGTGTACAAGGTCTGGTGTCTTTGTCTAAATTTTTCTTGTCTTTCTTTAGCCTTTTTTTTGGTTTCCCTTTGAAGCTACCTTTTCTCAGGGCCTCATGTATCGTTTTTGAGTTAAGGGCCCATAGTAATTGTGGATCTTGCTACCATTAATGAAAGACAACTAAATCTGGTGATAATATTTTCATTGAAAAACTTAGCCATGGACCTTGTGTCATCTTTCATTGTCACTTTGTCTTCCACCAATTTGGTGTAATAGCACGTGCCTACAATGATGTAGCGAGCTTGGGTATGGGTTGATGGGAAGTAGGAATAATGGGTCCTACAAAGTCTATGCCCCATTCAGCAAAAGGCTATAAGAACATAATGAAAATCATGGGAATACAGTCTCTGTTTTGAGTCACTAAAAATATTTGGCACACATCACATCTTTTGACGAATTCTAATGCATCATCAAAGAGGGTAGGCCACCACATACTAGCCTATAAGATCCTTCATGTTGGGATTTCTACATTAAAGTGGAATCCATAGATCCTTGTGTGGGCTTCCTCAAGGATCTCTATATAATGGTCTTCATGGATGCAAAGCCTCAAAATGTCATCCTTCCCTTGCCTATATAAGTTACCAGCTATATAAGTGTATATGAAGCAACTACCTTAACCAACTTTCTTGCGAGCCTAGTCATAAGTGATTTCTTCATCCAAGGGCAAACCAGTGGAAAACATATGGGCTATCTCATGACTCTAAATCTAGTACTATGCTCAAATGAAATAAATAATCATCATGCAGATCATCTTCCACACCTATGGTGGGAGGCTCACCATTAGGAACTTGGGACAAATGGCTAGCCAAAACATGCTAAGAACCCTTCCTAATCGGTGATTATGAAGTCAAATTCCAATAAGATCAATAACCATCTAGTGATACAATGAGAGATGTGCAAAATTTGGTACTATGCTGAAGTGAGATAAACAAGCATCATAGAGGTCATCTTCCACACATGTGGGAGGCTCACTATTAAGAATGTGGGACAAATGGTTAGCCAAAACATACTGAGAACCCTTCCCAACTATGACCATAAAGTCAAATTCCAATAAGAACAACAACTATTGGGTGATATGGCCAGTGGGGCAAGGTTTGTCACCAAATACAAAAGGGCTTGGTGATTCACAAAAAACACAAATTTGTTGGCGAGAAGGTAGTGTCCAAAATTCTTCACTACGTAGAGACCATAGCTAAACCTTCTCTTTCCATGGTCATGTAATTCTTCTTGGCATCATTGAATTTTCTACTTGCATAGTATAAAGGAAAATCCATATAGCTCTCACTTGGTTGTGCCAGCGTACAGCCAATGGAAAAAGCAAAGGAAAATCCATATTTCTCTCACCTGGTTGTGCCATGATATAGCCAATGGCAAAAGCAAAGGCATCAATATGCACATGAAAAATCACATCCCATCTTGGTAGCCTAACAATGGGAGATGATGCTAATACTTTCTTTAGTTTTTCAACTGATTCCTTGTATTCATTAGTCCACACAAAAAACAATTAGTAACCTATAAAAAGGTCGTGCTAACTCAACATACATTAAGATGAATCTTCTGTAGTATCCACAATGACCCAAAATGCCTAAAGAATGGCTAAATGAGAAAAGCCAAATGCTAAATGATTGACCGGGCAAAGTCGATTGAAATAGATGATGAACAAGAAAGACGATGCCAAAAGCTCGAAGCCAAAGTTTCAATTGTTGACACGGCAAAACTGTCCAAATGCTGAATCCGAATGCTTTAATGCGGAATGCCTGAAGCAAAATGGCTGAATGAGAAAATCCAAACACTGAACGACTAGCCAGGCAAAGTCGACTAAAATAGTTGATGTGGACAAGAAAGTTAATGTCGAAAGCTGGAAGCCAAAGCTTCAATTGCTAATAGGGAAAAACCGATGGAAGCAATTGAATGGGGCTGATCAATCATCAAGTACAACTGAAGCTGAATGCTGAATGGTCAAGTGTTGATTGAGAAAAGCCAAAGGCTAATATATTGACCAATCCAAGCTTACCAATGCAGCTGAATGGCTAACCAGGCAGAATAGATGGACACAAAAGTCAATGTTGAGAATGGAATGCTGATACTCAGATAGAAGCAACAACAACTGAAACATCAAAACTTGGCAGATATTGAAATCCAATGCCGAAAGCTTCTGAAAGCCAAGTGTAGTGCTAGTGTGTGGGGTTGGCTAGAATGTACAACAAAAAGAAGAACTGACCAATGTATAGATGGAGGCAGAAACCCTAGATTTGTGTAATGTGCTAGATGCAAGGGAATACCTAGGATATATAACGACGACACCAACAATGTATAGATGGAGGCAGAAACCCTAGATTTGTGTAATGTGCTAGATGTAGGGGAGTACCTAGGATATATAACGACGACAGGAAGATTTGATGACACCAACAATGTATAGAATGAGGTAGAAACCCTAGATCTAGAAATACGAGAGCTTACCCAGTAGATGTATGGTGGCAGCAAGAATAAATGAGCCGCGATAGAGAATAACGATGTGCAGCTGTTGGCACTGAAACCAAGCTCTTATCAGGCTCTGAGACCTCTAGGCACTACAACCCGAGCTCTTAAAAAATGCTCTGATAACACCGACTCTGATAGATGGCTCTGAAACCAAGGCCGCCATAAAAACAAGCTTTGATACCAATGTTGGATGAGGGAGAAGATGCTCTGCACACTCACACAAACACACACGCACACACAATGAACAGAGAAGCTTAGAGAGTGAGAGAGACAAATCTTAATGGTAGAAAATACTCAATAACAATGATAAGAAATGAGTGGAATACAAGAGTACTAATAGAAGCCCTAGCCCTAGGGATGATGTGGCTAACACACAAGAATTTGTTCACATGGGGAAAAAACCCTACTAGCACAAGGTAAAAAGTGCCATGTGTAGGGCTATTCATACCAGGGACTTCCAGGCTAACCACGCTAACAATGGCAAGGTGATATTTTCATCAGCTAGCTTGATTTTGAGGTTATTAGAGGCAAGGGTTGGTGATCCCTAATTCTCACACTGTCTTTTCATAGCTATGGATGTTCCCATTCCTTGTCTCAATGGCAAGGTAGCATTGAGATCTTCACCCTCAAAATATCTGCTCAACTTGTTTACAAGCACACCTTTATAAACCTTCATAGGCTTGCCTATCTCTTTGTTCCCCTCAAATTTTGTGTTAAATTCATTATCAAGATTTGAAACAATCTTGCATCCATCCATTCTCTCATGTATAGCCAAAGACCTAGATTTCTCATCATCACAAGGATTTCTCCCAAGGTGAGTGTGATTGGGGCAGAAAGAATAACACTCATCCCTATCCTGTCTTTTTGTGTTTTAGGATGACCAAATATAGGTGCTCTAATTGAAATTATTATGTCTTCAAAGCCCAAATATAAAGGAAGGGTTTTTAAATAATTAGGTCCATATTCTTGTGATTTCATGGATGGTGGAGAGGTATAGCTATGTATTGTCCTATTTCTCAAGATAATCATTCAAAAGATACCCCTTAAAGGATCTTGTTCTTCCCAATTTTTAGAATCTAGCCTTGTTGCATCAATAGGAGACACAGATATGTTTATCTTGGTAGCGTGCTTGGTTACAAGCTCAGGACTTAGCTTTTGGGTTTCAAGGCAAGGTCTTTGGGGGGACATCACGGGACATCACACTTTCTTCCTTAGATTCTTTAACAATAGGATCGAGGGCTATTCTAAGCACAAATTTCTAGGAATCTGGTTGAACCAATCCTCGAGGCCCCTCTAATCGCATCCAGGTTGCTCTTTCACAAAATTTGTGAGTAGCCCTAAACTTGGTTGTTTCATCAATGGATTGTGTTACTAAGTCAATTTCTTTGGAAGATTCAATGGTTCGGTCTACTTGGGTCTTCCAGCTATAGCCTTTTTAGCTCTTCCAGAGCTACATCCTTTCGAGCCATATCTAGGTAGGTGCTCCTTATGATGAAGAAGAAGCCTCCGTTCCACTACATCACTCTTAATTATTACATTGCCTTTTTTTAAACCTCAAGCTATTTGTTTAGCTGAGGGTTTTGACTTCTTACATTGTTTCCTCTCACGCTTCTTTTGTACTTTGGATCTTTTCATAGAAGTGTGAAACTTTATCACTCTCTTTATCCATTGATTTTGGCAAGACTGGTGATCTATTATCCATCAAAACACTTGACATGTTCAATTGCAGTCCCTGATTCCAAGATTTGTTAAGGTAACCTTGGATGATGTGAGTTATCCCCTGCAATTTAAACACCACCTTGACAAAGTAAAGATGTTTTTGGTAGCTTTTGCTGAGACTAGGTAGGGGCACTCCCTTTTGAGGTGTGCTCCTCCACAAGTGTAACAAGCTAAGGATTGGCCCCAGGGGCTATAAAATTCATCTCCAAAGCCCTATAGCTCATTAGTTCCTGTGGCCACCCATAAGCTCTAGGTGTCATCTTGTAAATGGGAGCCAACGTGTCGTTTGAAATTCTCACAAATTCTACATAAGGTTCTAGAAATTGTACTTAATAGGAATGATATTTGCATAGTATTTTTAGAGGCTTATGCTGTGGCATAAAGTGTTGGGTGACATCTTCAATGATGAGAGGTCCAACTTCCATATGGCTCATGGGTGCCACACAAAGGGCGGTAGGTTGAGGTCCCAAACTGGGAGGAGGTGTGTGTCATGCAATTTAAGGATTCCTCTTGGTAGGGGATTGGTAGCAGTCACGGGGCGTAGAGCCTCCACTACTCACTCTTAGTGGAGTAGTAGGGGGACTACAAGAGGTTAGGTGACTATTAGCAATGCGGGAGCATGCATACCATGATTTATGGGATTATACCTACAATTCTAGGTATCATGATTAGTATATCTTGTGCAATAGCCACACACCACAACCCTGCCCATCCTCTACTATATGGACACTTGTTTTAGCATTGTAATGACATTGGTCTTATTCGATTTCTTACTGATTAAAGATATGTTGAGAGAGGCTTCAAATGGAGCTTTTGATGATCTCTCGGACTCTTTAGTGCCCATATATATTGTCATAATTTAAAATCAATGGCATCTATACAACACTCATTAAAGGTCATTTTCCTCTATAAGTAAAGATAGTTATATAAATTTTTGTTGCTTAAACCCTCAAAAAACAAAGAGAATAAACGAGGTTAGCTTAGTTTCTCATTGACTAAGCAATGGGAACCAACCACACATGCGTAGTGGACATAGAGGCTCATGGGATGTCTCCGATCCTATGGAAGGGAAAATGTCTATGTTGAAGGTCACACAGTTTTACTGCTTGAGTAAGAAGGGACTAATGTCTTGGAACTTTGAGCTACTTTATACCCTGCGTAATGTAAAACTCATGTGTAGGTCTTGGATGGTCTAATAAATCCTCACATATGTGGACGACAAGCTATCTAGGTCAAAGAAAAGGTCCCTTAGGAGATGGGTCAAGAATTGTTCAATTCTAGTTCCGGTACTACTAGGAGTAGGAGCTTGAGAGGAAATCTTGCTATCACTATCCTTGTTTAGAAGATTCTTGGTGTGACTAACACTAACACTTTTCCAGATCGCAAGTCCATATGGATGGGATTGTCTTACACTAGTATTTAGCATAGAGGGTCTAGAGTTGATCATATCGAGTTGAGGATTCAAGGTGTTAGCTTTTACAATTTCAAGAGTCACTGAAGTGTTAGCTTCCTTTGATCTCTCAATGAAGGTGTGAGGAGTCTAGATTAACCCAGGAAAATTCACTTCTCTGTTCGTCTCCTTAGTTTCAAGGCATTGTTTTCAAGTCATTTTCCCTTGTGTTTGTGTGCGTGTGTGTGCGTGCACGTGCACACATGTGCCTAGTGCGGATTGTGATCCAACCGTGTGGATCATGAGGTGGGATTATGGAGGTGGACCGTGAGGCGATTGTGGAGGCGATCAGAGAGCTGGATTAGAGGTGATTAGAGACTATGAGATCATCGACAACAATGAGAAAGGTGGATCATTTTGAGGTGGGATTGTGGAAGCGATCAAAGGGGTGGATTGGAGGCAATTAGAGACTATGAGATTGTTCAACAATCAGAAAGGTGAATTATGAGCAATCTAAGATGTGAATCATGAGGTGATCTAAGAGACGAATCATTCCATGAGGTGAGTCAGTGACCCATGAGGCGAGATCATGAGACGATTCATGAGGTAAGATCAAGAGGTCAAGTTGTGAGGTCAGGTTGTGAGGTGGAATCATGAGGTCGAGATGCTCTGTGAAAGTGATCCATAAGGTCGGATCGTGAGGCAATCCGTGATGTGAGGAAATCAGAGTTTGTGAGATCTTCTTTGCGATCAAACTATGAGAAGATCCGTGAAAGTGATCAAAGATTGAGACGATTCGTGAGGTGGTTCACCTGGTGGAGATAAAGGCTCTACATGTTAGTAGCAACTGAGCAAGTTAGAACAATCAGTGTTGTTTGTTAGAGAAACTAGTGGAGATAAGTGTCTACTAAGAATGAGTAGCAAAACTAAGCATGTCAAAACACTTGGTGTTTGTCAGAGAAACTTGTGGAAAGGGAACCTTGTCGGAGGGTGTGATGGCTACCAAGGTGCCAAAAATGCAAGGAGGCTTATTGCCTATAGCCATAGGAACTTGTGGATGTGGATGCAACCTTCATCTGATTGCAAATCACATGCAACACACTAATTAAGCCCTGCACACTAATTAAGCCCTGCACATTAATTAGTAATTAAGCCATGCATACTAATTAAGCCATCCTAATGTAAGTTGAGGACTATCTCTGACTAAGGTATTTTCATTAGCTTAATAAATTTGTGAAGGCTCGGTGTTTCTAAGGAGGCAAACAAAAGATTGGAGACAGCAACACAAATGCATGCACAACTGTCGGAGGAGAACATAGTTAAACATAATTGTCTTGTTATCTTCAAGCTACTGAGGACTGAAAATTACTATGATGTGCATATCAAGGATGAGCCAATTTGTACCTGTCCATATTTCCAGTGTGACTGAGAAAGAGAAAAAGCCTTACTTAGCGTGTAAGCACATGTATTTTGTTTACACGTGTGTGCTTGGTCTTCATTGCAACCAACACATAATTATACATCAACCTACTAAGTGAGAGGGATCTCTCTTTTATTTTGAGTCAAGCCCATCGGCGGATGAGTCCTTTAAGCAATTAGGTGATGTAAAAGGTTGAACATTTTTTGTCACTTCAAGCGATGTAGAAACATTTATGTGATAGTGTTTATTTTGACTTCATTTATGTGTTTATGATGATAACACTTAAGTGAATCTTCATTTGTGATAGTGTTTATTCCGACTTCATTTATGGGTGGTTGCAAGATGAGGGTACTCACTTTTGATCACTCTCTCTAAAATTGGGACATCAACGCAACTCGGGCGGAGTACCTCGATCGTGATATCGCCAATCAATTAAAACACAACACGTGCCTCCCAAGCCTAAAGAACCATATCTCAAACGAGATACTGTCATGCCAGTAGGTTTGGGTTTCAAGTCACCATCCATGTCACCAATACATGTCACTGCCACCACATTATCCCGATTGAGATCCCAATCGAGATATGCATGCCACTCGGATCCACGTCAATGCCACAGTGGATCCCCCTCGACATGCCTACTCAGATGTACATTTAGCATATTCAATGATGTCGTCTCCACCATCCACATATCTGAAACGAGATAAGGAAATATAATCTCGATCATTGACAAATCTCGTTTGAGGTATAGAGATGTGATCTCATATGTCCACATATCTCGTTCGAGATACCAAGATGAAATCAAAGCCGTTGAAAAACCTCAAATGAGATACATCTACACAATCTGACCCGTCCATTCGTGCACACTTGAAGATGCAATCCCAGTCGTTTATATATCTCGATCAAGGTATGAAGTGAATCTCGACCATCAAACATACCTCGATCGTGGTAATCACCCAAAATCTAAGCCGTCCATGTACCTCAAACGAGGTACTTAATTCAAATCGCAGTCGCCAATCCCTCACCAACCCTAAAATCAAATGCATATCTTGGTTGTTTGTCTGACTAACTCTAAAATTGCGTGTACATCTGGAGTGTACATCTTGCAAACCCTAAAATGCATGCCACTGAACCTTGATCGAGGTTATAAAACTAGAAAGTTTTTTTTCCCTCTTATCACACGTCGTTTTCACTCTCCTTACTCTCTTGATTTGGATTAGAAATTAGTGGGCTCATTTGTATTGTTTTATAGCTTCATTAGTGCTACTTAGCACTAAACATTGGACCTTTCACATTGACCTACCCGTTTGTTCTAGCATGGAGTCACGCGAGGAGGGTCACAAAGAAGGCCGCTCGTCTATTGTGGACCTCATCATGCGGAGATAGACTGCGAGGAGTTAGCGGCTATCCGTAGTAGGACTGCTAGAGACACACTGTCTACATTACATATCGTGTCGGACTTGTAGGTGATGCTATCGTCCCTTTGTAGCCTTCATGATATTGTTTATGTAGATGAGTGGATAGCCCACCATCGCACTACTGTGTCACATGGCCTGACATATTGTCAGGTTTGTGATAGGGATGGAGCCTACTTAGACCTTTTCCTTGATAGCTGTGGGATGCAGCCTAGGGCGGCGGGCAAGCCCCTTACTACTTCGCGGTGTTCGTATCCTCGTATGGTGGCACATATCTATAGTCAATATATTACCGCATATGGGAGGATGCGAACAACTCCCATATACTTCACAAAGCAATTATATGCGGAGTTTGTCTTAGGGAAGAAGGTGGATTACACTAGCCATTGCCTGATGGAGGTGCTAGACCGAGGCCGTCTAGGACCAAGGTAGGTAGCCTCCACCAACCCTTTGTGTAGCTGCTACTAGAGATCCTGCGTTTGTGCCTTTGTTGACAGTCGAGGCTCTTGGCAGCACCTAGGTGGGTATCGACGTATGGAGTACCACGGATAGTGCGCTTGTTCTCACGATCGATACCGACAACAGTATCGAGATAGGTTTTTCATAGTCATTTGTTTACATGTTATATGTACTTTTCTATATTTGTAAAATGAGCAGCATGGTTGATTGTGTCACATAGGGTCCCACACCTACCAGCGAGAGACTCACTCAGGAGTTGATAGAGGTGAGAGCGGAGATTGACTGCCTTAGAGCTGCATTGCAAATGGCAAAGGTAGCCACTACAGAGGCATGCCATGCAAGAGAGTCTAACATCCAACAGCATGTAGGTTTCTCATATACGTAAAAGAGTTATAATTAAGGTCTAAAGTTATAAATTTCTTTAAGTAATACCTAACGAGAGCTGAGGCGGAGCAACACATGATTAAGGGAGCGGATGGCATAGCATAGGGCAAAGCAGTTGATGCTGCATGTTCGCGAGTTCCGTAGATCTTCAAACGTTGTAGTGCCTTACTTGTCTCTATATCCACATCCTATTTACAGAGGTTTTTTTTACGACCTCTCACCATACATGGTCTCGGGCCACAATATAAGGCGTTCAAGATGTCTATTCAGATGACTCGAGAAAACATTCCCAATTTTATAGATTTGGTGTCTATGTTGATTATAGAAGAGAAGAGCTTGGGTGAAGACCAATAGTCTTCACAAAACAAAAACAGTTCAGAGCAACATGCCTTCTACACAAGTTCAGGAAAAGGACGAGGTAGAGGAGGCCGTGGACGCGGCCAAGGAGGTGGCCGAACAGGTAATCAAAATTATGGCCACCACCAGCAGCAACAACAACAGTCCCAGAATTCACAAAACAACAACAACACGCAGGTGGAAGAGGCCAATTCAGAGGCAAGGGGAGTCAAAGAGGTCGTGGAAATTGGCAAAGGCAGTATAATGATACACATGGATGCTTTTATTGTGGTAAACCTGGACATGTGCAGGGCAGATTGTTATAAGAAGCAGACTAACATGCAAAATGAAAAATTGTAGCAAAACAACTATGCATTCTCGAGCAAAAACAATGAGGATAATGAAGGTTGTTTGTTATGCAGCATGTTGTTAATGCCATGTCTGAAAATGTTGAAGCAGCACATAAAGATGATGTATCGTACGTTGATTCAGGTGCTTCGAACCACATGACAAGTCATGGGGAGTGGTTCAAGGAGATAAAAAACCTTGAAAGACCAGGTTTTGTGGAAATAGGGGATGACATTGCTCATCCAATTGCCCATGTTGGAGATGTGCCATTATCTATGCAGGATGGCAAAGTGAAGTACCTTGCAAATATAATTCACGTTCCGAACATAACAAAGAATCTGGTTTCAGTTGGCCAGATGATTGAGCAGGGTTTGCAGGTTCGGTTTAATCCTAATGGTTGTTATGTTGAAGACTTTAAAGACAAGTGCAAGTTGGTTGCAAAAGGCAACAGAGTGGGCATAATGTTTACATTGAATGTAAACATGCCTGAAGTGAGTGCTACGATGTTTACAAACGGTTCAGGAATTGTTGTTGCAGACACAAACATTTGGCATAAAAGAATTGGACATGTGAATGTGCAGAGAATGAAGTCTATGCAGACTAAAGGAATTATGACAGGCCTGCCAAAGTTTAAAGTTGAAGGTATGCAGAAAATATGTGAAGCATGCCAATTTGGAAAGCAAACAAAGCATGTATTTCCACGTGACAAAAATGCACTAGATGTTGTGCATTCAGATGTATGGGGTCCTACGAAGACCATGTCTATGGGACTGCAGGTATTATGTGACATTTATTAATGACCACACACAAGGAAAGTGTGGGTATACTTCATGAAGGAGAAGGGTGAGGTGTTCACTCATTTTTAGAATTTCAAAGTTATGGTTGAAAAGCAAACAGGGAAACATGTAAAGTGCCTAAGGTCAGATGGAGGGGGAGAGTACTTCTCCAATGAGCTCTCTGAATTTTCAAAGAAGAATGGTATTCAGAGATAGTTTACACGCGATACACTCCGCAGCAAAATGGAGTTACTGAGCAAAAAAACAGGCACATTACTGAGATTGCACGAGCATTGATGGGAGAGAAGAATATGCCGCATAGCTATTGGGCTAAGGCTGTTTCTACAGTAGTTTACATCATAAACAGGACTCCAAACTGCAGCCATACATGATGTAACTCTAGAGGAGAGGTTTACTGGCAGAAAACCTGATTTGTCTCATATCTAAAAGTCTTTGGATGCATTGCATGTGTGCATGTGCCAGATGAGCTGAGAACTAAGCTGGATCCAAAAGCTGAAAAATGTGTGTTTATTGGGTATTCCCTTGAGCAAAAGGGATATACCTGCTACACGTGAGTTGAGGGTAAGCAGCACACAGGGATGTTGTTTTTTATGAGATGAGCAGCTGGTATGCTACTGAAAAAGAAGCTGTTGTTGGGGCTGATGTGAGTGAAAATGTGGTAGCACAGAATGCAAGTCAACAATCACAGTCTTTGAGTGGACCAGGAGAGTCCTCATCTAGTGGTTCAGTTGTAGACCATGGAGTGGTAGGTTGCGTCATAATACCAGTCCTATAAATGTGATTAGTATATCACATAAAGGCAAAGAGAGAAAGTGATTGAGCCCCTTAGAATGCCTGACATTTCTGCAGGGCATTCTCATGTTGATGCAGAGTCTAGTGGCTTAGAGATGAGCCTTGATGAGGATCTTGGGATACCAGCTACTACTATGAGAACACCTGGTGTAAAGAAGGCTATGGAAGCCATGAATGCAAAGCTGCGAAGATCTGGGAGAGTGAAGAATCCTGTGCTGCAGAGGTTTACCTATGATGGCTATGTGTGGCACATCACTATGCATACATGGCAAAAGTTGCACAGGTTGTAGAGCCCACATGCATTGATGAGATTGTTGGAAATGTGTATTGGGAGAAAGCTATGGATGAGGAGATGGTTGCACTATATGGAAATGAGACTTGGGATTTAGTGCAATTGCCTGAAGGCAAGAAAGCCATTGGATGCAAGTGGGTGTACAAAGTAAAACATAACAGTGATGGAAGCATAAGCAGGTACAAGGCTAGATTGGTAGCCAAAGGATATGTGCAGACATATGGCATTGATTATAGGGAAACTTTCAGCCCAGTTTGCCAAGATGGCAACAGTGAGAGTTGTGATAGCAGTGGCTACATCACAGCAATGGTCTTTCAATCAGATGGATGTAAAGAATGCATTCTTGCATGGGGATTTACAGGAAGAGGTGTATATGTTGCAGCCACCTGGTTATGAGGATATGAGTCACCCCGAGTATGTTTGCAGGTTGAAGTTGCAAGTTGAAGAAAGCCTTGTATGGCTTAAAACAAGCACCAAGAGCATGGTCTGACAAGATTTCTAAATATCTTGTCACTATTGGCTTTCATGTAGCCAATGCAAATTTCTCGTTGTATGTGAGACACAGTGATAGAGGGGTTGTGCTTGTTGTCATCTATGTAGATGACCTGATCATTACGGGGGACCATGATACAGAGATCTTTGATGTAAAGATCTTGCTTAGACAGAAGTTTGAGATGAAGGATCTAGGGGAGCTCAGATATTTCTTGGGCATTGAAGTGATTAGGTCACCACATGGTATTGGATTACTGCAGAGACAGTATGGCTTGGACATATTGTCCAAGTATGGTATGACAGGCTGTAAGCCTATCTCAGTGCCATTAGATCAGAATGGCAAGCTGAGTGCAGATTCACGAGAGATTTTGGGGAGGATCCTACTATGTATAGGCACATAGTAGGAAGCTTGATCTACATGACGATCACCAAGCCAGATTTGAGCTATGCTATTGGGTTGGTAAGTCAGTTTATGCAGGTTCCTCAAAAGCCGCATTTGGATGCATTGAGACGCATACTGAGGTATGTGAGGTCTACTTTGCATTGTGGACTATTTTATGAAACTGGGACACAAAGATATGTGTACATGGGTACACAGATGCTGATTGGGCTGGTAGTATCTCAAATAGAAGATCTACTAGTGGCTTCATGTTTTCTTTGGGGAGTGCTGTTGTGACTTGTAGCAAGAAGCAGCCTACTGTTGCTCTATCCAGTATAGAGGCCGAGTATAGAGGTGCTGCTATGGCAGCATGTGCGGTGGCTTGGTTGAGAAAGCTACTTGCAGATTTGGGTCTATCAATGGGGATAGACAAGTTGTCATTTTTAGTGACAACATTAGCAGTATATAGTTGGCCAAGAACCCAGTTTTTCATGCTCGCACGAAGCATATAGAGGTCCACTACCATTTTGTTAGAGAGAAGGTTTTGGCAATAGACGTTGACCTTGTTTATGACAGCACACAGGATCAGGTCGCTGACATCTTCACCAAAGCATTGGGTACAGAGAAGCTCCGCAGATTCAGGGCTTCACTTGTTGTACATGAGATGGAGTTGAGCTTGAGGGGGGGCATTGAGATATCGAGCTCATTTGGTGAGGCGGTGGACACTGATGACCCGCCTGGGGGATAGGCCCCACACTTACACCACTGGCATGGTTGGTGAGATCATGGGTGATATGCGGCCAGTGTGGCATGACAGGCTGTGTGACAGCCATTCTAGAGACTGGCATAGTTATAGCGCCAGCTAATTTAGCTAGGTTCACACTATAGAGAACCCTAGTATGTATTTGGTTGAGTACCTTTTCATATTATGTGTACTCCTATCTTTGTATATGGTGTGTTGAGTGTTGTGTGAAGAAAAGAAGATTTTCAGCCTCTCACCTTGTGTGTTCTCTTTTAGGGTTTTGTGAGTGTGTATGTGCTTTGCAAGAGCTCAAGCTCTTTTCTCCCCTGCATCTTTTCATCTTTGTTATTGCTAATCTTGATAGGATTAAGAATACAATTCTGGTTTTTGTTGAGGCTATTTGTGTGAGTTTTTTTTATTTGTTGTTATCTCCCATCTACTCAATTCTTAAGATCTATTGTGGGTTACACAATTTTTTTTAAAAAAAATAGAGAATCGGGTAGTGTGGAATTGAAGAGTTCTTTGTTGTTTGGGTGAAGTTCTATTGAAGATAAGGTTGTAAGTGAAGAGATGATCTTGGTTAAGTCTGTGCTAGGTCAGCAAACCTATGTTGGGGTTAACCACAGTCAGCTACACATCAGATTTGTTAGCAAGAGTAGTGGCCTTAATTTAGCTTGTATTAGTTGAGGGGAAGTGATTCTGTGTCACAGCTAACTGTTAGAGGCCTGTGAGAGGACATCTATCAGAAGGATTTGTAGTCTGACAGGGTTTCTGTGGCAGCAGCAGGGAGATTCTTGTTGTCAGTTGAGTGGTTCTAAGGTTGGATTCTAGTTTGGTTAAGGGGTGTTTTGAGGCTCTAGAGGTGTTAGCTAACATAGAGGAGAGGATTCCTGCATTCAGTTGTGTCAAATTAGTTGGTTGGTCAGTTATAGTCATTTCGGAGGCAGTTGAGTCAGCTGCGCAGTCAGTAGAGATCCTATAATGTGATATCTTGACCAGTTTGTTTGGTGCATCCTAAGGGTTTGAGTTGTTAGCCAACGTAGTGGAGAAGTTATCTGATCCAAAGGTTAGTTTACTCTCTTTCGGACAGCTAGGTCTGTCGTCTCAGGGAGAGCAGTCAGAAGGGAGTCAGAGAAGTGTCAGCAAAGGGCACCTAACTAGTTCAAAGAGCCTCTGAGACAAGGATTCGAGGAGGCTGGCTGCCATAGGAGGATATTTTTGGGGGCCTAGAGGACAGGATTATGGCTGGGAACAAGTAAAGGACTTCAGAGGCAGAATATGAGCAGATCTGAGTCAATTGGAGTGGAATTTGGTCAGCTCGGAGTCAACTGAAGTAAAGAGGGGCTCTTAGTTGGAAAATCAGAGGTGTTGGAGGTGAGAGATGACCTAAGAGGACAATTTGAGAGGTAGGTGGATTGAACAGGGAGGCTAGGAGGTGTTGAAGTATTCTATTGTCCCAACTGAGGATCAGGGGTTGTCAGCTGTGGGTGTGTTGGTGCTTTCTATTGCTATTTCTACTGGGTTGTGGTGTTGTTGATTGTTTCCTCCCCATGGTGGTGTACTTCGGACGAGGCTATAAAGGCAAGTTCTCCCGGACACATCAACGTGAGATGTGCCAAGACGTGAGTGGTGAACCAAATATTATACCAACCAATTAAACCTACCTTGAAGACTTATAAGGACACACCTACCCATCTTAGCAAAATTTTATTGCTATAAATCTGCGCCAGCTTCAACTTGTGAGAAAAGTTCTTGTCCTTTGCAATTATTGGAGCATTAAGTATACTTATTCCTTAATAACTTCTCTCACCAACTGTAACTGCAATGGCACAAAGCTCCACACACTACTTAGAATCCGTGACCAAGCATGCCTATTTTATACGAGAAAAACTTTGGTGGACCTTACCTATTTTATAAAAAATAGGTGTGAGTCCAACGAGATGTGAGCCATGATATGAAGTGTGAGACATGAGACGTAAGTCCACCAGGGTGTGAGACATGAGATGTAAGTTCACCATGCATGCGACCTGAGACATGAGCCATGAGTCTAGCTCACCAAACCTACATGAGCCATTTTATAAAAAATTATGAGACAAGTCATGAGCCTAGCTAACTCCCTGAAACATGAGACGTGAGTCGTGAGTTGAGAGTCTAGCTTGCCAGACGGTGAAACATGAATCATTTCATATAAAATCTGTGACATGAGCCAACTAGCCGTGCAACATGAGCCCATAACTTCATATGAGCCAAGTTGCTCCAAATTCATACAAAGTTTTGATGAGAAAACATGGTGCTCATGCTAGATCAAGTGTGTGGAGAGGAGAGACTCACAAAATACAAGAATAATATCTTGCTTATTAAGTTGCTTATACATACAACTAGGCCTTGCTCTCATACAAAATGCCTCATGTCCTCACCTTTAAATAGGTGAACAAGTGGACCTCAAGTCCATTCACACTCACACCCTTCTCTCACCCTTCTACATAACCTTAGTCTCTTAATACCCCCCCTCAATACCAACTATGGAAGGATGGAATAGGTGGTATTGGACCATAGGATGCCTTTATAACATTAGGCGTACAGGGTTTGGAATATAGGTGTGATATCTAGGATTTACAAATGTGTTTCTAGAGCCTTAGAGGCTATTACATTGTTGCCTTCTAAGTCTTTATTTGTTGTCGACGATGAAGATGTACACCTCAATGATGGTGCACCCCACTCTTTGTATTTGCTTGGCTTCTTGTAGATGACATGCTTAGGAGATACATGCCATTGCTTCCACCATATGCTTTCCACCTTGACCATTCTCACACAATGATCATAAGCAGGCTGCCACCATTGCTTAAGTGGTTTGCTTTTAGATGGTCCTCCAACATGTTTTATGCTTCCTTGAATAATATATCTCCTCCATGAGTAATGAGGTAGATTTAAATGGGGAAGGGAAAGGGAGGGTCTTACCACTTGCCTTATGTATTGGTCAAGGGCAGTGTCTACTACACAATTACAATAGCTTTTATGCATGTTGGTTAAATGATACCCTTTAGGGTTTGAAGTTACAAGCTTAATGAGTGATTGGTTGAGGTAAATAAATAAGGTTTATCATCTTTGGCTCAAGAAGGAGAGGACATGGCTCATAATGTTGCCAATGCCTCTTACAAAAGTAATGCCAAAAGATGCTTAAACTCATGACAACCAATAAGGTAGAGCATTTAGGGATTCTATGCTCAACCTTACAACTCATCTTATACTATGAAAAATTAGAATATGCAGCGGAATGAAGTGCCTTGGGCTTGGGAAACGAGAGCATACGACTTATGGCTTGTCTATGCCTCTTACAAACAAGGGCCTCAAGGGCAACACACATAAACATTGAAGATGAGCACTTAATGTACATGTGCCCAACTTTAAGAACACTCAAAAATCCGAGTTTTATGATAAAAAACCAGAATTCTTCAACCTCTTTAGCTTATGAGGTGAAGACAATTGGTTCATGGTTGCACCATTGCTCTTTGGAAGAAGCGGTGGATGATGAAGACTTGAATGTGGCACTTATGGTGTGTGCTCGGCCTCCATGTTGATGAAGAAGAGCCTCCTTAATGTAGATGACCTCCTCCTTTGATGGTTAAGACCACCTTAGTGTTAAGCAACACTTTGGTTGATGATTAATATCACCATTAGTGTGTATAAAACACAATTAGTACTAAAAAGCACATTTTTAGTATCAAATGATACTTATTTTGGTGATTAACTCACCACTAGTGTTTAATAACACTATTAGTGTTTAAGAACACTTTTCCTTTGCTAGATTAATAGAGTAATTAGTATTAAATAACACAATTAGTGCTTAGAAACACACTTAATCACTTTGAAGGCTTAAAAATTGATGTTGATGTTGAAGCTTGATGGGCATGAGGCTTATGGCTACCTCATGTGAATGAGAACTCTTCAAAAACAAGAGAGGAACTCAGTAACCAAACATTCACACCACCATTTGAGTGATTAAAGCAAGGGAGTGATGATTGAGCAAGAAAAAACCCAAAAAACCAAGCTTTAATGGAAAGCTCGAGGAAGAGGAAAAAAATGCGCCTGGTCTTTTGCTTCCAGACGGTGCTACAGAGAATTGTTGAAGCTCAATCTTGAGCTGTAGGTAGGGGGCTAAGTGGGCTTCAAAAGCCCTCAATCCCTTTGGTAAATGATGCACTACAGTCGTCGTATGGCTGTACGACCTGGCTGTGTAGCAGAAAACGGTGCCGGCTACCTCTACAGACAATGCCGCACCAGCGCGAGGAGAAATCAAGAAATTAACAGTATGTTTACATTTGCCTAGGCCTTATCTCCATCTTCCATGAAGTAATCTCCTCAAAATCTTGCCTCTACCGACTGCTGGAAAGCCTCCAATGGAAGAGGGTTGAGCTCCACACAAGAAAGATGAGGAAAAAGTGGATATTTTTGACCTAATCTACACCACAAATGGTTCAAATCACCTAGGCTCTAGATACCATGATGAGAAAACGTGGTGCTCATGCTAGATCAAGTGTGTGGAGAGGAGAGACTCACAAAATACAAGAATAATATCTTGCTTATTAAGTTGCTTATACATACAACTAGGCCTTGCTTATTAAGTTGCTTATACATACAACTAGGCCTTGCTCTCATACAAAATGCCTCATGTCCTCACCTTTAAATAGGTGAACAAGTGGACCTCAAGTCCATTCACACTCACACCCTTCTCTCACCCTTCTACATAACCTTAGTCTCTTAATAAGTTTGTGATGGTATGTGAGATGTGAGCCCACAACTTCACCTGAGCCAGGTTGCTCCAAATTCACATGAGTCATTTTATACAAAGTTTGTGACATGAGCTAGCTAGCCATGAGATGTGAGCCCACAACTTCATGTGAGCCAAGTTGCTCCAAATTCATGTGAGCTTTCTGGACGTGAGCTAGCTAGCCACTGCAAGACGTGAACTAGCTAGCTGTGAAATGTGAACAACTTCACATGAGAGCCAAGTTGCTCCAAATTCATACAAAGTCTGTGATGCTATGTGAGATGTGAGTCCACAACTTTACATGAGCCAAGTTGCTCCAAATTCATGTGTCATTTCATACAAATTTTATGATGTGAGCTAGCTAGCCGTGAGACGTGAGCCGAAGTGGCTCCAAATTCATGTGAGCCTACTGGACATAAGCCATGCATGAGCCATGATCTATAAGATGAGAAATGTGATGCATGAGACGCGAGTCAACCATGCGTGATGTGAGTCAACCCAACCCCAAAAAAAGGTCCAAAAAACTAAATAACTTAACGATTTATCTTTTGAGATTCCTAAGGAGGGAAGAAATGGTGTTCCATCTTGACATTCAATTCGGGGAGAAGTTTGTTGTTAGAGGTGATATACTATCAAAAGATGAAAAGTAAGTGGTGGTCAAGAGCAATGAGGATGCACAAAGTGATTGTTTTATCAAAATGATGCCACCAAGGAGTCATTGAGGTAAGTTTTTGAAATGGTTTCATGAGGTAAAGAAGAGATTCCCTCTATGTATGATGGGAATAATTTATTTAAGCTTCCATTCAAAGAGAGCTCTATTTCATTGAGGTTAGTATTTGAAATGGAAAATTAAAGAAGAGATTCCTTCTACATATGATGGGAATATTTTATATGAGCTTCCATTCAAAGAATTGCGTCAAAGAAGATGATAAGAAATCGAAAGAAAATTTGATAGGCATGTCTAGACAGATGAGGTCTCACTAGTAACATTGCAACTTTTGATGGAGTTGTGAGGATTAGAAAAATGTGGAGGACATTAGAGTGTAAAAAAATTTGTGCTCTCATTTGAAATGAGAAGCTTTGGCAGCAGGAAAGGCTTTTGAGGACATGCAACATAAATATGTGGAAACGAATGGCTCTTTGAAATGTCTTTATTGTGGTATCCCGCCTTGGTGCATATAAGAATGTCCTTCTTGGCTTTATATTTGTTTTCCAAAGGTGACCAATGAAAAATGATCAATAAGTGTGTTATTTATATTAGTTATCACTAACATCCAGTTGGAGATGGTGTTACACGAGGAGTTGTCAAAGAAATAAGATAAGCAAATACATAGAACAAGATGGAAGAAGAAGACCAAATGCTATTTAGAAGAAAATGGCTAAACAAATTATTCTAGAAGCAATCAAACACTTTGCAGAGAATGGATGAACATGGCATTGACCTCATTGTTGGATAAAATTGCACCAATGCACCTACTCTAGATAAAAGAAGGTGAAATCTTATTCATCACCTCACTTAATCATCAAGGTCAAACACCAAATCAGGTCTCATATATTTTTTGGTGCTTTGTAGGCTATCTCGTTGGAAAGAGAATCCTAGTTAGAGCATGGTGCATTGTCGAAAGAATTTGATACCATTTTGCAACTCCAAAAGAGATGCACATATGGCTACTTTCAAAGCATGGTCCTTTAAGCCAACTAGCTTTTTCTTGCTTTCAAAGGTGTCATGTGTTCAAAATGTCAACTCAGGGACTAGGGAGTGGTATAGATTTAGTTAACAAGATGAGGCCTAGTAGAGAATTAGGTAGTCAATGGGATATTTTTTTTGACTTTGTAAAGTGAGTGCGTGATTCGACAACAATGGCTTACAACACATTTGTGTAAGGCTTACAGATTGTAAAAACTCTAAAGTTCAAGATATAGATGTCCAAACCCTATTTTAGGAACTACTTAATAATGTCATAGAAAAGGAGAGGTACTCCAAGACTAAATTTAAGGAATTTATGGTCAATGAGACCTAGGAAAAATTGCTTGTGTCTCACTAACCATACTAGTGATGTAAGTCCGCCGAAGCTGTCATCTTGGTGTGTCATCCATATCCACACTAGTTGAGCTCGATATCTCAACACTTTTCCCCCTCGAGCTCAACTCCATGCCCTATACTCTCCAAGTAATCTCCTGAACTTGTAAAGCTTCGATGTACCCAATGTTATTGTAAAGATGTCATCCTCTATGCTAACATACACTAAATGCACATCACTTCCTAGAACCTTCTCTCTCACAAAGTGATAATACACCTCAATGTGCTTTGTCCTAGCATGATACATTGGGTTACTCGCTAATTGTATGATGCTCATGTTGTCACAATAAATGACAAAAGCCCTATCCAGTAGCTTTTGCAAACTAAGCTACTTCACATGCTGCTATAGTGTAACCTCTATACTCGACAAAGCAATCCTTGGTCGCTTCTTGTTGTTCAAACTAATAACAACACTCCTTTAAAAAAACATAGAGCCACTAGTAGATCTCTTGTCTGAGTTACTACTAACCCAGTCCTCATCTATATATCCATGTACATGTACTTGTACTCCAACCTTATATAAACCTACCTAAGTATCCTTCTAGATGCATCTAAGTGTGGCTTACTCGAGGCCTACATAAACTAACTCACTACAGAGCTCAAATCTAGTTTGGTTATTGTCACGTAAATCAAACTCCCTACAATGTGCTTGTTTATAGTAGAGCCCTCCAAAAGATCACCTATATCTGTAGCCAATTTTGTGTTCTACTCCAATGGCAACGAGATTAACTTACAACCTAAATAGCATGGCCAAAGCATACTGTCTTTGTAAAAGCCAAATGCTAGCATGTGATCTAGTCACCTCTATACCCAAGAAGTATCGCAATCCACCAAATCCTTCATTTCAAAGTTTCTCTTGAGGAACATCTTCACCTCAACATCATTGTCCCCTGTGACAATCAAGTCATCAACATAGATGACTACTAGAACAATGTCCATGTGAGACTTTTTCGCATAAAAGTGAAAAAATCTACTGTGGATATATGAAATCTCAAAATGACAAAATACTCTCATATCTTATCTGATCATGCTCTAGGTACATGTTTTTCAATCCATACAAGGCTTTACATAACCTACAAATAAAACCTAGATGTGCATGATCCTTATATCCTGGTGGATACACCATGTAAAAGTCCTATAATCACCATGTAAAAATGAATCCTTTACATCCTTGTGATATAAAGACCATTTCTTAGCTACAATCATTGAAAAATTGGAAGTTTCCTCGTAATCAATCCCATAGGTCTGTGCATATCCTAACTACAACCATAGAAAAACTCAAATCTTCTCATAGTCAATCCCATAGGTTATATATATCCCTAGTTTACCAATCTTTACTTATACTCACAGACCCAATTGAATTCTATTTTACTTTATAGACCCACTTGCATCTAATTGCCTTATCCTCCTTAGGCAAAGGCCTATTGACTTCTGGCTTATTGATTTAGTTGCGTTTTGTGTTATTTATGGAGTATCACGCTTGCCCTCAAGCGTGAGACCTGTCTCAAGCGCAAGAACGGCTTCAAGAGAATGCTTCAAAAGGTGTCACTTCGTCCACTTTTGTAAAAAAAGTGTTCACTTCTTCCCTACGAAACACAAGAGGCTTCATGCTCTTGAGAATAGCTGCCAGAACATTGGTACCCACAAAGGTGTTAGTCTTTCTTCATGATAGTTTAGATCTTTTAGGCAAGTGACAAAGGTCCTGAAGTACTTATCATATTGAAATTTCTACAATGGATAATCTAGAAGTGTTCACTGCATCTTTATTGAAATTTCTACAATGGATATCTTTATTACGCTTTTCTTCCCCGCGGAACACAAGAGGCTTCATGCTCTTGAGAATAGCTATCAAAACATTGGTACCTGCAAAGGTGTTAGTCTTTCTTCATGATTGTTAGATCTTTTAGGCAAGTGACAAAGGTTCTAAAGTACTTGTCATATTGAAATTTCTACAATGGATAATCTAGCCTTTCTCCAATCAGGGAGAGGTCCCTAAGCTTCTCCTTGGCGACAACATATTCCCAAGGGGGATGGCCCATTCTAACCCATGCACTTCTCTTTTTACAGTTCTATGGTTCAATTTTTGTGTTCTATGAGATTGTGCCCATCCCTAACTGTTTAATCATATTAATAGCTGAGCATGTGCCCCACTTGCTTCTGTTGCAGCAAGCAAGATACTGTGGGGGAGCATGGACAGACATGCTTGATGCTGAATGAAGAAACTAGGCATATCAATATGCGCATCACAGCAGGGTGCATGAAGCGTTTCAAGTGTTTTTATCTTATCCACCAATTTGCTGCTATTCTTATTTGTGCATGTGTCTTCTTTAATTGGGGCACTTCTGCCTATGCATTGCAGCAGGGAGTGCATATTAATTAATTCTTTCGTCTGTCAGCACATGCCTTCCCCCCCATAAATAAGAATAGCAGCAAATTGGTGGATAAGATAAAAACACTTGCAATGCTTCATGCACCCTGCTGCCATGCATAGGGAGTAGTGCCTCAATTAGAGAAGACACATGCATAAATAAGAATAGCAGCAAATTGGTGGATAAGATAAAAACACTTGCAATGCTTCATGCACCGGCATAGCCAACACCCTCAAATGTGAAGCTGCATGGGGCAAAATCACAACACAAGCTGCCCACAAGTACCAGACAGTAGGCTGCCCAGATATTAACTCTCCAAGAATGTGAATACGTGGCCCAAGATGCTAATTATGCAAGAGGATGATTGCCTCTAAATGCTCAAAAGGTAAACCATTCAGCTCTCTACACAATAAACAGCTTTGGGTAGAAATGCTTCTATTTAATAATGCGATAAGCAAGACAATATATCTCGAACGATAAGCAAGACAGATTATCAATGACTTCGAACAATGGCACACAAAATTACATGTTTCAAAATCAAAAGGTGAAATCTACAGAAAATCATTCTCTCTTTGAAATTATGCCCATAAAGACATGAAAATTGCCATATAGATCCCCATGCTATTATTCCTTCACATCTTTTCACTTGCTTCCAACTTGGCCTCTGCTTATTCCATAAGATGAAAACAACCTGTTCCCACTAAACAGAGCACATGATTACATACATAGTCCCCCAAACTCTCACTTGTGGTTAACGCATCAGGCTCTGTTAAGATTCCAGGTTCAAATCACATACCATGCACTCAATGCCATCATATTGGTCATCTGTGGTCCACTGGCTTTGCCATAACATCATATGAATCTCTCTCTCTCTCTCTCTCTCTCTCTCTCTCTCTCGCTTGCGCGCGCGCGCACACACACACACACACACACACACGACTCCGGGGACATCACACATACATGTGCGTATGCACATGCACATAAAGGTCAATATCAAGATACCTTTAAAAACCTTGTAGTATTTAAAGAAAACCCATAATCCTTGATGATGGGTTCTCTCTGCACTCACCAAAACCATTTTCTCCATCATTGGATAAAGAATACCATGTGTACAACAATGATGGCATTAACGGAAAAGATGGCATGCTTCCTCATCAGTCAACCACGACCTTGGTGGACAATGGCTTCATTTGAAGATGATCTGAGTCACCATTGGTGTCCATAGCTTCATAGCCGCCACTCCTTCTGTGGCCAACACCTCTCGAGACAAGGGCATAGACAAGCGCAAACACAAACACCACAACCAGGACATGGATGATGAAGGCGAGATCCATGAGGGCGACGGCACGGAGCTTGGCAACTTCGACATCGCATAGGGTGGATTTACTGCTGAGGCGGTGGCAGCCTTCGGGGAGGAAAAACTCGGAGTAGAGGGAAAACCCTAGCTGGAGGAGCCATGTGCCCTGCAGACAGAGAGATGAAGAAAAGGTCAAACTCACCAGGAAGGAGTTAGGGCGCCAGGCGAGGAGGAAGCAGCAGCATGCGGATAGGGCGGCAAGGGCGGCAAGGAGGTGAAAGCTCTCGTGCTCAAGGGCGAGCTGTGGATCTGAAGAAGAGCGGTACATGACGAAACACTCCACCCAAAACGCCATGCCAAGAAGGAGGAAGTTAGCATCCTGGGGAAGGGGGAGGACTGGGGTAGCCTCGCTGATGAGGGTAAGGAAAAGGGAGGCCATGAAAAACAAAAGCATGGCGAACTGCTGCAGGGCCAGGATCTGGGCGGTTGAGCCCTTCTGAAGGCTCGACAGGGCTATGGCTTGATACACTGTTGCCCCTGACATCGCCACGAGCTCTGCGTAGAGCTCCCCATGGCGGACTCGCGGGCACGGCTGCCATGTCTTTGCATAGAAAAGAGCAGGCGACCTCAGATATGACCTGCAGCTGCAAATCAGATGCCACAAGCTCACCAGAATAAGAGGCACCGATGCATATGCGTATGGGGGTAGAGCAGCCATGGAAGCTTTAGCATGGAATGATCAATGAGTATTTTGATCAGACAGAAGACCAAGCCAAGGCTGATGACAATTTCAACATCCCCTTGAAAAAGGCTTATTCTACATTTTTCTCAATTAGCCTTTAATTTCAAGGATCTCCCCACCATAAAGAAAACTAGTGTGCTTGGGGGTAGCAATTTTGTGAAATTGTGATTGGAAGTCATTTCTTAATGCAAAGCCATTTGATGCAAAGTACTTTTATACTTTAAGAGTTAGAAATAAAAATTGGAGCTAAGTTAACCAAAATAGAAGTGTAGTGCGTATATAAACATAAAAGACTACTACATTGGGATAGATATTGCTGTCTCGGGGATATCTGGAACTCCAGGAACTAGCTGGTGTTTCAAAAAGGGTCAAGGAAGGGGCTAGATGTTGTAGAGCTGATGTATAGATGTGTGAATCAATGTTGATCTGTATATTATGTAAATAAAATGAATGATAATTCTTTTGTTAAGGTCGTGCAGGCCTTACAGGCTGGGATTGGATGAGTTGCTTCCAGGCTATTGAGATGTTAGCACATACTAGGGCAACATAACAAATTGTGGCATGTTGCAGGGTTATAAACAGAAAGACCTGAAGATAAGGTGCCCAAAGTTTGGATCTAAAACTAAAAGATGGTATTTGAAGGAGAAGCAGCCGGTTTATACATTTCTAGCCTTGATTGAGAACCCTATTGGCATGAGGCCTGATGTGAAGATATGTACTAAGGAGGACTATATGGAGGAGCAGACTCCTAAGGGTTGCACTACTAATTTTCTTCTTGTGGCATGCATGCAGTTGGGTTATCATATATCTTAGGAACACTCATCTTTTGTTTGGGAGGAGGAGAGGTGGGATCAAATTTGCAATCTGCTTGGAAGTAAGATGGGGGTGACAGTTGTAAAAAGAGGTCTTTTTTATATGATTGTACTTAACTTATAAATATAACTTTATTCATGCGGCCAAAAAAACTTGACTACTACATTAGCACAGATTTAGTATGTGGGCACTAATTAATTGATAAAGCTAAGGTTAACCTTATTATATACACCTTAGTTTTTCTCTTTTTTTCCAAAGGCAGATTATGTGACAGAAGCCCATTCGACTCACTATGTTGTGCGCAACAAAAAAAAACATGTATTGATTCCACTCTCTCTCTCTCTCTCTCTCTCTCTCTCTCTCTCTCTCTCTCTCTCTCTCTCTCTCTCAAAACGTGTTTTGTGATCACTCTTTTAGCATATGCACAGACACAACTCTCGCACTCTCTCTCGTACAATATGGAAGCGTAAGGCCTCAAGCAGCCCTACGAGGCCATTGCCATTTTTATAACCCCCTCAAAACTATAAGCACTCTTTCTGTGTATACACAAACACAACTCTCACACTCTCTCTTGTACAATATAGAGGCGCAAGGCCTCAAGCAGTTATAAGGCCACTGCCATTTTTATAGCCCCAGCTCGAAACTTCAAGCACATGTATCCAACCACCATTAAGAGGCCCATAGTATTGTCTATACACTCATATGAAATCATAAGATTACAGGATGAGGTTCTTATGAGATATAGGATCTGTGAATAGCTATATTAAGATTTTAATATAAATGTTAAGTCCCCAAGATATTCTATAAGATCTTATGAGATTTTATAAGCTCTTCTGTGGTCTCTTATGAGCCTTTATTAGTTGTTTGTAACTCCATTAGACCTCCTTTACAACTAACTCTCAGAAGTATTAATTATACAATTTAAGGAGAAAGCTATCGTTATGTATACTGTCAAGTTGAACACAATCGGGCTAATAGATTTGTTTAACTACTCGTTGGATATTATCAGAGTACATAATTAGACCAGTAGATATAATGACTACTCCTTGTTAACTTCTTCTTGTAATTATTCACCATCTTTCCCTTGCAAATACTTATATGTCCTTTATATGTCTTACAAACATGTGCTCAAATTGTGCAAGAACAAAATCATCTTGATGTATTGACCATATAAGATGATCAACTTCATCTCTAATGATCTTATCACACCTTAGCTCTTATAAAATCTTAGATCAAATAATAATAATGACCTTGTTTTGGCTTATATTAAGGTTTTGTGATCTCAATTCCCCTCAAAATAAATATAAGTATATGAGATTCTTTGAACTAATTTAGAGGCATTGAAGCTTATTTGCAGTCATATAGTCTTGTTTGACAATAAATGTAAACTAACATCAGCAAAGCCAGAATGGGCTTGCTTAAGAATGACAAAAAAATAATCTTCATGAAACATTTCCTCGTGATGCCATCTTGACCCTTCTTGTAAAGCATTCCCGCTATCATAATTGATAAGGGGCACCTTCCTAATGAGGCATCTGGCTATGTCCTTGATATGATAGTCAATTGGGAATCACATTGGCCAAGAAGTGGGTGATATCTTTACTCCATTCTGCTACATGGTCAATGTGGAACAATGGAGCATCAGGAAGGTCCTCTTCCAATCATATAGGAGATTCTCCATTTGGAATTCTGGAGAGGTGATCAGCATGTACATGCATGGATCCCTTTCGCACATGACAGTGATGGGGTGAAATCAAATTACAAAAGAATGAGCAACCATTTGGTGATGTGCCCCATGGTGTAAGACTTGTTCCAAAAAACCAAATCTTGATGGTCGACAAAGAAAACAAAGCTTGATGGTCAACCAAGAAAATAATTCTTTTATCTAGGAGCTAATGTATATATTTCTTTACAAAATAATACATGTGCGATGGCTTAACCCTCTCTCTCCATAGTTGTTTAATTGTGTTCAGCACTTACAGCTACCAAAGGTCACAGGGAAGTACATCATGGCTAACCCTCGCTCTCTCTATGGTTGTTTAAATGTGTTTAGCATCATTTAGTTGACGGCGAACAAAGGTCATAGGGAAGTCCATGTTGTGCTCCCTTGGCTATGCTAATTACATCCAATAGTGAATGTTGAAGCATCAATATGCACGTGGAAATTTAGATCCCAGCTATGGGATCTCAAGATGAGTGTGCTCTCATTAATACCTTTTTTGTATGACCATTGGCACTCGCCAATGCCTTCTTTAATTTTTGATACCTATCTTAAGATCCCAGTTGGGGGATCTCAAGATGGGAGCATGCCTACTTTAGTTTTTCATATGCCCATATGAGATCCCATTTGGGGGATCTCAAGATGGGTGCGTACCTTCTTCAATTTTTGGCATTCTTCTGTCCATTTGAAGAAAATTCGTAGAGCTTATATAAGGGTTTGGCATATATAGCATACAAGAAGATAAATCTTCCCTATAATACCCTTTGTGCCCATGAATCTTTTCACCCCACCGCGCAACGAATTCTGGGGTGCTAGCAGCAGAAGTAGCACTTCTTACGTGGGGTAGGGTCCCTCACTTGGGGCCTCGCCCACGTATATCCGGACAAGAGACTAATCCCTTAGTTCTTCCAAAACCGAACCCGGAAAAGAGACTAATCCCTCGGTTCAACCGAACCCAGAAAACTTCCCTCGCCCAGAAAGCACAGGCGATTCCTCCAGGATATTTTTACTCTAATGTAGTCAAGAGCCTTAACTAACTGAACTGATCTGACCGAGCCCATAAGTCCCATAATCAGATCAAGGAAAAGACTTGCACTTGGATCATAGAGACCAACGCTTTTTTCCTCATTGAGAGGCACAGCCATTGATTCTTTTCCATAGAACAATTTTTATCTGGGATTTACTTCATCTATTGTACCATAACGAAATTGAGTCTCATTTTAGGGATCCATCAGTCTAGCCTAACCCCATCTAGTCCCATGGGTTAGCCAACCGCCCAACCATTGTAGTGATGGGATCCATTTAAGAATTTGGTTAGGTTTTGTCCTGGGTACTAGGGAAAAGAGTTCCCACGCCCCCTAGCCAGATATTCATGCAAACTTAGAACTAGTCACACCACTTACACACCCGATATAAAATTGCCTTTTTCATAGATTCAGCTGTCTTTAAAGCAATCTTTTAATGAAACTATAGTATCACTGATCATAAACCTCCAAAATATCGAGTTGAATCCTAATTTCTAATTTTTCCTTCATCGGAGTACCTATGGCATCATTGGCAACCAGAACGCTCACCACCTGTCTGCTCAAGGGCCTTTTCTATAGTTCCTAGCTCATAGCACCTGACAATATATTCACTTATAAAAATCAAAATGGAATCTCCGTTGAAGATCAGCATTCCAAGATCACGTAGATCTTATTCTCATCTGTGGAGATGCCATTTTTGGAGATAATTTTGTCCAAAAATAACACAGTGTTTAACCCAAAATTGACATTTGAGTGAGTTCAATGATTTGTGGTAGAGTTGACTCATCTAAGATGAGCAAGATGCTCCTTCACTTTGAGTACACACAATGGCCTATAAGGATATGGCACAGCGGAAAGAGATAGCAAGTCTAAGCACAATAGACAATGAAATAGATACACAATGGAGAGAATTTAAAATTCTTATTATACCAAAGAGCCTTACAACAAGTGATGGTGTTGTCCATCCGTGTGCTCTCAAGTAGAGCTTAGATGGCATTCTAGACAGACTCTAGATAGAGGATGTATAAAGTGTATAAGGGGCTAGATACTCACAAGCATTGGATGCCTTAGCTCATGGCAACCATATCCATATATAGTACTATAGGCGGTGTGGTAGACGCGTATACAATGAGGGTGGTTACACTACATAGACACGGTCACACCGCCCGTGTATCAAGAACGCGGCCCATCAACCACTAATGATGGACATGGAATCCAAGGAAATATTATAGGGAATATTTCATGTGCATTATATATCAAAGTGAGATACATGCTGAGAGGCGGGCATTGAGTGTATACTAACATTCCCCCCCCTCAATGTCCACCTGAAGATGAACTAGGTTTTTGGCCCAAAGCCAAAAGTCGATGAAGATGTCGAGTGAGCTGGTCCTTCCCAAGAGCCTTAGTGAAGATGTCAGCGCAATTTTGCTCTATAGAGCAATACTCCACCTCCACTATCTCATCCTCTATTATCTCCCGCACATAATGATACTGAATCTCAATGTGCTTCGTGGCAAGCATGAAACACAGGGTTCTTGGAGATAGCCATGCAACTCTGATTGTCACACCACAAGATTGTAGCCTCCCTAATTTGAACTCCCATGTTAACCAAGATTCTCCTTAGCCATACTACCTCACATGCAAAAAAGCAAGCTTCATTATACTCAGCCTATGTGGAAGAAAGTGCCACTATAGGTTGCTTTTTGCTGGTCCAAGAGAAAGCACCAAAACCAAGCGAAAAATAATATCCAGAAACTGATTTCCTAGAATCACAATCTCCTGCCCAATCTGAGTCACAATAACATGTCAGAGTGTCACCCATGGTGTAAGTGATGCCATACTCAAGAGTACCTCTGATGTACCTAAGTACCCTCATCCTTCCAATGACTCTCTCGTGGCTTGTTGGAAAACCTACTTAACACACCAATTGTGAAGCTGATATCAAGTAGTGTTAGTGAGAAAAATCAAACTCCCCACCAACTTCTTGTACTTCCTAATGTCAACAAATGGTGAAGAATCCTCTGCAGAAAGCTGCACGTTCACTTCCATTGGCGTAGACATAGGCCAAATGCTTTAAGAATCTCCCAAGAATAATTTTACTACGAAATGAAGATTTTACTTGACTCTCGATAGACCTCAATCCCCCAAAAAAATTTGCATAAGACCCAAGTCTTTCATCTCAAACTCATGGCTCAACATATCCATTGTCTTCTGGATCATCTCTTCATTGTCATTTAAGTTATCTACATACAAGACAACTAAAACAATCTTGCCATGCCTTTTTAGAACATATAAGTTAGCATCAGAAGCACTTCTTAAACCTAATCTTTTTGAAAAATTGGTCTATCATGTGATACCATGGCCTTGGGACCCGTTTCAACCCGTATAGTAACTTCTTCAACCTGCGAACTTTGTTTTCTAATACGGGCATCTCAAAACCTGGTGGCTGAGCTACAGATACCTCCTCCTTGAGATGGCCATTGAGAAATGTTGATTTGACATCCATGTGAAAGACTAGCCACTTTTTGTGAGCAGCCAAGGCAAAGTACCGCCCTAATAGCTGTCATACTATGAGCTATGGGAGAAAAGGTTTCATCAAAGTCAAAACCCTCTACCTACGCAAATACCTGTGCAACTAACCTAGCTTTGAATTTTTCAAGTGAGCCATCAGCCTTATACTTAGCTTTCCAAACCCATTTGGTACCAATTACCTTTTTGTTTGGTGGTTGGTCAACTAACTCCTAGGTGTTGTTTTTTATGATGATGTCATACTCAGACTGCATCGCGGCTTTCCATTTTGGATTTGCTAAGGCTTCATCCAAGGTGGTTGGCTCCTTCATTGTTCCCATTATCTCAGCCCCATCAAGTCCATATTGACAATGAGATCAGATGATCTTCTCTACTCCTCTATTCTCTGTGATCTACGTGGTCCATCTACTGAAGATTCTGCGTGGTCTATTCGATGCTCTTCTTTGCTCCTCTATTCTCCTTGATCTATGTGTCCATCTGTTGAAGATTCTGGCTTCTCAAGTATTGGATTATGCTCAAATCCAATGTGACCAAATCGCTCATGTGCCAAATCTTGCTCGTGCTCTTATCTATAGACATTATAAGGGCACTCAACACGTAAAGATTATTGGGCCTTACTCCTTTGCCAACTACCTTACCAACAATATCTAGAATCTCTACTTCAGTTTTCTTGAAGCGTACTTCAAGCCCATGATCTATCATTGGCAACAATAATTGATAGTAGATTTCTCTTTATTTGGGGTACATAGAGCACATCTGACAGCTTTTTCTCTTCACTTGTAGCTGCCACAAAAGATATGGTTACAGACCCTTCGGCTGGACATTTAGCATTATTCCCAACAACACTGATGGGTTCCTATAGAGGCTTCTAGGAACTATACCATCCCTTCTTATTGGTCATGTGTCGAGATACTCCGCTATCCAAAATCCATGAATCATCAACAACTGGAGCCTAAGCAGATGAACATACCTCTTCAATGGTGACCCAAAGTTCAAGCTCAGTCTCCACATTTTTGACTTACTCCTTTCCCTTCCATGAAGACTTCAAGGTGTCGTTCTTCTCGTCTACCTGATACAATCTTTGATAACGTGACCCTTCTTGTCATAGTAATGGTGACTCCCTTGAAACTTCTTCTTCTTTGACTTCTTCTTCTTCTCATTAGAAGATGTAGCACCTTTGCCTTTAGCATTTGGCCAAAAATGCAGCATCACCACCATCGCGAGTCTTCACCTGCATCTCCTCCTTAAGTAACAGAGCACTAAATTCTTCAAATGATAAAGATGGTACTCTAACTTGAGTGTTTAGTGATGTAGTCAAGCCATCATACTTCTATGGAAGAATTCGGATGCACCCTTGTGTGTGTAATCCCTACATCAGTCATTTGATCTCGCAAGTTTTTGATCCGCGAGATAAATGCTTCAACAATTTCTCCTTCAACAAACTTTTCAGTAGAGCAAGCTAATTCTCCAGATTCAAAATCCTCGTCTGATTGCGAGTCTCATACTAATTTCTCAATATGATCCAAGCCTTTGCAGCCTTGGTAGTATGTTGAATCAGGGCGAGAAAAGAATCACTTACGTTGGTGACGATGGAACAAAGTGCATCAACATTACACGTTCTCCATGCTCGAAGAAGTGTAGCATCTAGCGGAAGCATGTTTGTAGGGTTGTTGGGGTATGGACTTCCCATTGGTTCTGCATCCATTCCCAGAATGGTTTTTTGAGGAGCTCATAAGAGTCTAGAATGGCATTGATTTTGAATTTCCAAAGAGTCTAGTTTGTCCCATCAAGCTTGCCTTCCGTGAAGGCAGGTGGACAAATGCACAAGACTAGTGCAGAAGGCAGCCCCAGCAGAGCAGAGATAGAAGCCATCACTCCTAGGATTCTATCCAAAGAAAGACTAAACTTTATCGGCACTATTCCTACTAAAGCACCTAAGCTCTGATACCATATAAGGATATGGCACAGGGGAAAGAGATAGCAAGACTAAGCACAATAGACAATGCAATAGATACACAATGGAGAGAATTTAAAATTTTGATTATACCAAAGAGGTACAAGTGATGGTATTGTCCACCCATGTGCTCTCAAGTAAAGCTTTGATGGTGATCTAGATAGACTCTGGATGGAGGATGTACGAAGTGTAGGGGGTGGATACTCACAAGCATTGGATGCCTTAGCTCATGGCAACCATGTCCATATATAGTACTATAGGCGGTGTGGCAGACACGTATACAACAAGGGTGGTTACACTGCATAAACACGGTTACACTGCATATCCAATGCTTGTGGATACTCACAAGCATTGGATGCCTTAGTACTATAGGCGATGTGGTAGACGCGTATACAACAAGGGTGGTTACACTACATAGACACGGTCACTGCCCGTGTATCAAGAACATGGCCCACCGCCCACTAATGATGGACATGGTATCCAAGGAAATATTCTAGGGAATATTTCCTATAACATCGCCTTCGGGGCTCCCGCCCCTAAAGGGGGGCTGCTAGCCCCCCTGGGACCCCCCAGCACCATAAATCCTAAACCCTAAACCCTAAAGCCCAGGCCCCAACTATATGCTCATACCCCTAACCATCTCCTAACCATCATCAATGGTCACAATAATGACCCCATCGATGTCTAAGCCCATTAAAGACATATACATCATGGCTACTCCTCATAATGGGGGCCCAACAAATGTGCATTATACATCAAAGTGAGATACATGCTGAGAGGCGGGCATTGAGTGTATACTGACATGGTCATCAATGAATATCTCTAGGATCTTCTAAAGGATATCCTTGAAGGATGTACACATCAAGAGTTGGAAGGTGTCGAGGGCACTAGTGACGCAAAATTGCATGACACGATAATCATAGACTCCCCACTTTGTAGTGAATGTTTTCTTGTATCAACCAAGTCGATCATCACTTAGTAGTAAATGTTATCTTGTATTGATTAACTGGGTTGATCATCACTTCGTAGTAAATGTTGTCTTGTATTGATCAACTGGGTTGATCATCACTTAGTAGTAAATGTTATCTTGTATTGATTAACTGGGTTGATCATCACTTCGTAGTAAATGTTGTCTTGTATTGATCAACTGGGTTGATCATCACTTGGTTGTAGCCTAAGAATCCATCCAAGAAACTATAAGATTTTTCTTCGATTCCAACATATGGTTGGTGTAAGGCAAGAGGTAGTGAACCATGAACTATTGCAGAATTAAACCTTTTAAGGTTAATACACAATCTAAGCTTTTTGTTCTTCTTGGGAATGATCACTATTTGGTGATAACCACTCTTGATGTGTTCAATTTCATACACAAATCTTGCATTGATGAGCTTGTCTAGCTCTTCTTTGACCATTTGTTCGGGCTTTGGATTCATGTGGTAAGCTCTCTGTTTGGATGGCTTTTGGATTGTTTTGCACATTCATGGAGAGGAATGGTGTGATTCACCATTGCCAGAGGAATTCCCTTCATACTAGTATACTTATAGGGAAAACCATCATAAAATTCTTTGAGGAAGGTTATCAATACTCCTTCTTGATTAGGAGTGAGATCTTTGGCCGTAAAGGATGCTAACTTAGGTTCTTCACCAGTGTTAGTGAGGTTTACTGCTTTAACTTCAACGGGGCCATCAAATAAGGCATGAGGCTCTCTATTAGTGGGGGGATTCTTTGCCAATGTTATAGGACTTGAAGCACTTGAGAACTTGCCTTGGATCTTCTTCTTGTGGCTCAACAACCTCATTTTGAGTTTGGATTCCTTCTTTGTCTCATCTTTCAATTTATTGAGCTTGTGTCTGGTAGTTTGGAAGATCTTGGCTTGCTCAGAGCTCATGGGCTCCTTCCCACCTTTATTGGCCATTTTCTTGGCCCTGAAGAGTGATCTTGTCTAGGTCAGCTTCCCACTATCTTGGCTTGAAGGGTGATCTTGTTTAGGTAAACTTATCTTGCTATCTTCTTGAGTAGGGCTTATGTGAATCCACGACCTCAACATAGCAAAGAAAATGTTGAGGTTGATGAATCTATGACCTCAACATAGTAAATCAAATGAAGCCATGACTCCATGGGGAGAACATACTTCTTAGGCTTTCTATATGGTTCCATCTTGACCAAGTAACTATGGGTGATGTAGAAGTTCATCCTTTCATGTGGAGGAGTCCTGTTAGAGTTGTTAGGATCTAGAAGAGGCTCATAATCTTGGTTCTCATCTTCACTATCCAATAACTTGTTGTAATATTTACACATGACCGAATCAATTCGGCCAGTTATGACAAACACATTTGCAAGGATGACTTGACCCATAGGACGAGTCTTCCTTATTTTTAAGTCTAACTTTAAGGACTAGTTACCTTTGCATATGTCAATGTGATTGGTTTCCCATTTGTGAACTAGAGGACTTCCAAGGATCATGGTGTATAACTTTCTTCTCTCAGAATCCATCATCATGAATATGTGGTAGAAACTTAGTTCGAAGGTCTTAATCTTTGGACGTGCCCAATGGTTTGGCTATGTCTTGGGTGGCAAGCTTGACCATGAGACTTGTGCCTACAGCAACAAGTGGTGGGAATCTTGCTCTCTTAGAAATCTCAGAGGCCTTCCAAAGATCATGGTGTATGACTTTGTTAACCACACTAGTTAACATCATTTTCAAGCATGGTTACACTTCTTGTAATGTAACCGCACTAAGAACTTCATGTAAAAGATATATGGGAGACTGAGCTTACGACGTGTAATATCGGTCTTCACACGAATGAGCCTAGATATACATAGAGCTAGGAAATTGAGTTTTGCCTTCTCTCTCTCTCTCTCACTCACTCTCTTGTGACTATCGTCGTAGGCTTGTGTTGGTGAATGCATGCTTCCTTGATTGTGGGCGTGTGCATGTAGGTGATGATTCTTATCTTACTCTCTCTTCTCCTTAACCTTGTCTTCTTCTTGAGATCACTCTTACACACATAAAGGCATTGAGTAGAGGTAGAGATATCCATATCTCCCTTCCTATTTGCTCTCTACCTAGCTTGTGAAAGCTCCATTTGGGTGACACAAGTGGAGTGGAGTGAACCCCTAGAGCATCATCACATCGGGGAGTTAACCCTCATTAGGGTTTGCTAAGTGCTAGTCTCCGAACCAACCCTTGCATGGTCTTCCTTCTCTTCTTCTCTCCCTCTCTTGTGCAAGGTAGCATGTTGATTTGGTTAGCATATTTGGAGCCGGGCATTTAGCTTAGGGTACTCCACACTCAGAGTCATTGCATAGCCCGGTTGGAATACAAATTCACCGGTACTTGTATGTTTGGTATATTTGTTTATTTGTTTGTTTAATCTTGTCTTCTCCCACAATGGATTTCAATGGAGCATGAGGAGCTTTGGAGTCTTCATCGGAAGTTGGAGAAACAAGTAAGTGCCTAATTTTGCTCTTGAAGTTTAACATTTATTCAAACTTGCATAATTAGCTTAATCCCTTAATTAGTCTTAGGTAAATAGGATTAGTTAAGCATTCTAGGTACCATTGGGTAGCTTGAGGCTAGCTCAAGCCACTCATTAAAAGAAAACACAAAAAAAACATCAAGGAAAAACCCAAAATCTCAAAAATCTCAGGAGGAGGAGGATTGGCACATTTTTTTACTATGCTTGTCTTCTAAGAAGAGTACGGTTGTACACTTCTTAGAGCCACGACCATTCCTTGCTTCTGGGTAAATCTTTCCAAATTTGTTCCATAAATACGAGCAGTGTGCATTCAAGGAGAATAAATTGCATTTACAAGGGTATAAAGAGCATTGAAGAGGGGTACACAAAGGGTACAGCTCTACAGTTAGGAGAATATTAGGGGGTGGCTGTCAAAAGACACATTATCTCAGTGCATTGAGCCACAACTATACCCCTGTTCCTTCACAAGTGTATGCCCGTACCTTTCTCAAGCATACACCCAGACCTTCCTCAAGCGTACGCTTGTACCCTCTTTCGAGCCACATCCGTGACATTTGCTAAGCGTACAACCATACCTTCCATAAGCGTACATCCATATCTTGTCAAGAGAATGCTTGTTCTTTAACCAGCGTATGGTTGTACATTCACCCAAAAAAATTGTTCAGAAAAGGATCCAACACTACCACTTTCCACATTCATGCACTTACGCTCGGGGAAATTGGTGTGAAACAACCCTCAATTTGACGATGACGACTTTTCTAATGCTTCCTTGTTGGTAAGATCAGACCCTTTGGTCAACACAACTTGGAGCCAAATGGTGTTAGTCTTTGACAGCACCAATGAAAGCGAGGAGCATCCTAGCAAGGGACACACTAACCCTGACTTAGAGGCAGGTGGATTGGTGGCCCACTACATGGACAAACCACCTAGATTCGCCCACGCATTCAACAAGAGGTCTCACTTCAAGACTTAGAAACTTTATCCTGGGAAATGCACAGTCAAACAATCCACATCTCAGAGAAAGCCATCGAACGCTAGCTAGGAAGAGAGCCCACGTCGCCTCTAGACCATAGCCCAAAAATAGTGCAAAGTGAAAGTAACCCAACCCAGACTAATACACCAGTCTGGGGGGCCATGCCCACCAATGGAATGGCCAACTCATACCAAGACCATATGCATGTGCCAAACCTAGGTTAGGAACCTACTCTCCAGGGCCCTGAAATTTCCTATCTTAAAGGGAGGGAGCCTACCTTGCACAACCCTTCCAACCTGCCAAACAACAATGTACCAACAGTACCCACCTCGCAGAATATACCCTAGATACCATATGGGACCCTATGAAGCACAAACTGGTCCTCGTTTGAGACAAGGACCTCCATGGTATATTATCTGCCTGGTCCAGCTCCCATGCCTATCTTAACCCAACCTACACCAGCTCTAACCATGGCAGGACTGACTCCTAAAATGTTGAGGATAGCCATGGAAATAGGGAGGGGTTAGCTCTGTCGGAATAATAATAGCCATGGAAATAGGGAGGGGTTAGCTCTGTCGGAATAATAATACCATAACCAGTTCAGTCAAGCATAAGGGCCGAGACAAGAATGAAACAAACCAGCCCACATTTCTAAATTGATCACCAAGTTTGATGGAGCTGGAGATCCCATACCACATTTAGAAATGTTCATGTGTGAGGCATTTGGCCACGTGGATGATCAAGTTAAGGTGAGTTCATTTGGCCTCACTCTAGATGGCAAAGCCACGTAATGGTTTAGGTCACTAAAGGTAGAGGATAAGGCTACCTTTGAAGCCTTGAAAGAGGCCTTCAAAGTTGGATACCCACGCCAAGGAACCCGATGGAGCCCAGTCGAACAACTGCACAACATGAAACAGAAGGATGGGGAATCCATTCGGGACTACATCAACCGGGTGAGATATCTCCATTCCCGTTGTAGTAGCGAGACAAAGACAAGTTCTTAGATGAAAGGCTGATTGGTAGGTTCCTCAAAGGCCTTGAGGATGTACCCTTGCACAATTCCTTATACACTCTAGCCCACACCTCCTTTGAACAATACTGCAAGAGTGTTGTGGACTTTGAGGATAATTTCAAGGGAACTCCTTCTCGAGAATTGCATGAGGACATGTCTGAGGATAATTTCAAGGGAACTCCTTCTAGAGAATTGCATGAGGACATGTCTGAGGAATTCTTTAACACTAGTTTGGTACCAAAACAGGACACTTGAGTGTCCTTTTTTGGGGGTTGCGAAAAAAAATCAAACTCCTAATGTAGGCTTTAAAAACCAAAATGCTTCATTGGGCATGTAGAACATAACCCTATGCTTATGTAAAAAATGCTAAACATATAAAATGCCTTTTTATTTGGAAGTACATAAGCAACAAAGTAGCATATGTCTTGAAAATGAACATTTTTCAGGATTTTTCCAAATATGCAAGCATCATTCTCTCAAAAAAAAATCCAATGATATCAATAGCATTTTTCCCAAGATATTTTGATAGCATACATCAGTCCAAGGAGGTAGAAGTTCACCAAAAAAATAATTTTTCTTTCCTAGAATTTTTTCCAAAAAAGTTACATAAAATCAGCAAAAGTAACGTGTATTATCAAAACTCAATCACGCCACTAAAAAATAATGTAGCCCTATCAATGAGAATGTTGATTATTGATTTTCATGCTTGAGATGAGATAAATAAGCCATAATTTGATGTGTATGACACTAACTTAGCCTCCACTTAAGTAGGTTCTTATCGCCTAGTTCTAAAAAAACTGTAAAAAATAAAAATGCAAAATTTGATCATCTTTTATCAAAAACTAATCATAACTATGCTTGCACAAGTAGTCTAAACCTAAAGTTACAACAAATAATGCACTTACACAGCTTTCCCCTTTGATGAAAATCAAAATTAGGCTCATAATTAGACATTTTATGTATTAAAAACAGGTTGCGCAAAAGGCCATGTATGAGAAGAGGCCCAAAAATTGGCTCTAAAGTTTTGCAAAATTCAAAAGAAAGTAGTATTTACCCTATATAACATGGGTGCACCTCAAGTTTTACATTATTAGCTTGCATATGGAAGGAGAAAAATTCATGCTCCACCTGTATAAAAAACGTCATTTCAATATTAGCGAGTCAAAATTTTATCCAATAATTGTCGTTTGATGATTCCAGGATTTAGTTTACATCATGGGCTTTCCATCAAGCCAAGTCTCATGATCAAACTATGTCCCTTCTAAAAGTTATATCCAAATTACTACTATTTTGAAAATAGCAAAAATCATGCGTTTTATCAGCATGTGTCTAAGAAAATTAAAATATTACCTTGCAAAAGCTAAGAAAAGTGCAATTTAAAAAATCTCAAGGATTTTTTGGGTCTTGAGGAACATCTGTGGATGTTAAGCATTTCAAAACTCTTAATAGATTGCCCACAAAAATTCAAGAACTTTTTAGGACACTTTAGTGTCTCAGGACACTTAAGTGTCCAATTACAGAACTAGTGTTAAAACTACTAGCACAAGATCTGAAGGGAAAGGCAAAGAGTCCTCCTCGGGTTAATAGGTCGGAGAATAGTTGGCCGGCCATGGGATCGAGTTGGCCAACCCCATCTTTACTCAAAGAGGGAGTTATTGTGGTGCCTGATTTGTCAAGCTAACCATACTAACACGGAGTTTCCACATTTGAGACCCCGTCCCAATCTCTACTGCACTTATTATCAAAGATGGGGAAATCACGAACCACAAATTGCTACCAACAAAGAACTGCCCTACTACCCCAAGCCTTGCCAGCAAACCCTAGGCAACTGTTGGCCTTGCCAGCACCAGCACTGTATAACGCTCCTCAATCAGGCCACGAAGTGGTCTAGGGACAAATTCTTAGGGCACCAAAAGTGCCCTTGCCACCCCCTATACTTCCACCACAACCCCCATTACATCTAATCACCCCCATTTGTTAGTTAACCTTGACTGAAATCTTCAAAGAAGGTGATGAGGGGGAAGCCGCTGATGAAGGGACCACCTTCGAGCCAACCAATCCACCCTCCCAGATTCTAAGTCACTATGTGATGGAGGGAGACTAGATGTACCCTATATACCTAGCAACAACCCTAACTCCACAGGGACGGGACTTGAATAACATGGCTACCACACCCATGCAATGTTATCATTGTGTAGGACCTCAATGAGTAGCTGAGTGTCTGGTCAAGAAAGGGATAGCAAGTACTCCTGTGAGTACTTACACCTTAACTCCTTTATGCACAGGGTGTGGAATTGACCATCTTTACAAGGACTATCCGCTAAGAGCAGGCACAATGGGAAAGGCACATGAAGCTAATCCTAGCACCAGCATTAATTTGCTAAGTGTAAGAGATGGCTTCATCCACATGATCCCTCTTAACGTAGTTACCAGGATGCAAAGTAGAAAGAGGGCCACAAATCACATTGGTATAGCAGCAGCTAAGGCATCAACCTCATCCCCCTTTACTGTGAGAAAATCCCTCGAGCCATTGCCCTTCAAGGAAGAGAGTCATAGGAAAGGAAGCCTACAGCTTCCTTGACGAATTCTTTGGATATAATCAACTGTTGATTAACCCAAAGGATTAACATAAAATATCCTTTGTGATTGAATGGGGCATGTATACATATCATGTCATGCCATTTGGGCTGACCAATGCCCCAAGCACCTTCCAACACTTAATGTGCACGGCAGGTACAAGAAATATCTTTGGAAATTCATTGAAGTTTTCATGGATGACCTCTATGTCAATTCTACTTGGAAAGCACACTTAGTATGTTTATGGAAAGTGTTACGTAATCTCTCTCAATCCTATAAAATTCCAATTGTGGGTTCGGCATGGAGTAATCTTGGGACACATTATCTCAAAACAAGGAATCTCCAGAGACAACAGTAAGGTCCGACTCATCCTAAAGCTACCACCCGTCGACCAACTTCAAAGGAGTCCAGCGCTTCATGGGACATGTTGGGTATTATTGACGTTTCATCTTCATGTATGCCAACATTGCTCGCCCCCTCTATGGACTCCTAATCATCTTTGAATGGACAAAGGAGTGCCAATTCGAGCTGCCACCACCGTCGACCAACTTCAAAAGAGTCCAGCGCTTCATGGGACATGTTGGGTATTATCGACATTTCATCTTCATGTACGATGACATTTCTTGCTCCCTCTATGGACTCCTAATCATCTTTGAATGGACAGAAGAGTGCCAATAGGCATATAACACCCTGAAAAAAGCCTTGGCAAGCACTCTCATCTTGAGGTCCCCCAACTAGGACATCATTTTTCATGTCCATATCAATGCCTCTGCCTTTGCAATTGGGTGTGTACTAGCTCAGCCCAGTGAGCACAATAGGGATTCCCTATTAGTTTTGTTTTGCCAACTCAACGAGGCAGAACACAACTATACCACCACCGAAAGGGAGGGGTTAGCAATGGCCTACACGGTTAAAAAGTTTCACCAATTATCTTTTGGCAACTAAGTTTGTCTTCTTTGTAGACTGTTAAGATCTCCTTTATCTTGTAAACAAACCCTATACCACCATGGAAGAATCACTAGATGGCTTCTAATTTTGCTTGTGTTCGACTTCACTATCACAATGAGGAAGGGCTCAGTCCATGTTTTGGTTGACCACATGTCACGCATCTCCAATGGAGAGCCACCGATGGGTGTCGATGATGACTTCCAAGATGCCGCCTTGTTCCAACAATGCTTAATCTCCGAATGGGGAGAGGAGGTTGTACACTTCCTTACCAATGGCCTACCCATGGACCCACTCCACAACAAAGACCAGGTGAGGTGCCTCATTAAAAAGGCTGCTCCCTACCAGTTGATTTTCGGCTCTCTATAGGCAAGGGAAGGATAGAATCATAAGACGTGTCCGCGAAGACGAATATGACTTCCTTCTAAAGCAAGCCCACTCTGCCCAGTGGTAGAGGACACTTTGCACAAAAGACATTACTACTTGTAAAATCCTCACAGTAGGACTATGGTGGCCCACACGTGGCAGAATACGTTAAACAATGTGACGAATTCCAACAAGTGGCTATCGTGCGATTGGGGCATTAATGTCATCAGACCCATTAGTCCGGCAACTCAGTACATTCAAGCGCAATACATTATAACGGCCATGGACTATTGCACTAAATGGGTCGAAGCTAGGGCTACCCGCAAAGCTAACGCAAGATCCACAGCTAAATTCCTTTATGAATAAATGTGATCACTCTCTTTGGGTGCCCTCTTGAACTAGTGAGTGACAACGGTGCACACTTCATCAATCTAGTGATACAAATCACATTACAAGAATTCCTAGTCACCCACCAGAAATCCTCCCCCTACTATTCCCAAGCCAATGGCCAAGCCAAAAGCACCAATAAAGTCCTTTGTGCCATCATGGCCAAAATAGTTGAGGCTAACCAAAATGATTGGGAATAGAAGTTGCATGTAGCCCTTTGGGCGTATCATATATCCTACAGGGGACAGCCATGAAATGCCACACCCTTTAGTTTAACCTATGGTACTAAAGCGATCATGCCTATGAAGTTCTTTGTACCAGCTTAAGAATTGCGGTATAGGAGAAACTCACAGGCAATCTCCTGGGCTGTCTCCTTTTTGAACTTGAAAAGCTTGATGAAACATGCCTCCTTGCTGGCTCTCTCTCAGAAGGCCGCCATTAATAAACACCCCAGCCACAGTCACTACAGTTACCTCACAATCGGTTCAATGTCTAGGCACAATCATAACTTTGTTCCACATTGGCAATAACCCCTTGGAAGGGAAGTTTTATGTAATTCCTGCAGGAACCATGAAGAATCTCTTCTAGGGCGTGGATGGATGGGACACAATCGGTGTCAAATTTATTGGGATGTAAGGACGACCACCCTGCCTTGTCCTCCAATCACCCACCCCAAGTTGATCACTCCCCTACACTAACCATCATCACTATGCTCTTCAACCAACATAGAACCATGCTGCCCAAAAAGAGGCCTCTCCCCATAATGCTTACCCAACTACCTCACGAACCCTCATCAACACAACACTCTGTAGCTACCCAAACCCACATCAAAGAAGCAACCTAGGTACAACTTCGGCCTTGAGGCACACAATGCATGAATCCTCACACCTGGGTGCCCAAGAAGCTCCTTTTACAACCCAAGGATATTATGAAGGTGCTGCAACTTTGTGGATTCCCTAAAGATCAACTTCCCAAACTCACGCCTCCATAAAACCAGCTCCTCGTACCCCTCGACGGCCCCCAATTCAACAACCACAAGCCCACAAGGTACAGGAGAACCTTCAGCAAAAACCTTCCACAAGGCTAAACCATCATCGCCAAAAACCTCGACCTCACCCTCGCCCCGCCGCGTGACTACTTACATGTGGATCCATAAGCCTCTCCTCCAAGCTCAACACTTCTATGAAGTCAATCAACAAATTTGGGTCCCATGACAAATGAAGTACACCATCCCTACTACTCCCGTGATTTCAGAACTGCAAAAAATTCAATGGAAGCCCAAGATAGCTTCCATTGCCACCACCACTACTACTACTCCGTGTGGGACAAGGGGAAAGCAAAATGTCAGGAGGATGCCTTCACCATCCAACCCCAGTTCACTATCCCTGATAGTGACGTACCCTCAACTTCGGTTACTCCACCACCCCTTATCATTCGACTCCCTCGACGCACCCCCACTCAACCCCATCCTTCTCCAACCCCAGCTTCTCCCTCCATGGAACCCTCCATGCTTCCGATGGAGCTATTACCAAAACCTACTTGGAGCCACCTTCTTAGTCTAGAAAACTGGGCAAGGAGTCAGTACAACACCTACAATGGGGTGCTACCTATATAGCCGTAGGGTACAAAACCTATTTACAGGGTGCCCCCCAAATATATATATTTGGATGATGAAGTCATGGCCGTACCTTCCTGAAGCCATGACTGTACCCTCACAAAGCCACGATCGTACCTTCTTTCTCTGTTAAGACATGATTGTTCTCTTGTCCAAAATCTAATACATTCCCATATGCTCACCAAAAGACACGGCCATACCTTCCTTTAGCCACGTCTGTACACTCACCAAGACAAGGCCATACCTTCCTCCAACCATGCCCATACCTTCCTCAAGAAACGACCGTACCTTCCTCAAGACATGGCCATACCTTCTTAAAGCCATGACCGTACCTTCCTAAAGCCACAACCGTACCTTTCCTGGAAATCTATAAAAGGGACCCACCACTTCCATTTCACTCACTTTTCTCTCTCTCCCCTAGCCAAACTATTGAAGTTTTTTCTACTGGGCTTTCACCCTTGCCTTCTAGCCTTCTACCTTCAGCAGCATGGCTGCCCTTGCACACTCTAACTCATCCTATGAGGTTCTCCCTCATACACCCCAGAAGAAGAAGCGCCCTAGTGGCCATTTTAAGGAGTACGGCAAGCACCCCACCAAGCTATCCCACATGGGCAAGAACCTCATGTGCCAGGTCAGTTGTCATACTATACATAGCCTAATGAAGAACAACCACAAGAAGGTGGAGCACAAGCTCCTATATACTACACAAGACCTTGCTACAGATCCAACTATAGTGGCCCGCTTGGAGCAAATAGGGATCGATGGTTTGCCCACTTTGGAACCCTGGCACCCGGACCTCCTCAACTACCTATATTTCATAGAAACCTATGATGCCAATGTGGCTATAGGGCAGGTACTTGATAAGGAGGGCCAATCCACCTTAGTTTGGACCTTGTTGTTGGGAGGTGCTCCATCTCTCACGGTTGGAGCAACCATATGTGTGATTGGCCAACGTAGTGCACCATGTCCACACCTACCAAGGGTCCACCCCAAGGATGGGGTGGAGTGGTAGAACACATCCCAACAGGAGCCCTCTCCTTCCTCACCACCCCCACCACTGGACCAATCACTTCAATCGGTGCCACTTATCCACCCTCGCCCACATCCATCAAGGACTACAAGTGAAATGGGCCAAGTATCTACATAAAGAGCTCCATATGGAACCCCTAGGGAAAGCTCGTGGAAACCTCTCTCCTCACTAAGGTTTTATACCACACCATTGGCCAAAACTTCCCCGACCAATCCAACTCAAAGGTGCTACCCTTGTTCCTACTAGCACCCCGCCCCTCTCCAACCTCTCCACCCTAACCCCCAGCAAAACAGCACGAGTGCCTGGCCCCCATGAAGCCACTACTTGTATAGACCAAGAGGCCCAAGAAGATGAAGCCCACAGAAGAGCCACAGCAGAAGAGGAGGAGTTGTGGCGCACTTTTAAGCAGAATCTTTATGAAACCCCCCCTCCTCATGTCTCCTCTCCACCCTTTCCCTTCTTCGAAGCAGGAACTTACTCCCTCGCCTCCTCCCAAAACGGAATACCATCGACACCCTGCGATGGGCGCCACTTCTGCTCTCAAGAAGCCTAGTTTGAAGGCACGTGCCCCACCCACGGTGCAATCCCCGATTTGCGCGCAAGGGTTTTCCAGCCTCACTTGGGAGCTGATTCGCTCCATGACTGATTATATGCACCACCAACAGGAGCAGGTCACGGCGGCCCAACAGTAGATGCTAATCACCAAAGCCAACCAATAGAAGACCCAGAATGCGCTCCATGAGGCCACGCTGGCCAATTAACACCTCTAGGTGTCCTTGGACGACGGCGAGGCAACCCTCACCACCACCCTCGCTACCCTCAACAAGCTTCAACACCAACTCCAAGCCACCCAAGAAGCTGAGCAGTGTACCCATCAAGCCCTTGCTGCCCAAACCGAAGCCCACCACAACTCCAAAAGCGAATGATGTGCGCAGAGGAGGAAGGAAATCATATCCGCCTTTCCTTCCACCAATACCGGGAAGTAGCTGAGAAGGCCATGCGCCAAAAGGATTTACAGATCCAAGCCATGGAGGCCCGGGCTCTTCTTCCTCAACCCACCCCTTCTAGCCAAATACCCAGCGCCGTCTATGCAAAGTCGATGCGCTGATGGATACAGCCAGCTTCCCCACCCCTCCACCACCACATTTTCCCTCTTCCCCTCACCATCCTCTACACACCCTCACATACCCACTCCTCCTCCATCACCAAACCCTCCTTCACTCCCCACCCTCAATCTTTATTTGTCCATGGCACCCTCTCCATAGATAGCTCCTCCACCCTAATCGCAATCACTACCCGACCTCCCTTCCCCCACACCTGTGGAGGAAGGCGAGATCCCCCTGCCACCCCTGCAGGAGCATGAAGAGATCAACCCACCCCTTAACCTCCTCAACTGGTGCGACCCCATGGATCGCACCGGAGTTTGAGAAGGCCATCAACATACTACTCGGTCAAAAACTTCAACATGCCCCAATCAACAAGGTTACAGATTGAATGGAAATCCATGTCCATTCGGCCTTATCTGATGCCAAGCACAACACATGGAAGCGCCAACACCCCCAACAAAAAACGAGGCGGTTACGAGAGCGAACTCCTTCCACTGCTTGCCCCATTACCTTCAAACTTATGGGCGAGAAACCTGCCTGGCGTTGGCCTTTTTTACTCAAGCTTTACATTTGGGAGCTGTACTGCAAGTCACCATGCCACCTATGGATAAACCCTGAGTACTTTCCCATCTGTCGATACTGGGCTTGGGACCTCTTCCAAAAGTAAAAAATATCTAACCCTAATCTCCAATATAACTTTCTATGGTTTGCCCCACCCACATCCCAAAGTCCCTACACCGAGGCCACTATGCTCACAAAGATAGATGCCTTCAAGTGTCTAATCCAGAAATTGTGGCCACTATCCGATTCTTCCACTTAATCATCACACTTCTAGAGGCCTTCCCGGATTGGAACTAGTACACAAGGGTAGCCAAGGCCTCGCCTTCTTTGACCTCAACAACAAAGACCCAACCTTGAAACAGCTGTTTGGCTACTAGTAGGAGCACATCCAATGGATGTCCGCTTAAGGCCTACTGTGCAGGCCTTTGAAGATATGATGTAGAGACTACCTTTTGGACCAACTACAAGGTCTTACATCAATCCCACCCACATCCCAAGTTGTGGTATGACTTCATCCTCACCTACTCCATCTACTACCGCTAAGTACCCTTGCCAGCTCTGAGGACGGACTTGAATCCAGAAGGGGGGTATGTTAACCACACTAGTTAACATCATTTTCAAGCATGGTTATGCTTCTTGTAACTTATTATTATGTAGCCGCACTAAGCGCTTCACGTAAAAGATATATGGGATGACCGAGATTACGACTTGTGTAATGTCGGTCCTCACAAGAATGAGCCTAGGTGTACATAGAGCTAGGAAATCAATTTTGGGCCCCCAATTGTAAATGGGCGGCTGGCCATTGTAAAAAGTGAGCTCATGTATATAAGTGATTTATGAAATATGAAAAGGGACAAATCCCATTATCACAATTGAGTTTTTCTTTCTCTCTCTCACACACTCTCTTGTGGCTATGGTGGTAGGCTTGTGTTTGTGAATGCATGCTTGCTTGATTGTGGGTGTGTGCATGTAGGTGGTGATTCTTGTCTTGCTCTCTCTTCTCCCTCACCTTGTCTTCTTCTTGAGATCACTCTTGCACACACAAAGTCATTGAGTAGAGGTAGAGCTTTCCATATATCCCTTCCTTTTTGCTCTCTACCTAGCTTGTGAAAGCTCCATTTGGGTGACACAAGTGGAGGTGGAGTGAGCCCCTAGCGGCCTCACATCGGGGAGTTAACCCTCATTAGGGTTGGCTACGTGCTAGTCTCCAAACCGACCCTTGCATGGTCTTCCTTCCCTTCTTCTCTTGCTCTCTTGCACAAGGTAGCATGTTGATTTGGTTAAGAGACTTCTTCCAAGGATCATGGTGTTTGACTTTCTTCTCTAGAAATCCATCACCGTGAATATGTGGTGGATGGAAACTAAGTTTGAAGTTCTTAATCTTTGCATCAAGAAGGACTTACCCAATGGTTTGGCTATGTTTTGGCAAGCTTGACCATGAGACTTGTGGCCACAAGTGGTGGGAATCTTTCTCTCCCGAAAATCCTTAATGATTATGTTGACACTAGCATCACTATCCAAGATTGGATTTATCACTTTTAAAATAGTGTCCCAGCTTGTTCATGGGAACTTTTGGTTGTCCTTTGGTTTTGGGTATGGAGGGAGAGTTCTCAATGTGGCAGGACTCATCCTCCTCCTCTTTAATTTTAGGTTCAGTTGTATGGGCTCTTAGGTTCTCATTCATCCAGTCAAATAAGTCTCGCTCTACACATGGTTTCTGCACAATGAACAAAGATAGGAGGGTATCAAAGATGTCTTGTGAGCATACATTTTTCTTTTTTTACATAAAAGCATGGGCTAAACTAATTTCTCAAAATAAAGACAATATCTATACTCACCGAAATCCACTTTGTGGCCAGATGGTATAGTCTATACCCTTTTCTTTCTAAGTTGTATCATCCCACATAAATACATTTTCCTGCCTTATCATGCAGCTTATTGCATTGTTGCTCAAGCACACAAGAGCATAAACAAGATAACCAAAGACAAAAAAATAAAGCCATAGAGTTTTAATGGAAGAACTATTGTTGATTGCCAATAGGCTCAATAGATGGAACCTCCAAATATGGATCATGTGTAGTAAGTAGACTCAATGTGAGTCTTCACACCCGCATCATGAAGAACTAGATCACCATAATAGAGTCAAAAAATCTCATCATAACTGAATTAATGCTAACAAGAACAAGCTCCTCTAGATCATCATCATCAAGAAACTACGTGAGAGTATCATCAACGGCTATATCACCACCACTAGAAACTAGATCAAGAATGTGCATATCTACACTGGTCACAGTTACATGAGAACACTCTCTATCCCTAACATATGGTTGAACTAGAATGTGAGAACTATCCTCCAATGGAGAATCAAGAATCACATCATCAATTGCATGTGGCACATCATCATGGCATCCATCCATCGATCACATTAGCTATGCTCTCAAAATCATGAGGTAATACAACATCATCACACATATGAGTCAATCCAAAATCGAGAAATTCCTTGCAAAATAGAACTTATCAGGACTCAAAATTTTGAGGATAAGAAGGTTGTGAAGTCTGCTATGTTTCATGCATGATATCCACACTCACTCTCTTTGTACAAACTTGTCATAATATGTAAGGGATGTGCACTGATCCTTCCCTCCAAGGTGGTGCCTTTGAAGGGGATGAAATTAGTTATATCATCTCGAAAAAAATGTTCTGATGACTATGATGACCCATGGAAGGGAAAAATTTTATAATGAAGGAATCATAACCAAGCTGAGATATGGGAATGGATCTAAGACATATCCATGAGTATCAAATGATCAAGAAGATATCAAAAAGGTACAATAGTCCTAGGGCCGGTACCTTTTAAGTCCTAAGGCCCACATGCTCTAACACCACATATCTTATTACACATGTTGGAAAAGTGTTATTGTGTATGTAGGATGGCAAAATGAAGTACTTGGCTAATGTACTTCGTGTTCCAAACATTACAAGGAGCCTGGTGTTTATTGATATTCATTGATGACCTTAACCACTTTGTTGAGCAACATGCTTTTGCTTACTCGTCCTATCATAATAAGGAGCTTCACCACCTTACCCACATGTAACAAAATCCCATTTCTTTTAAGATGATGCTGGAATATGTGAAGAAGCCTTACCGTAAAATTTGCAATACATAATGTCTAGGAGTCTAGGATGGACTACCATCAGCCAAAATAAATGTGGCCTTGGTGCTCGAATCGATAAAGTAAAGCCATGGTCCCACTTCCTTTTGTTTGTACAGGCCCAAACAACTCCCAATCCCAAAGACAATGCCTCATATCAAGAATTTTTACGCCCACATCATACTTCATATAGCCTTGACATGCTTCCCAACTCAAGGTTCAAGCAAACTCTACCTTCAAGAAGCCCTGAAACACGTGGATTGGTCTCTTTACCGATTACATCTTTGACCATCCACACGTCTCTAGAATAGGTAGCATCTTCACCATCTGAGTTTAGAGACACAAGGATGTGGTCACCATTAGAAAAGGGGATATGTTAGCCACTTTTCTTGTTAACATGTTTTCACCCACACCCGTCCTCCTATCGTAAAAGGAACTTTTCCATCCTACTCATCACATGTACTGGAAGCCCATTCCTTTGTAAGACGGTGCTAGAATCTATGAAGTGTTGTTACCTTAAGCTTAATGCCAAATAGACAAGTTACAAACTTCACGTACATACTTCACGATAGAATCTATAGTGTCGTTACCTTAATCTTAATGCCAATAGGCAAGTCACAAACTTCACATACTTGCTTAAGATTAGTGGCCCCATGGACCCTTTTTTTTAAGTTTTGTCTGGCCTTCTGGCCTAGTGTGAAAGCTAGTCATTTATACATTTGTACATAAGTCAATTTTGACATTATGTAATACACATTTATTCCCTTATAATATGTACTTGTGATCTCTCCCTCTTCTCCATACTCTCTTTCTTGTGTTCTATTGAATCTTAGTTACTCAATAGGTGCTTGCTTAGATAGGTTTGATTGTAGGATCTCTCTTGCATGCTCGCTTCTCCTCTCTCTACCTCTTCTGTGTGATTGATCTGTAGTGTAGGAAGCCTTCTTCTCACCTCTATCAAGGTGATTAAAGCTCTATCTCTACACCCCATAGCCATGGAAGCATTCTGGTGGTGTGACAATAGAGTAGTGAGAATGTGATACACAGACATGCTAGCACACCCATATTGGGAAGTTACATTTACATATGACTAGACCAAATAATGCTTATTTCGGCATATTCTAGCTATTACCTTAAGCTATCATCTTGAACGTATTTGGTGTTCCAAGACAAGGACTAGCCTAGAACTTTTAGCTCTAATTTTACATCCACAATGCTAAGCTATTGGGATTATCCAATATTTTTTGATGTTGATTATTAGGTCACACTCCAAAATGCATTCAATTTTGGACTTTTGAAAGTGTTGGATTGTTGTTTTTATTTTGATTTGAAGCTTGTTTCACATCTATTTGCATACTTTAGAAGGGGAAGGCTCTTATTTCTTTGGCCATTTGAATGATTTAAAGCCCAAAAATATTTGATTTTATTACATTAAGCCAAGAAATAACTTATTAATTATGATTACAGGTGTAATCCACTCTAAAAACATAAGTTATAAGCTCCATTTTATGTGGGTTAAACTCCGGTTAGAGTGAGGAAATTGTGATTTTTGTTCATGTATTTTTACAATTTCAGGGCAGAATTAGAGCATCTAAAATCAACCAAAATCATGCACTCAAGAACTTGCATGAGCATCATTAATTGGGATTAAGAATCTTAATCACCCTCATCAAGAGTAAGAAACCACTAAAAAACCAAAAAAACCAAGAAAACCACCTCTCTCGGGTTGGAGAACATGAGCCTATGCTCTCATGAAATTGAGATATGAGCCCAATAGGCATAAGTCTATGGAGACATAACGTGAGCCTAAAAGAACATGTCATGAGCCTATAGAGATGTGATGTGAGTCTACCTACTATCTGAGACATGAACGTTATGTGAGCTTATGGATACTTGACTTAATATTATACCAGCTAGTCAAAAGTGCCTTGAAGACTTATAAGGGCACACCTACTTATGTCCTCAAAAGATTTTCCTATCAAACAATTTTTACTAGCATCAAATTCCAAGAAAAAATATTTTCCTTTAAATTATTATTAATGCTCAATAACCAATCCTCATAAGCCCCATGCACCACTTAGAATATGTATGCCCAAGTGTTCCTATCTCATAAAACCAAAGTTTTTGAGTCTATTTCCTAAAAAATCCATGAGCTAAGTAGTCATGAGGAGATGTGAGCCCATCTAAAGCTAATGTGAGCTTAGCTATCTGTGACATGACCCCATAAGACGTGAGGCCATCTAAAGCTAAGTAGTCATGAGGAGATGTGAGCCCATCTAAAGCTAATGTGAGCTTAGCTATCTGTGACATGACCCCATAAGACGTGAGACCACATAAGACAAGAGGCCACCATGTGTAAGCCTACCTAGGTGTGACGTGTCTAGCTCACCAAACCCACGTGAGCCCATTTCACACAAAAAAGGTGTGAGGTACTAGAAGACATGAGGCCATCTAAGTGAGAGTCATCCATGAGCCCATAAAGATTGAGTCGTGCACCCCACCGGCGGAAGTGAGATGTGATGTGAGCTTACCAAAAAATAAATAAACACTAAAAAAACTAGAATTAAAAAAACATTTATTTTTTTCAATTGCTTATAGTACGCAAGTTCTAATGCTATCTAGATCTACTTGGGGGGCCCACCAATTTCAGATCCACAACATAACATATTATTTCCAAATAATGACATTACCAAACCTACTCTCATCTAACTAGCCTCAGCAAGAGATAAAGGCCAAGAGAAACTCTTTAATGTGAACTCGGTCCTGGATAAGATGAGCCATGCCACATTTAGCACTCTCCTTCCATACCTAAGACAAAAGGATAGCCAAAAGTGCCCATGGATAAGATAGTACCCTATTTCAAAAATGTAATAAAATGAATGTCATGCTACCTATCATGTATAAGGGAAAAACGGCCTCCATAATCTTGGATGGTGGTGCTAGTGTCAGCATAATTGCCAAGGATTTCTAGGAGGCCCAGAGAAGTCCACCACTTTTATAGGCATATGTCTTGTGGTTAAGCTTAGTGATGGGAAAACATTTAGCACTCTCCTTCCAATACTTAAGACCAAAGGATAGTCAAAAGTGCCCATGAATAAGCTGGTACACTAATTAAAAAATATGGCAAAATGAATGTTATGATACCTATAAGGGAAAAACAACCTCCACAATCTTGGATGGTGGTGCTGGTGTTAACATAATCATCAAGGATTGTTAGGAGGTGTGGAGAAAAATCATATATAGGGGAAAAGAAACCTCCACAATCTTGGATGGTGGTGTTGGTGTTAACATAATCACTGATGAGGATTACTAGGAGGCTTGGAGAAGTCCACCACTTATATAGGCATAAGTCTCATGGTCAGCTTGTTTACTAATAAGAACACACAAAAAACCATTGGGTTCCCTTTAGGATGCTAAAATCAAGACCTTCGGGGCCAAACTGCCATCACTCATTCATGGTGATGGATTTCCAAATAAGAGGATCATATACTATTATCCTCAAAGGACTTACATGAGAGATACAAGACTGGTTCATGATTGGGAAACCAATCATGTTAAGGGTAACCATGTCCTTAAAGATAGATTTTAACAAATAGGAAGACTCATCCCATGGTTCAAGGCATTCTTGCCATCAGTTGATATGGAATGATTGTATTTAACACATGGCATCATTTCTTTATTAGATGATCAATAGGAATTTTCTCTAATGAAGTTTTTTTTTTGGCTATACTAGATCTTTGGTCTAAGATCTTCATGGCTTTTGAACATGCACCATGTCCTAAGCACAAGGAAATATCGTATGTGGTGGTAGTGTTGATCTTGTAAGACTTGCACCCTACTCTCTCTCTCTCTCTCTCTCTCTCTCTCTCTCTCTCTCTCTCTCTCTCTCTCTCTCTCTCTCTCTCTCTCTCTCTCTCTCTCTCTCTCTCTTCGTTCTTCTTATAGACCTTTTATGCTCTTACACTACAAGAGAATGAAGGCCATAGTTGCAAATGGTAGCCATGAAAGCAATGAGAGAGTGGTGCAAGTAGTGATATCAATGGCACCAATCATGATGTGACTATTTCACGGGCTATACATACCACTACCAGTGTGACAGGTTGTGCCACGTGTATCACTACATTTACAACCACACAAATAGCCACGTGGGGACTTGGAAAATTTTAGATTCTCTCGCATGGGTCATGACGCATTATAGTACCCTTGTTGCATCTACCTTGATCTTCCTTTATCTTATTCATCTTCTTCCTTCCTTGCTCTTTCGCAATCATAGTGCTCTCAATCGTAAGGTATGTGTCTCCTCAATCATAGTGCTCTCAATCATCGTAAGACATGTGTCTCCTCCCTTCTATATTTTTCAATCAAAATGTTTGTATTATCTATGTTCTTCTCCATTCCTACTCTCCAATCCCTCTCTCTAGATTGATTTAATTAAAAAAAATTATGTTTGGTTACATTGGGAGAAGTTCCCTTATGGGTGTTACAATTTTTTCATGTTTACTTTGTTTCTTTATAGTGTTTATGAAGTCATCCTGCATTCTATAAAAGTGATATATAGCTTTTCTATGCTATATAGCAATAGCACTTTGTTCTATACAGTGTTGATAACACTGGGTTGCATTCTCTAGAAAATATTTATAGCTATTTTTTGCTATATAGTAGTACTTTGTTCTTTATAGTGTTTATAACACTAGGCTAAACTCTATGAGAGTGCTATATAGCAATTTTGTGCTATATAGCAATAGTACTCTATTTTTATATAGCAATTTTGTGATATATAGTAGCAGTACTCTATTTTTATATAGTGTTTTGCAATCCCCAAAGTGCTATGTAGCTGTTTTATGCTATACTTTGCTTCTTTATAGTGTTTGTAGCACTAGGCTTCATTCTATGAGAGTGATATGTAGTTGTTTTAAGCTATATAGCACAATCTACTTCTGCTATATAGCAGACCTTGCTGGAGTCTGCTATATAGTATACTTTTTATAGTGTTTATTAGGATTTATAGTATACTATAGTTGTTTTATGCTATACTTTGCTTCTTTATAGTGTGTGTAACACTAGGATGCATTCCATGAGAGTGCTATATAGTTTTTTTAAGCTATATAGCAAAATCTACTTCTGCTATATAGTAGGCCTTGCTAGAGTCTGCTATATAGTATACTTTTTGTAGTCTGCTATCTAGTAGTCTCTGCCACTATATAGCAAAGATATAGTGTGTAGGCTTGCAATGATGAACTACTGTATACCATTCACATATATATTTAGCATTCATGTGCTATATAGCTTTCCAAGTGTTATGCAATAGCACAACAAAATACATCAGTTTGCAATGCTATATATAAGAGTCATTTATGTTTTTAGATACAATGTAAGTCTCTTAACTTCATTGATATGTGTACAAGCTGCGTTGAAAATGGTTGAGCAAGATTACAAAGGCGCACTAGTAGCAAGGCAAGCATTTTGTGCATCTTTGATTGCTACTATGTCAATCAAGGCTCCACATATGGTTTCTCCGTACCCACCAGCCCCATCCTTGATGTGAATATTACATTGGCATGTGGGGGATGTGGATTTGGCTTCATGATGGATGCACTAGACATTTTTTTATTTCCTTGGCCACTGTTTCCACTTTCTTTTCTTTGTTCACATGTGTGTTTATGTTGGGAGTTGCACTATGGGTAGCTGCAAGCATTCTATACCACAAATGACAAAGTTCATGCTAGGTCTACCATGTTACACGAAAGGTTGCGTGTCCATTTGCATGTGCATATGATTGCAATTTTGTCGTGCATACATGTATGCCTTTCTTCCCACTTCATCGTCTCTTTGATTTTGGATGTAGTTGAAGCCAAGCCAATTACACCGACTCAACCAAGAAAATTGGAGATGGAAAGTGCTATCTTTGTTGGTAAGGCAACATAATTTAAGTATCATTTTTTTCTTTATATGTTGATGTTGTAATATTGTGTCTGGTATGTTTGAGAACGCCTTTCTATCAACTCCAACCAACAAGCCGATACTATGTCGAATAAAAACATAAATGAGAGATAAACTATTTGATTCTACCAAGAAGGTTTCTGCCTAAAGGTGATGTAAAAGATAGTAAAGAGAATGAAGAATTCTCTGAGGTTCCCATGTGTGAGGGGAAGCATTCAACAAATGATGGAGAGGACCATGTAGCAGCTCTCTGCTCTGATGACCCAAGTGCAAAGGGAGTGACAACATTGGAAAGTGATGTGGTTGAGGATGAAGATGCTATCTTGAGTGATTTTTATCAGCGCGGTTGCCAAAGAAGAAGAAGCCAAAGACAACTACATAGGCAACCCAAGGTATATACATTGCATGCAAACTAGGTTGGGGGAATGCTAAAGATATTGAATACTAGTAACTCATGCAAATGGTCTTTAACCTAGATAGGTGTTAGCGTGACAACAGCACAAAGGGGAAAGAGGGGTCAGTGAAGACACCACGAAAGAGGTCGAGAACATCCAGTGATGACAAACCCCATGGTGTAGCACCCCAATCTTCCAAGAGAGCGGAGCTTGTAGTGAGATCTCCCAAGAAATAGCCTAGCCTACTAATATTCCCTAGTTCTACCCCTATCAGATGCCCATTGAGCATTAATGTTCTTGTTGTACTATCACCTTTAATAAAAAGTTTGGCTTTAAAGTTGTTGTTGATCCATTTTTGCTCTTGGTCCATATATCATGTCTTTGAGAGAGAGAGAGAGAGAGAGAGAGAGAGAGAGAGAGAGAGAGAGAGAGAGAGAGAGAGAGAAGTTATTTATGTCAATGCTTAGGGGATGGCCCCGCTTCTCACCTTCAATGAAGAGTTGAATTGGCTTCTTCTATTCTTGATAAATGCACAAAAGCTTTGCTTGCATCCCCATCACATGGGTATGATGAAGAATCTGGCAAGAATAAATATTACAAGAAGGATGATGGTGAGCAAGAGTATGTGCATATGGCAAAGGATGCACAACATGATGACGGTTAGCCAAATAGTGAAGATGGGTAGAGTATACCTCATGATGTCCAGCTGCACATGTACAACCATCACAGATGAGCCTCATAACATACAACTGAGAATATGATTGCATAGCAGGATGAAGGTGAGCATAGTGAACCCAATGGGCATTCAAACAGCGTGGATGATGGGTAGCGAAATAGTGAAGATGTGTAGAGTATACCTCATGATGGGAAGCTGCATGTACAGTCATGTCCTGAGAAGCCTGACATACAGCCGCCGTTGGAGAATATGGTTGGACAACAAGATGGAAGTAAAGAGCTACAACATAGTGGACCCAATGGCCAGCAAAACAATGTGGATGATGGTGGGTAGCCGAACCCCCATGGGCAAGAAAAAGGCAAAGACTCACAACTATCACATATTATGGCAAAGGATACACCCTTTTTTTTTCAATTTTGAACTTTAATCGGCCTAATTTTTGCTAATACTACACTAATGATAGTGATTAGTGCATAATCAAAGAGATGAGAGCTAAAAGAATGTGGAGGATGAAATTGAGCTTATCAATGCTGTTTTTGAAGGGGCATTTTTCTTAGCAAAGTTTTTCTTGATGATGCCAAGCGCCATGTGTAGAAGGATGAAGGTCAAATACCCTAAAAACGGGCAAAACTGCGCCTACATTTGCGACTGTTTTTTTTCCGATTTCTCCTTATTCTGTTGATGAGTGAAGACTAATGGGATTCAAATCATAGACTCCTTGTAGAATGCTTTAGCCACAACTATAGGAGTTCTTGTGCTAATTTGGTGTGTAGACAATTGAATGGCGCAAAAATACAGTTGACGCGATCGTACAGCAGTAGCACTAGATAGATAGCGAACTCTAACGAATTTGATGAATCCCTCTGGTATGATTGGTTACCTAATGATGTAGAAAAAGTGCTTAGGAGATCTTGCCCAATGTTTAAGAGGAAGGGGATAAAAGAGATTTGCAATTTTAGCCTCTCTTTTGAGTAGAGGATAAGGTTGGGGCTAAGTGAGTAATGATAGCTAATAAATTGAGATTAGTGCAAATGATACTAGAGAAGTGCTAATGAGAAGCTCAAGGGAAGAGAGAAGGCTCTGATACCATGTTAAAACTATGGATCAAGCTCTCTTACTCTAGCAAAGCATCTATCTAATCAAGCCTAATCCTATACTAATTAAACATCTATCTAATCAAACCTAATCCTATACTAATAAAACATGACTAATATGATTAATCTAAGGTGGATGTAATCTAAGTGTACTCGTGATGATAAGTATGTGCAATAGACTCAAGAACAATTAGGTTACAAGCCTTTAAGACTTGTACTCATAAAGAGGCTTCAAATGTGTGCAAGTGATAGGATTTCATTACTTGAAATGGCCCACTTTTATATGAGGACGTGCACCCTTGCGCTTGTACATCAATGTGGGATAAATCCCTTTGTTCATGGGGCTGCATGCTATGCCTTGCACTTTCTTGGCTACTCATTCTCACTCCTACCTCTTCCTTGTGCTCTTTGGCATCGCATTTCTCAACATTGGGATCTCCTTTCCATAAGCCATAAGAGAACTATGTCACCTCATCTCATGCTTGACAAATCAACTAGATCTATTTCTTTATAAATAACCCACCTACATGAATCACATACACCTAAGTCTAGACATAGCTCTAAATAATTAAAACTGTGTAGGAGAAATCTTACCCTATAAGAGTTGCTGGTCAAATAAAAAATGTTATGTATTCTACGAGTCAATAAATCTTGAATAACTAATGGTAGAATATGCTATCAAGTTTAATTGCAAATAATTTTTACATGGTCATAATAGAATGGTATAAAAAAGGAAAACTAGCATGTCTAAAGTGAACATAGTGCATAACTATATGGTATTAAGTTTAGTGAATTATATGGTATCAAGTTTAATGAATATGCTATCAAGTTTAGTTGCAAATAATTTTTATATGATCATACAATAATGTTTTTTTTTAAACTATCATGTCTAAAGTGAATATATGGCATTATATGGTACTTGTAAGAAGTTATGATTATCATGTGCCTTTAGGCATGATCCCTTTCATTATTTGTAAATGTGTTCTTGAAGGAAGCACTAAGCACCATAGCTTGTTGGAGTCTCACCCACTTTACTTGTTACACGACTATCATGAAATTTTTAAGTACCCATGGATCTCTCTACTAGGCTATATGACTATCGTGAATTCATATTTTGAAAGGACACATGGATCTCTGTAAAGGCTAGTTTCTTCATTCAACCTAGGCCAGATATGAGACTTGATTTTTCCTTCTTGAAGTGTTTTTTTAAATTGCCATCATGTCCTTGTCGCCTATAAAATGACAACTCTCTCACATTTTTGAAAATATGCATAAGATTTAAAAAATTGATAGTTTTAAAATACCTCTAATATTCTAGTCCATAGAAATACACTTTTCAACATTCATTCCTTTGGGTTATCCTTTCTTGAGATTCTTTCCACGTTGTTTATATGTTATCCATGCCATGTCCTTATTATCCTTAATCATTATGAAAGGGGAGACTAGGCCTCAATATAGTGCTAGTAAAGACCCATTTTTCCCTTAATCATTAATGAAAGGGGAGATTAGGCCTCAATAGTGCTAGTAAAGATCCATCAATCCCTCCTCCTAAATCAGTGTTCCATAGGTAAGAACGTTCTACATCCAAGGTATATTCTCTCTTTTTCAAGAAACGACTCTATTTCCTATCTAAGTCTTCTCCACATGTGGGCCACACATAGGTTCCCTTTGTAGCAAGACCTTTAAATTTAATCAAACTCAATGATAAAGTGGTAATTAAACAATTCTATTGAGCATAGATAACGAGATTTATTCCAAACTAATGTATTAGACTTTTATTTCTTATATAAATTCAAAGATGTAGACAAACTTTGTCATGAATTGCATGAGATACCTAAACATAGTAATAAAATAAGATAGTCATGAACTGCCCATGTTAGTTTATCACATAGTGTGAATTTTTGGAGCTCCTTTAGTTTATACATGTTATACATTTTTAAAATAAACTAAATTTCTTGTAACTTTTCAACTAGCTCAATCAATGGTGCCAAGCATATATTGAAGTGTAGTTTTGAATTAGCTTACATCAATCCATAATATGCACAATAAGGACAAATTGAATGCGCATTACCTCTATACTAGGAAATCAACAAGATTAGTATCAAAATGGGTGGAATGTTCCTTTTTTATTAACACAATGGGTGGAATGTTGTAATTGACTAGAAAAATAGGATATTCCCATTAAATAATAATTCAAACACAGCTTCACATTGTGAGGCTCATATTCAAAGATTTGCCACTTTATTTCAATGTGTTAAATTTGTTCACAATCCCCAAATATTTGTTGCATTTTTGTTGTTCTTTAGTTCTTTGAATGTTGATTCATAATTTGGGCAAGTTGTGGGCAATGCTTAAGGTGCTATTTGAGGGGAAAATGTCTTAGGATCTTTCTTGGTACTTTGCAACTTATGTTATCAATATTGTAACATGGTCCCTTGCACTTCTTCAGGTAATGTGTCTCCCTCTCGATCGGCCCTCTTTATGAAATGCAAGCAGTAATGCTTACATGGTAGCCTTTGTACTCCATACGAAGACTAAATAACATGGAACTTGCATGTGATATTGACTTGGGCAATCTATTTTTTGGCAAGCAAAAGTTATGGTACTTTGCAACTTATGTTATCAATATTGTAACATGGTCCCTTGCACTTCTTCAGGTAATGTGTCTCCCTCTCTCGATTGGCCCTCTTTATGAAATGCAAGCAGTAATGCTTACATGGTAGCCTTTGTACTCCATACGAAGACTAAATAACATGGAACTTGCATGTGATATTGACTTGGGCTATTGACTTGGGCAATCTATTTTTTGGCAAGCAAAAGTTATGATCATTAACACTTCCAAGAATACCCATTTTATCATTTTTGGGCAATGGAACTTGCATGTGATCTTAACTTAGGCAATGTATTGTTTTGCATCAAAAGTTATGATCATTAACACTTCCAAAAATACCCATGTTATGATCTCGACGTGGGAAATGTATTTTTTGGCACACAAAAGTTATGATCATTAACACTTCCAAAAATACTCACATTACCATTTTTTCAAGATAAAATACTTTAGAGTGCTAAAGACACACAAAATAACAAAAATACATTATTGTGGTGCCATCACCAAATTGTTGCTCCACCATTTGTAAACCTTAATAGTTCTATGTGTGCATACTAGAGAAATTCAAAGCTTCCTTCTTCAATCGATCATGTCTCTTCTAAGTGCTGTTCTTTTCTTTCTACATTTTTCATGTCATAAATCAAACCGATTTTGTAACATAAGTAGTATTTTGGTATTTCAAGTGTCATCTAACTAATCACTTTGGTGGGTTGCCCCATACCTTAGTGATTCGTAGTTCATGCCGTGATTCTTTTATTATGCCCACATTTTTGTGAAATTAAACAAATAATGCAATCCTTGATGCACACCAAGTTTTTTAGAAGCCATCACATCAATATCATTAAAAAGATAAATTGTTTAAAAAATACATAAGGTATTTGTATGGATATACTGAGGCTAAAATATATGTGAACAAAATGAAAATGGTTATTGAAACTACATGTTATTTGTTTTACAATTGAAACTATTTTTTCTAGTGGAAGGGCCTCGATCTCAACCTCTTGGCTATCAGTAAGATTTGGATCCAAATGCATCAAATTATAACATGCATCATATTATAGAGGACTTGGAATAAGTGATGTACATGTTTGTATGCTTGGTTTTAGGGCTTGGAGCTTACATTTATCTATGCAGGTCAATTTAAGGACTGTAGTGTATAAAATTACCAAAGCATGTTAGATTCTAATTTTTAGAATTTTCTCTGATTAAGTTAGACTTGAAAATGAAATGAACATATTTACAAGTGATACTGGGTGATTAAAATAACCTACAAAATTTCATCTTATTTGGAGCATCAACACCTAAAGGCATATTCAAATAAATTATTATACCTTGACAGATTTAGGGTTAGAGTAGTTTAACCTTGTCAAATTGTGTTTCTATATGTTTCCAAGGTCAGTTTAAAGTTTATCTCATTTTGATAAGTGTAACTTGGTTTATAACTCAAGTTTCTAAGTTGAATGTTTGAAAATTGCAAAAATTGGACATCTTTAAGCTTGTGCCCTATCCTCAACTAGCTCTTTATCTTGCAAGAGGGTGATTAGGAAAGCATCATCTAAGGACTTTCAAAACTGGACATGGATGTACTCAAACTGAGGTAGATGATCTTAGTGGGATCTCTATGTGTCCATCACATGATAGAAATCCATGTGAAAATCCTAATGTTTTTGTGAAGATCCACCAATGGCTTGACAAGACTAATTTTGAACTCTCTTTGAAATCCTAATAGAAATCACAATGTTTGTATAAATATCCACAATGGCTTGATGACACTGATTTTAAACACTCCTTGAGACCTAGTTTGGGTGCTCAATTTTTCTTTTTGTATATACCCTAAGTTTAATTAGTTTTGAGGTTTCTTTACAGTTTTCCATATTATGTATGAATCCACATTTTACTTTTGCAAATTGTTCATGCTCATTCTATTATCTTCTACATCATGAGTTTATAAAACCAAGATTGTATTAGAAGTTATATTTTATCATGATGTGGCTTATGTGTTTTGACTGACTTGTTGAAACACGAGATATGAGCAATAACATATGTCAATGAAGAGATGATACCAAGACATTTGATCCATAATATACGAGCAAGACAACTGAGCATGGTAACCTAGGAATCTTAAGGGTAGCAATTTGGATGGTAACCTAGGAAGCTTAAGGGTAGCAATTTGGATGGTAAGCATATTCTCAAGGAGATAAGGTTATGGATTTATGGTTATGGGTAGCTTATGGGTGGATTGCCTGATTAGCAAACCTAGTCCAATATGGAGCTGAGGTCATGAGAGATCCTTTGGGATTTCTCATCAAGTTGATTTCTTGAGCCAGTTGTAGCCTTGAGAACACCTAGATTCATCACATAGCCTTTAATAATGATGGCTAAACTGATTTAAAACTTATACCCATGTATAAAGAGGAAACCTCTTGTGGAAGTAATGTGTATCTTCATTCCCTAGGAAGCGGGGATTATCTATTCTATACACGTAATAATATGGACATGAAGTTGACCACTTTATGCTAGGAGCATATTGATAGCTAGATTGATGATTAGTCAATTTCTAGATTTAGGAAGTTGTGTAAACATCCACAACCATCTTATGAAGTCCTTGATGGATAAGAAATTAGATCCAATTCTAGCTCAGTAAAACAAGATTTGATTAGAGAGTTTCAATCAATCTGAGTTGCATCTCTGAGTGTGTGCAACAATGTGAACTGCTCAATATGATTTTTTTGACAAGAGATATTGTAATCTTAGTACCCTTTTTGCTCTAGTAAAAGCCCAATAATTTTGGGAAACTGTTATAGTAGGAGTTCTAGTTCCTAGAGAACAGTTTTGACTTTTAGGTATTCTTTTAAAGCGTTGATTACCTCCTTAGTTAGAGATTGGTGTATGGTAGTTATAACATATAGAAAACCAATCGGGTATCTTGTTATTGTATGATCACATTATTTTAATGAGGGATCTATGGACAATATATTTAGTCACAGCTTGTCTATGGATCCATGGAAATTACTTGGTAGCCAGCTAATCTTGTGGACCTCCATAATGGGGTGTAGGATATGGTTATTATACTTTAGGGAAACCTTCGTGAGGTGCATAGTCCGTTTTGTATAGGGTTAAGAACCCGTGCTTTCTCTAAATGAAAGAGTGCTTACTACCTTCATTATGGATTACTTTAGAAATGCAAGGTGACTCAAGGGGTCACCTTGCTCAAGGAATATAAGTAGTTTGGTCATCTTAGGATAGGGTTTAAGTGTGACTTAGGAAAACAAGTTACTTTAGCTAGAAATCCTCTTTTATGAGTTGTGGATGTACCTTGTGCCACCTTCTAGACAGTCTGGCCCATGAGACCCTCAATATGGGTCATTAGGGCCTATTGGTTGGGTATGTATGGATGGAAACCTTGACCCCGATGCTTGACATTCTTGGATCTATAGTTGGGTGGAAGCTACCCTAAGCCTACTGATATTACTTTGGACTAACCATGTGTTTATTATGTGTTTACGGGATCTTTGATAGGGTTCGATCACGATAAACCAATTTGTATGAGCCTGAGCCTGCCAATATTACTTTGGGCTAACCATGTGTTTAGGGGATCTTTGAGAGGGTTTGATCACGATAAACCAATTTGTATGAGAGCAACATTAAACCAATGAGAGAGGATGTGCGATGCATGGAGGGATCACAATTTGTATGAGAGAAACCCTAAACCGATGAGAGAGGAGGTGTGATGCATGGAGCGATATTCTATAAGCTTTCCGATCCTTTTCTACTAAGGTTTGCACAAGATTAAGGTATTCCTCATATGAGAGCAACCCTAGACCGATGAGATAGGATGTGTGATGTATGGAGCTATGTTCTATAAGCTTTTTGACCCTTTTCTACTAAGGTTTGCACAAGATTAAGGTATTTCTCGTATGAGAGCAACCCTAAACAAATGAGAGAGGATGTGTGATGCATGGAGCGATGTTCTATAAGCTTTCTGACCCTTTTCTACTAAGGTTTGCACAAGATTAAGGTATTCCTCATATGACTATAACTTTGGGTTTTTTATACATGATCAAGATAAGATTAGGTGGTAAGGTCCCGAAGGAGGAGGAGGAGGAGATAAGATTTGTGTGCATGCATGCTTTCTAGATTCCTAGGTTTTGCTTTTCTCTCCCATTTGTGCGATTTTTTCTATGCTCGTGTGTGTATGAACACACATACGTGAACATGTGTATGAACACACATACGTGAACATGTGTAAGGGCATGGTTGTACACATGAAACTATTAGTGTTGAGTGTGGGTATATTGTTAAGTGTGGGTAGCCTAGTTAGGGTTTCTTCAAGCTATTTAGTGCGATTACACCCTCATTTTCGGGGTTGTAAAGCACTTCAAACAATCCACCAACATGTTACCGGACATTACAACTACATGTCCATTGTCTAATATCTGTATTGTCCATACAAACAATGATGTGGCAATCATACGGACCCCTACCAAGGGGCACACATGATTATACATCACATAAGGCATGCATGCATAGAAAAAACAAAGTGCAAACACACTTACACGGATGTCTTTACAAGCTTTTCTCCCAATGAAATGCTCTTTGGATTATGAAGTGGAGCAATATGTTCTTGATCCCCTTTTGTTTGAATAACCACATGGTTTACCTCTCAAGAAGGCACCGGATCATAAGATTGACTCGTTCCACAGGCTCAACATGTGAGCCTCGCTCCATACAAGATGAGTTACCTAGATGAGTCAACTAGAAGAGGATGAGATCAACCGATAGTTCTTGGAATATCTCCGAACGGGTCAAATTGCAAGCGTAAGACCCCTCGAGGAGGCACCCATACTTTAGAAGCACAAGAAAGATGGGAGTTGGAGGATGTGTGTGAACTATAAAAGTTTAATAAAGTTACTACAAAGGCTACATACCCCCTTCCTCCCAAAGCAGATGACTTGATTGACAGATTGCATGGTGTAGTTTATTTTACGAAGATTAACGCACATATTGTTACCACCAAATACGGAGTACCAAGACCCCTTGAGGAGGCACCCATACTTTAGAAGCACAAGAAAGATGGGAGTTGGAGGATGTGTGTGAACTATAAAAGTTTAATAAAGTTACTACAAAGACTACATACCCCCTTCCTCCCAAAACAGATGACTTGATTGATAGATTGCATGGTGTAGTTTATTTTGCGAAGATTAATGCACATATTGTTACCACCAAATACGGAGTACCAAGACGAACTTTACAACTTTCTTGTGTTACCTTTTGGGTTCACAAATGTGTTACCTTTTGGGCCCACAAATTCTTCAACCATGTTTCGACAAATAATGAATGATATTTTTTGAGATTGTCTGGGTAAATTTGTTATGGTACCCTTAGACGATGTTTTGATGCTATAGGCATGCTCTTGAGAAGCATGAAAAGCACTTGTGTTTCGTCTTGGATATTACAAGGCATGAGAATCTATATGTAAAAATCTGTAAGTGCGACTTCTTCCAAAAAGAACTCATTAACCTAGGACATTGGTACAATGTATCAATAATGAATATTGAACCATGGAAAAGAATAAAAACTATAGCTACATAAGCTAAAGTATCCATGTGGTACTACATGATGACAATATGTGGTCATACAATGATACTATCCTCCTCTAGCATAGAACCCAAATCGGTCATAGCACCTCACCCCTTTGATCGGAGCTCACCACAAGAGAGAGAGAGAGAGAGATGTGAGTGTTTTGATATCATAGCCAAGCCAGTAAACAAATATGATCTGTAAGCACCAAGTGCAAGGAATGGGACTCCAACCCGAGACCTCTCACTTAGGAGCTCAATGGACAATGGGTAGGACAAAAAAAAGAAGGAAAAAAAAAGGGTGCCAAAAAACCTTCAGCACTGAGGCATTATTCCATGACATTTTACTTTTTACAAAAGTGCCACCTTATGCAGGCACATAGTGCATCTTTAATTAAGGGGCAACCAATTGAGAGGTTACAAGTCCAATGCCCCTATCTGCCAGGTATGTGAAATGTTATCACTAACAACATTGGCCTGTACAGGAAGCACCTCTTAAGTGCTTTATTTACTTTTTGGGTAATAAAGAATGATTTAAAAAGACCTCGAGGAACTCAGGGCTACAAACCGCAAAGCTTATGCAGAATTTAGCTGAGAATTCCTGCAATAAATGACTACCATCTTAATGCAGTAAACTCCCTCCCCTCCCCCAAAAAAAAAGAAGAAGAAGAAGAAAAAGGTCTTCAAGCCTCTCCCTTCAAGAGCCTTCGATTGGCTTGCTTTTTTTCACAGATACACCCAGGGTAAGGGTTGGCATAGAAGCTCTCCTCCAGCTTTGCAAACTCTCCCCGTTCGCGCAAATGCGGAGCACCCGTCCTGTTTGCATGTAGACTCTTCACTTCAGACTGGAAGTCTGTCCATGTTATGTTCCCAGACTCAAACTCATCCACCAGTCGAACCAAATTTTGCCTGTAAAACATGAGAGCTTGCAAAAATCCCTCTCTCTCTCTCTCTCTCTCTCTCTCTCGCTGTGTGGGTGTGTGTGTCTCTGTGTGTGTGGAGTGCTAGCTTAAGCATCAGGCTCCTAAATTGAGAGATTTCCCATTCCCTCCACTTTGGTTCACACTCCATTCCCTCCACTTGGGTACCCCTACTTTTTCCAACACGCAATCTGTGCACCCTGCTCCTACATACTAAAGAGGCAACTTGCAGGGCGTCCTCCAAAAACCATGCCTCTATGTAGATCATGTAGCCTGGCATGCCCATGAGCCTCATTGAGTAACTCAACCACCATCTCGCATCCCCAGAGTGTGAGGCACCAGTGCCCACTAGCATGCCTTGAAGAGGCTAGCAACAAAGCTTGAGATAGCTGTTTTCTCAGCTTTTGCCTCGTTTGAGAGCCATCTCATGCACTGGTATAGCAGCCATCTCATGCACTCGTTTGAGAGCCATCTCATGCACTGGTATAGCAGCCAGTTTTTCTAAAGATTCCCCACCCCACAGACAGAACAAAGCCCACCTTGGGGACAATGTCACAGATCTTGCAAAAGAACCAACTGGACTTCTACGATACCTCCTCATCTTCTTAATCCTAGAATGCTCCATTGAAGATTGTTTTAATTCTAGAATGCTCCATTAGACAGCAGGGGCAGGAAAGAGCGGTAGCTGGTGAAATGTAGCTGGGCAAGTATTTATGAAGCAGGGCAGAAACCACAGGAGGTTAGGATCAGCATTCGCACCCATCACAATTTAGGAACTCCTTTCAATCAGGTTCCAACTTTAAATCTTCATCTTAATGATGCTTATCCTCAAGAAACTTTTCATTGAGAAGTGCATGACAGCATTGGCCAGATCCCAGCAAAAAATGCCTCCAAGACACTTCTCATGGCTTTGGAGCCTATACAGATTTTGCTCTTATACCAGCTGGATGTACTCTATCATGTTGGATTTACGGTGAGAGTGAGGAGGCTATGGTAGAACTTGGTCTCATTAACACAGCGTGACCAGGACCAAGTGACCAGGACCAATCCAGATTGACTAGTGTATGTCATCTCCATGCAAGGAGGTGGCAGGCTAGGAAATGGATGATGCATGGATCGGGCACTCAGCTTTATGGCACTGAAATTTTTTTGGGGTCTTTGAAGCCAACTTTCAGTATCCTCAATTTGCTTGACCTCGATCTCTTGATGAAGAGGCTTCATCATTGGCATCAGATTCATCATCATCCAGTAAAAGTACGTGTGAGAGGACTAGGTGTTGATGCCTTGCAGTGTTCTCACCTCCTTGATAAAGGCAGTGATGGCAAGAGTCTTTCCCACTAGTGAGAGAAAGGGATCATATGTAACTTTTGGTCTCATAGACCCTTCAGTTCTTTAGTAGACATTCATAAACTCTCTCTCTCTCTCTCTCATGCAGTCACATCCACCCACACAAGCAAACAGTCCCAACCCTAGTCTTTTACTTTTGGGTCTATCCTTTTGGCATCTAGTTTTTTACTTTTTTCATGTCTTGACATCTAGTTTAATCATGGATCACATGTAGCAGATTTTTAGTCGCTTAGACCTTTTCGATCTCTTGTAGACATTAATACACACTCTCTCTCTCTCTCTCTCTCTCTCTCTCTCTCTCATGCAGTCACATCCACACCCACATGAGCAAACAGTCCCAAATCTAGCAGAAAAGAAGAAAAGGTGAAACTGTTACCTATCAGGGTTGATTGTTCGACGGTAGCCTTCAAAATACCGGTGCCCTTGCACAGCCTTTGCCATATTCCCATCATAGGTATATACAAAAACATCACTTTCCACTGCAAGAATGTAGTCGAGCCCAGCTAGCCTATTCTGATATCCTTTCAGAGAGGCAAGCTCCTCCTCAGATGCCAAAGTTGAATGTGAGTACACATTGGGAAAATGCCTTCTCAAGGAGGGCATGCTACCATTCCCAAAGAGGCTACCAGCTACTATATAAATCTTGGTAGATGATGAGTAGCCCAAAGCCTTCAATAACAGGCCAGTCTCATGAGGAGTCAAGGGGCAGCCTCCCAGAAGCCGCCTCTCCTCCCCATCAATCTCCTTCTCCTTCCAATGTTGTACTTGATAACGCATGTCACGCAGCTCTTCAGCTTCCTCGGCCATGAGCCCATGAGTGCAACCAGTGAATGCAAGCATGTCTTTCTCAAATCTATCAAAAATAGTAGCAAGCAAGCATGAGAGCAGACCTTGAAAGTCCGATCCACTGTCAGGAATAAACCTATTTCAGCTCTGAAAACAAGTGTAAAACAGAAGACAGCATTACCGCAGATGAAGGGCAATGTATGGAGTATTGCTACGAATCCTTTTCACAAGGACTTCGCCGAGCCGCTGAATGGGTTCAACGAACCTCAATGCACGATAATTCACCAGGCAGCGAAGCCGCTGGATTGAATCAGGTAAGTCATTGTTGGCTAGCCGGGAGTCTGCATGTGTAAAATACAAGACCTTGTGCTGTTTGAGCAGTGGAAGCACCTCTTCCTTATAGTAGGCAGCCTGTCTCAGAACCAGCAGCAGTGGTATGAGAACAAAAGTCAAAAAGTAAAGGAGCATTACAGTGTCACACAATCCCATTACTTCCCGAGCTGCTCATGTACCTGAGACCATGAGATAGGTGCCTTTTTGAAGGGCTCAACATTGTTCAATGATGAAGGTAAGGACTCCACAACACGCACATGATCTCTCAAAGACAAAATGAAGTGCTGCACATCAAATATGTCCTTGAACTCACTGCAATTACAGAATAGAGATAATTGTAAGGTATGAGGCAAAGCCCTTATCAAGCCTCCTTAAACCTGCTGAATTACCACATGCCCAACCTTGAATCAGCCCAAAAAGATGTATGATCCAGAAAGGGTATCACAAGTGTGGCATTCATAATTTTCGCCACCGCAGCCATGTCACAAATCTGCACACACAGAAAAATCGAGAAAATATCGGTGTTAGAATCTAAACTGCATATTGACTGCAACAAAACCTTTGTGTTAATACTTACTCCTGCTCGCATTTGGTTCAACCCTCCATTGGCATTTACCAGAATATAGCCATTTGTTTCCTTCCCTGGCACTGCAACGAGTTCAAATATGAGAGAAAAAAACACTGCCAATTCAAATGCAATCAAGATAACAGTGTGCCGGAGATGATAGCTTGAGAGCAAAAACCTCTTACGTTTGTGATTTTTCAAAGGTTCTATGCACTGCCCATGGTACGCGCTATCTTGTTTGGACCAGAGCTCATCATTCAATGTCAAAGCCTAGAAAGAAACACCAGACACACAGGGTAAATGGAATTATCCAAGGTGCAAGAAAGCATACATAAGCAAGAAATTCTCCATGACAGGAATGAAAATGCTGCAAACCATGACCTAAATTGCAGGCCACTTCAGAGCATACCCTGGAAAGTGCATCGATATCAGTCAATCCATATACCTGCAATGCACCGGACAAAGAAGACGGTTTGTCATAAGCATCATCTTCTGTCACAAGATAATTTACTCCAGACTGGCTGATACTTTTTATGAATGCATCATTGAGAAGGACCTGCACAACATTACAAGACCTTAGTGCCGTGTGCATAAATAAACAGATCTTTAGGAAGGACATGCGTGATGATGGCGGTGTAAAAGTTCTCAACGCTCATGATAGATGTGACAAAGCATGATTGATTGTTAGCACAGAATAAGAAAGCAAGATGTAGGCAGGACATGCATAAATGAAGACAAACGGTGTCCATACATGCAAACTTGATGAGAAAAGGTCACTGGAGTGTCTGCAGACACTCACATGATTGTTTGTTAGCACAGAATAAGAAAGCAAGATGTAGGAAGGACATGCATAAATGAAGACAAACTGTGTCCATACATGCAAACTCGATGAGCAAAGGTCACTGGAGTGTGTCTGCAGACACTCATAGAGCATAGGTCAATGGAGTGTTGATACCCAAAAACTCATAGCTCATAAATCAATGGAGTGGATACTCATAGAGCTTCTGTCTATGAAGTGGCCATAAACACAAACTCATAGCACATGGTTCAATGGTGTGCCTCTGTAAGTGTAATAGGAAGGGTTTGAAAAGGGAGCTTCTATACACGCAAAGTTGGAAACAAATTAGATCCATATGAAACATGAGATGGCAGCAGGGGCAACTTTAAGTATCTCCTGGTGCTGAAATGGAAGATAACCAAAGCAAATTCTAAGATCCATTTTGATCCCGCCTGTGTATGAAACCCTTCTGCATCAATGTCATTACTAAACTTTCACATTTACTTGCCAACTTTTGAACGAGAAGCAGCCCACTGTGATGCCCAGGCAGTGTAACAAAAACTGTCAGCTAGACTATTCAACAGATGACCCAAATAGAGGGGGTGGTATAGATGTGAGACTGACTCACATGAGACCTTGGGAAGAGAACTGATTAGAACAACTTGCTAAGAGCTTACGATAATTGTTCTCTCTGTAGAGTGTTACGGCTAGAAATAATGTTCAGAGACAATATTAGTTAAGTTCTCCATCATGCATAATCCTTCTAAGTACTAATACGAGCAGGTTTGACCAAATTAAACCAGAATTAAGCAGAAAACGCACCTTGATGACAGATGATTGTTTGGGCTCCAGGCCCAGCCAGGATATGGAGGCAATCTTTCCAAGAAGCAAGGTGAGGATGAGGAGGGAGCACAGGAGGAGAGTCCACTGTCTCCAGCTCCTTCTGGAGGTGTGTCTGGTGCAGGATCGAGTGGCATTGTGGGGGAGGCAATCACCCAAGAGAGCAGGGCAAGGGTTAGGGTTAGGGTTAATCTTAGGGTGGTGATTAAGGGCATGGGGATAAGGGTTGTGGTGATTAGGGTTATGGGGTTGAGGATTGTGGTGATTAGGGTTTCTGGGATGAGAATTTTGGTAGACATTAGGGTAATGTGGATTAGGGTTTTGGCTATTAGAGTTTTGGTGTTCTGCAGATACAGAAGGTCTGCGCTTGCTGTTGTTGTCAGAGAGAGGAGCGGGATCGTCTGATGGATCAAGGCTGTCTGAGCGGAGGAGGCGTTCTATGTCGAGGAGCGCATTGGCATTACGCTTGGAGAAGGAGGAAGAGCGGCGGCTCATGGGGCTTTTCATGCCAGCAGAGACGCGAGGGCTGAACAGAACCTGCGCGACGTCCCGGTCTTCGGAGATCAGGGAAACCACGCGCCCTCGTCCCGCTGCCCAATGATTGCCCATCCTCCTACTGCCCTTCTTGCTGTTGTTGTCACTGCCACTTCTTCTTCTTCTTCTTCTTCTGCTATCACTGCTACTCCTTCTTCTGCTACCATTACCTTTCCTTCTGCGATTATTGCCTGCACCACTGCTTCTATGGCTCCTGCATTCTTCGCATTCCCGCAGCTAGACCTCCTGGCCCCCTCACGTCCTCCCTCACGAGAGGATCTGGAATCCAGCTTGCCTTCTTGTGACAACCCAACATTATAAATTGCGGGTTTTTTCACCCCCTCAATAAAGACGTCACATGGTAGAAAACAAGAGAGAAAGTGCAGACAAAATGTCCCATCCCGCCGGCCACAGGGGGTGGGTGTGCAGTACTGCGTGTGTTGATATGCTTTGCTTAATGGATCCCTTTCTAGTTCCTGCTTGCAGATAGGATCAGTGAAGTTGTTTTCTCTCTTCTGCTTAATGGGCCTCAGAGCTCTCTAAATGCTGAGAAATCAACACTCAAATTGCGCAAATTGGGTTACCGATGTGGGTTTCTAGTCTGCTTAGTGTGTGTCTGTCTAAATGCTAGGAAATCAACACCCAGAAGCAGCTTATATGTGGTCTTTCTTAGCCTGTTTTGATGGGCGCCTTCTCTCTAAGCCAGCTATTGTGTGATTAATGAGATGGGCTCGGTAAGGATCACATGATGGGTTGGCTCTAATCAATAGAAAGTGGGTTAAGAAAATGTTGAATTATGAAGTGGGTTATTGGAAGTTGGGATTATTAAATGGGTTTTCCAAGGTAGTTTCTCCAGAGGTGGGGTATATCAATTGAGGTTCGCTGATGTTGAAAGAAAAAAGGCGCCGTAGATCTAAACAGATGATTAAAGGATCGGTTTGGAGGGGGGTTATGTGATTAGTGAAATGGGTTATCTCTTAAATAACTAGAGCCCAAACAAAGGAGTGTATTAGTGCTCCAAATACCTTGGTTTAATGCAGCTTAGGTAGATGCATTTAAGTTGGCTTACTCTTCTTTTTATTATTGAGCCGTTCAAGCATAACCCTCCACACAATTCTCATTGTGCATTCCAAGAGTTAACTGCATTCACCTTTTACCCTCATTCTGTGGACCACCCCATATATATTTGCATTACTTTTCTTGGGCGTAAACTTCAAAGCAATTAACAGAAGTACAAAGACCCATTCCATGCTCTTAATGTGGCTTGTTTTAAGGCTTAATCTTTACTCCACCAAAAGCTGGCAAGCAAGCTGGGATGCAAAATCTGAACAAATGGTATGGGTCAAGTTCCCACCAATTTTTCATTTTTGGGTAAGAGAGAGAAAGAGGCGCCATAGCCCAAAGTTTTAAGCTTTCAATTTTCATTAGTGAAGAAGATTTTTTAAGATTTTGATTTAGTTATTCACAAAGTAATCAATGAAATAAATTGTCAACGGTTTAGTTATTCACAAAGTAATCAATGAAATAAATTGTCAACGGTTTAGTTATTCACATATAGTAATCAATGAAAAAATTGTCAATGGTTTTGAGGGGATTATGTCAATCCATCCAATGAGAGAGAGAAAATAGAGGCACTTTGGATTATGTCACTCCAAATCCAATGAGAGAGAGAGAGAGAGAAAATAGAGGTGCTTAGAGTTTTGATGGTACACCCCCCATTACCACCACCTCACACCCCCTACTCCCCTCTATCCTTTATCTCATTAATAATTTCTATCCTTTTTTAATCTTATATCTAGTTTAATTTTTTACATTCTTATACTTTATCTTATTAATAATTTCTATCCTTTTTCCTCTTATATCTAATTTGTTTTCTTCCATACATTTGGGCACATCCTGATTTTAACAGTGTTCACGAAAAATGAAGTTTTCATATCAGTGAATGCATGAGAATTTGATCAAACAAAAGGTTTCACAAATTGCAAATTTTAGCAATATAAAATTGTTGGATTAATTTTAAAAAACCCCCCAAAAAATCGTGATAACGTTGGAAAAGTTTAAAAAAATTTGAACAATTTTATTTAATATTTACAAAATTGTAAATACTAAAGTCTAAGAACTAAGTATGGGATCTTATGGCCACCTCAACTTGACAAAAAAAAATCGTATCGGATTTTCAAATTTGCATTTTAACTTTTGAAGGCATAGTTTTGCAATTGAAAGTTTTTTTTCTTTCTTGTCACTTTCTTATCAAGTTGAACGAAACCTAGAGTTGTTTATCTGTGTCAAAAGCTTGAAATCTTGCATGTAGACAATCTTTGGATTTATTGTAAAAAAATATTTTTCATGGACACTAAAACCAAAACATTTTCCTAGTACCTACATCCATGTGAGTGCTTGAGGAGTGTGCCATCAATTGATTTAGAATGCATTCCTTAACACTTTCTAAATTCCTTCACATTTTGAAGTCCTTCACATCTTCATATCACTTTAACTAATAGACGTGTGAATGAGTGAGAGATTGTTGTGATGTCACTTTTGGTCACCATTGATGTTAATACCTTTTAGATTCCTTGCATTTAAAGGAGTTCATGAATGAAAGTTCTCTCCTAAGTAGTCGCCTCTTTTACAACATGAGGGAATATGGTTGAGCTTACATATTCTTATTAGGACTTGTGTTTTTTCGAGTTACAATATAAACTTAAAAAATCTTAGACTTTAAGTTCAATTCCATGTGCCAACACTACTAGGCTTTATTCACTTGAAGAGCTTTGATCCCTTGTTGATGATTTCTTTCCTTCCAGTCCTCCTTTGTTAAGTGTACACCCGTGATTATTTATATAATAATAAGATATGCCTTGTTGGGAATGCAATGCACCCACCCATGTATTAAAAAGCCCTTAAGGTGTACATCAATGGATGCTAGAATTAGAGCCGTGTGAATGATTGCTTTAATGTAAAGTGGAGAAATTGTTGGTCGAAGGTCAATTTCCCACAATAGAGCAAGGGGGAATGGACAAAATCACCCAACTAATACTCCTAAGTCGTGCCAAATCCTAAAGTTTTCCATGACATTGACTTGGCCTAGGTCTAGCATCATCAAAAAAGGGGGGCAAATTCTTCTACATAACCCTATGGTTTCTTCACCCCCAAAAACCATAAAAGAATGAATGTGCTAGTGTCTCCATTGTAGCTCCAAGCACCAAGACCTACCTGGATTCATGGGATTGTTAGCTCAACTGTCACCTTTAAGAAAACGTTAATGACCAATTTTGTTCTTTTTTACCTGCATGGCCATGGAAGATTATCATGTCCCATTACACCATGAAACTCACATTTATCCCATAATCCTTTATAAGCTAATCACTTCACACATTTAGGATCATTTTACATATACATCTATATGGATGCTAAGAAAAGAAAAACACATTTTTTGGTAAGCCAATCACCTCACACATTTAAGATCATTTACATCCATACGGATGCTACAAAAAAGAAAAACATATTTTTTTGGTAAGCAGTTTCTATCGAACTAAACTAGTGAGTAGTTTCCCATACTGATGTCCCCTCTCTCTCTCTCTCTCTCTCTCTCTCTCTCTCTCTCTCTCTCTCTCTCTATCTATCTATCTATCTATTTATACACACACACACAGGCTATATATATGTATATATATATATACATACATATGTATGTATATGTATACATATTATATATATATACATATGTATACATATTATATATATATAATATGTATACATATGTATATATATATAATATGTATACATATACATATGTATACATATGTATACATATACATATACATATACATATGTATGTATATGTATACATATATATATATATATAATATGTATACATATGTATGTATATGTATACAAATGTATACATATACATACATATGTATGTATATATATGCATACATATGTATATGTGTATATATATATATATACATACATATGTATATATATGTATGTATATATACATACATATGTATACATATGTATGTATGTATGTATATGTATATATATATATATATATATATATATAGCGTGTGCGTGTGTGTATGTTATAGGTATATATTTTTGATAAATTAATAATTGTGGAGAAAATATGCTTAATTTAATTTGTGCAGGATTTAGCTTAATGAAATGTGCAAATGTGCACATTATTATCATATATGCAAAAGTGCACAAAGTTATTTTATATAACAAAGCCCATTATCAATTAT